>NW_023602073.1:37686594-37805011 GCF_014898055.3 Talpa occidentalis
ATTAAAAATGTCCCCTCATCCTCATTTGGATCCCTCATGGCAGTTTAGCACCCCATGTGAGTCGTCAGCTACACGACGTCACAACAGTGATAGCCAGCTTGGGCGAAGTTGAGAAACTGGCGCTCTCAAACTCAGGAGGGAATATGGGTAGTTGTTGAAAAGTCAAAGGAATGCCAGGAGGGAAAGGAATCTTCTTGGCAACCACAGAACTTATTAAAGTCACCCATAACCAAATGTGGACAGATTTAGTGAGAGCAGGTGTAGATAGCACTAAAATCACGCACAGCCCAATCTATATTTGTTGGAATTATGGCAGCAGCTGCAAGAAGACCAGAGGTTCACGACCATGAGAAGGACTGCTGCTCAGAGGGAGCCTGGAAGCTCCAGGTCTCAGGCACACGCCCTGTGCCTGGAACATACTTGCTGCCAACCCCATCCTCGGGTGAGGCCTGATCGCTTTCAAATAGGGTGAGGGCCAAGGAACCCATCCACAGGGGACGGGCGGGGACCGGAGGCCACATGTGGAGCTTGCCATCCACTGGTCCCCAACTAACATGCAAAGGGTTTTAGCTCTGGCAGACACAGGAGCAGAATGTACTCTGCTCTATGGAAATCCAGAAAGATTTCACAGGTCTACTTGTATTGATGGCTATGGAGGCCAGAGTGTCAAGGTGACATCAGTGAGACTATCTCTGGGGATTGGGCCATTACCCCCCAAAAGAGTATAAAGTATATGTGTCGCCCATCCTGGAGTACATCCTGGGGGTGGATGTACTAAGTGGCTTATGGCTAGAGACCACAGCCGGAGAGTTTCACCTTAGAGTGCGTGTGGTAAAGGCAGTGGTGAGAGGACACGCTAAGCATCTGCCCACACAACTGCCAGTCCCTAGGCAAGTGACTAATACCAACCAATATCAGTTGCCCGGAGTCTACAAGGAAATTGGGCACAATATCAGAACTGGAGAAAGCGGGCATTGTGCGTACTGCCCACAGCCCCGACAATTCACCGGTGTGGCCAGTGAAGAAGCCGATGGCTCTTGGCGCATGACGGTAGATTATCATGAGTTAAATAAGCTAGTTCCGCCTTGCATGCTGCAGTGCCTTCGGCAGCAGATTTGGTGGATCATCTGCTGGTGCCAATGAATGTCTTTTGCCACTAGGTTGGTACCTCGCCTGGACTAACTTGTGTTCTGTTGTCTTTTGTTGTTATAGTGTGATGTGTACTATTTACTTTTGTGGGCCATGGCTGCGTTGTTTATGTTTGCTAAGAAACAAAATTGTCTATATGTAGATGGTCAGGCAGAAAACCCTGAGGGGGTGGATTGTAGGGTAAGGTAAAAAGCATCAGGCTTTTCTGCTCTCCCGCCATTAGGAGAGATGACGCATCCCTGCGGGCCTGAACGCAGGCCTGATGGCGGCACCTGGAGTAGGGTGGGGGTGCGGTGTCGAGGGTGGAGGAGGACAGTGGAGTGTGTGGAGGAGAGCGGCGACTACAAACAAGGGCGAGGAGCATGTGGCTGCTAGAACCGTTCATAAACACACCTGGAATGGGTTGGTTGCGTTACAGCGGGGTCCTGGGGTTCACTCTGGGATAGGTATCTGCAGAGCTCCCCTGTCAGTGGCACGCGGCGAGTTTCCCAGGCGAGTTTCTCCCGAGACAGAGACGGTAGTTATATTTAAAAAACAGGTTTATTGGGGAAAGGGAAAGGGGCAGGTTTTGCTGAGAGAGGCCTGCATGGTTGAAGGCGGGCAGCCTTGACAGGTCATAGGCGGGCAGGAAGCTGCTGCCCTGCAGAGTGAGAGAGTTGGTAAGAAGAGGAACCTACACAGTCCCAGGTGGGCAGAGGGAGTGCTGCCCCGAGCCAGTGCAGAGACTTTACAGACACAGTCCTCTTCTGTTTGGGGGGGTCACTCCTTGTGAGCCGTCAGTTGGTTGCTGATTTTGGATAACCACGCAGAATCCAAGAGGCACTGGAGATACCAGGATGGGGAGTGGAGATTCCAGGATGGGCCCAATCTCCAAATCTTTCCCCTCAGGCCTGTGCTCCACTCCCTAGAGCATCTGATCCTGCTTGGGTCTCATGCCTTGTGAGAAGGCCCTGGTGCCTAAGGGTCACGACCTCTACAGCTGAGTTAATGGTCATGCTATTTCCCTCTATCCCTACCTCATTGTGAGTCAGGTTCTGGTGTCAGGGTACATCCTTTCCAATCTTTCTATTCTGTCTGCTATTAAGGTATTCCTATTTTGTGAGGAGGGGAAGTTGGGTCCCGAATGCTGGGTGAGTATGGAGTAAGTGGCTCCTATAGCAATCAGATAATTAATATCTTACCTGTGACATCCAGGGTTACTCTAGGCTTAACCACAGAGACCATGTCATTGGGGACCTGGTGACGTCCTTGGGCCCTATCACTTGTCATCCAGGAGGTGTCAGTAGTCAGTCTACTACAGGGCAGGGAGAGGGGCACCCCAGAACCCCCAAAGCTGCTTGCTCTAAATAGTTTCTGCCATCTGCCGCATCAACACAAAACATTTAAGACTTTAATGGAAAGGAACTTTAACACAATTAGTAAACAATACAGAAAAGACAAAGAATCTGTTAGAGGTCAGGGAGAAGGGCAGCCCAGACACCACAAACCTGCCTGCTCTAAATAGGTTCTGCCATCCGCCGCATCAACAGAAAACATATGAGACTTAAATGAAAAGGAACGTTAATACAATTAGTAAACAATGCAGGAAAGGTAAAGAATATAGTTTCTAAAACAAGCATCCAAAGTTACCTGTCCCCTTGTGGGGAAAAGTCCACCCAAACAGGATTGGCCTAGAGCAAGGCCTGAAAGCCTCTCCAAAGTCTAAAGCGCCTTCCAGTGGGGACCCACAGAAAAGGATCAGAAACAACCAGACAAGTGTGGGAGGAAAAGAGCAAAATCAAAATCAAGACAAAACCACCATTGTCACCTCCCCACCGGTCTCTTGCCCATGCTGTTGTCACCCAGTCCACGACCAAAAGGCAAGTGCAGTTTCTGCACGTGTCTCTCGGCTCCATGTGCTTCCTCCAGGTCTCCTTCTGGCTCCATCCTGCTTCCTTCCTTCTCAGTCTCCACTGCAGCTTCTTCTCTCCTTCTCAGCTCCCTTCTCTCTATTCCTTTGGGTTGGGCAGGGAACATGGAACTTCCCCTTTACCTGGGGACCACCCTATTATCTTGGATATCTCATACAGAAACACATATTTTAACTGTCTTAATTTGTTTAGGTGAGATGTCATTAAATTTTAGTTTTCTTATAATAAGAAGCAAAAAAATAAACCTGCAAGCTCAACAATATTTAGAGAAAGTGATATTGTTTAACATTCTCATTCTTAAACTTAATAAGACCTTAGTTTTATATGAAATTTGGCCACCATTTAAATAATGATAAAAGAAAAAATTTAGGGAGAGATACCAATTGTAGCTGTTAGTTTTTCTTAGGACAGGAATTTTAAATTAATTTCAGAGTTGCAAATTCTAACATCCCAAAAACCAAATTTCTTTCTTAGGCAAGTACTAGATAGATTGATGAAAACCAAGAAAAATAAGAGAGACTTAATATCATATACATTTCCTACATACCTGTGAGGAACACAGTGTTGCTAAGGAACTTGCCCATGAGGCTAGATTTTGCTAGGACAAGGGGAAAGAAAGAAGTCAATCTGGGATTTTTCTGGAAAAGAATTTTATCAAGAGATTTAGGACTAATCATCAAAATGCAAACTTATCTTTTTTGATGTAGACTAGGTCAATTACTCTTTTTTTTTTCCTGAATACTGTGTGCTTCCTTTTGAAAATAGAGACATTTCAACAAAAAATGTTGATACTCAACATGAAAACTGTAAGGCTTGCATGCTACAAATTCAACCATTAAGTTTTGATCTAGTTTTTGATTACCAAAATCTTAAATCCTGATCTCAAAATTGGGAATTTTTTATTAGACTTTATATAGTTGTCATTTATAACTAATACTCCTAAGGCATTAGTGATACAAACAGATTTTTTGATTTTTTTTTTAAAACTTTGGTCATGTGCATTAGTTTTAAAAAGTAGTTATTCTTTTTTTTTAAATAAATTTTATTTTTATATTCCCCAACAATTGCAACCCCCCCCATTCTGAAACCAATCCCTCCCCTCCCACCACCCACCCCCAAAAAAGTGTCTCTGGTCCAAAGTTTTTTGTTAATTTTGATTTTTACTTTCTTATAGTTACTCATATTCCTGGTCCCTTATTTATGTTTTCTAGATTCCTGCTATGAGTGAGTCCATCCGGTAGTTTTGTTTTTCTTTCTGGCTTATTTCGCTGAGCATGATCCCTTCCAGCGCCATCCATGTTGCTGCAAACTGCATGTGTTTATCTTTTTTGAATGCTGAGTAATATTCCATGGTATATATGTACCACATCTTCTTGATCCACTCATCTATTTTTGGGCATTGGGGCTGTTTCCAAAGCTTAGCTTTTATAAATAGAGCTGCTATAAACCTAGGGGTGCAGGTGTTCTTTGGAATTGATGTTTCTGTGTCCTTTGGGTAAATACCTAGGAGTGGAATTGCTGGATCCTATGGAAGCTCTATGTATAGTAGGTCCAGAAATCTCCACACAGCTCTCCATAGTGGTTGGACCAGTTTGCACTCCCAACAACAGTGCAGAGAGTTCCTTTTTCTCCACACCCTCGCCAACATTTGTTGTTGCTAGTTTTTTTAATATGTGCCATTCTCACTGGTGTAAGATGGTATCTCATGGTAGTTTTGATTTGCATTTCCCTGATTACAAGTGATGTTGAACATTTTTTCATATGTCTGTTGGCCATTTGCATTTCCTCTTCAGAGAAGTTTCTTTTTAGCACTTCTGCCCAATTTTTGACTGGATTATTTTCTTTGTTGTTGTTGAGTCTCATCAGCTCTTTGCAGATTTTTGTGATCAGTTCTTTATCATTAGTGTTGTGTAAAAAAATGTTCTCCCAGTTGGTGGGGTTTCTCTTTGTTTTTGTTATTGTCTCTTTTGCTGTGCAGAAGCTCTTTAATTTGATGTAGTCCCAGCTGTTTATCTTTGCCTTCACTATCACTGCTTTGGGTGATGTGTTTGTAAAGTTGTCTTTGACGTGCAAATCATGTAGTGTTTCGCCTATATTTCCTTCTATGTATTTTATGGTTTCAAGTCTTATGTCTAGTTCTTTAATCCATTTTGAGTTGATTTTTGTGTATGGTGTGAGGTAGTGGTCAAGCTTCATTCTTTTGCATGTGGCAACCCAGTTTTCCCAGCACCATTTATTGAACAAACTTTCTTTGCTCCAATGCATAGTCTTTGCTCCTTTGTCAAAGATTAGTTGACCATAAATCTGTGGGTTTATTTCTGGATTTTCTATTCGATTCCATTGGTCTGTGTGTCTGTTCTTGTTCCAATACCATGCAGTTTTGATGATTATGGCTTTGTAGTAGAGTTTGAAGTCTGGGAGTGTGATGCCTCCATTCCCTTCTTTTTTTTTTTCAGGAGAGCTTGGCTATTCGGAGTTTTTTGTAATTCCATATGAATTTCATCAATAATTGTTCTAGTTCTTTGAAGAATGACATTGAGATTTTGATTGGAATAGCATTGAATCTGTATATTGCTTTTGGTAGGATGGCCATTTAATAATGTTTATTCTACCAATCCATGAGCAGGGGATGTCTTTCCATTTCTTTGTGTCTTCTATTTCTTTTAACAGTGTTTTATAGTTTTCTTTGTATAGGTCCTTTACCTCTTCGGGCTCAGTGTCCAAGGCTTCCCCCAGGCGCTGAGCACGTGCTGCTGTCGCCCAGAATACAGGGCCCCCAAGGTCTACCTTGGCCAGCAGTACAACGGCCCCAAGGTGGACGTGTGGAGCCTGGGCATCATGCCCTACGAAATGGTGACCGGCACATTGCCCTTCAGGGGGCCCAGCCTCAGGGCAATCAGGGAGTGCGTTCTGGGTGGGCCACTCCCCGTGGCCCCTTGTTCCTGAGCCCCCTTGAACGGATGTATGGCAGACCTCTTCTTACTAACCATGAGCTCCGCGTCCAACCTACACTGTTGGCTGGATATTTTCCATACTTTGCTCAGACGGCTGCTCCAAGAACACGCAGACCTTTGTCTTCCACAACCTGTGCCTCCGTCCCCTGATACACCTGTCAACCTGCTGTGCCCTGGAGACCAGGTTCTTCTGAAAGCCATCTCTCCAAAAGCACTTCCGCCAAAGTGGATGGGTCCACACGATCATCCTGAAAACACCAATGGCTGTCAAGGCATCAGCTGTCCAGGGTCAAAGCGGTCCCTGTGGACAAGCAGTATGTATACAAGCACATGGGCCCAACTCGGGTTTGCATCAATGCATCCCTGGTCCACATCCCACTCAGCCTATAGAGTAGAGGCCCTCTGATTCTCCTTCCTCTGTTTCTTTTTTTTTTTTTTTTTTAAGATTTATTTATGCAAGCACTGGGTACAGTCAGAAACACAGGAGGGTGAGAGAACTCACCAGAGACAAAGCGAAGGGCAGAACAGGCAGACTTGAGGAAGCACACTGCTGAGGGGAGCAGTGGGCGGCAGGAGAGGTCTGCCCGCCATGTGGGATCCTCGCCTTGAGGCCAGGGATTGAACCGGTGCTGTAGAGGCTGTGGGCAGCTTCACAACCCAGCGCTCAACCGTCAACCGCTGCGCCACCGGGGAGGCCCCTCTCCTTCCTCTGTTTCTAATCCCATCTCTTCAAGCCACTTCCAGTTCTTCTGTCTATGCCCAGCAATTCCAGATCAGCACAGCCTCGGACCAGGTATTACCACTCATAGGGCTTCTTATCCTAATCTCCTCATTTTTTCTTTTTGCCCCATGCTTAGTCCATTTCATCCAACACCGGATCCAAGAACTGTCCCATACCACCTTTAACCAACTCCTTCTCCACCCATATCCTCGCGCTGCAAAGACTGTCTCATAACCAGGCCTGAGCGCCCACCCTGGTCTTCTCCCCTGTCCAGCAGGAAGTAGCCAGAGAACCATTTCCCCTTTTCAACAAAAGGCTGGTATGAAAGGTCGATGCAGGGGCCAGGAATGGGGAAGCCCACATACAAACAACAAGATGGCCCTGACACCAGTACCCCTGATTCCATCAAACCGAAACTGAAGCCATAAGCAGGGGAAAACAACTCGGCTCCACGAAAAAACAACTTAGTTCCCCCTAAGCCTGTTTCCCCCCCGCTACCAACCCAGTTTTCCTGCCTAACCTCTCCTCACCCTATGAAATGACATCTCCCCCCACAACGGGCACGATTTCAGGGACACCCATCTTGGGTACGACGCTTGCCTGGGGGCGCAATGAATTTTCCCTTCCTTTGAGAAAGTTTAGCCTGGCTCCCCTTTTCTTTACTGCGCCAAACTGTTACAGGGCAGCCCCGGTATAAAAAGGGTTGTCTGACTGTTTCCCGATTCTGGTGGAGTGTTTCGGATTCTGGTGGAGCTGCCCGGACAGGGCCGGTTCTGAGATGGGCAGAGTTGGGGGTCCTGGAGGGCGGTGTCCTGGGGTGAGATGCTCTGTGAGGAGTCAGAGAAGCAGGGCTCAGAGGAGAGGAGACTCGGGGGAATGCTCTGGGTGTGAGGTTTCCAGCTTTTCCCCCCAGGACCCCTCTCTCCAGCCTCTGGATAACAAAACCTGGGGAAACAGGAAAGTAGATCATTTTTTCCTTTTACAACTTATTTAGTATTGAGGACTTTAAAAAAAAAAACATAACATTTAATGAATACTGTTAAATTTACAGAAAAGTTGTAAAGATAGTACAGTTCTTATTAATCCCACACCATTTCCACTTTGTTAACATCTTACATGAATACAGTTGTCTTTTTTTCCACAGCTAATGAAGCAATGTTGACACAGATACCAAACTCTGTGCTTGATTTCATAAGTTCTTCCTAATGTACATTTTATGTTCCATAATCCAAATTGCCTCACTCAGTTACAGCCAGTTCTCCTCGATGTGCCTCTTGCTGACTGTTTCTCTGACTTTGCTTGTTTTTATAACGTTGACATTGGTGAGGAGTGATATTTTGGAGAGGGGTTGGGTTCACAGTTGGGGTTCTTGGGTCACGTCTGAGAAAAGTTTCACCAGATTCCCCCTTTCACATACACAGTGAGTTTCCCCACAAGACAGAGACTTTTTGTCTCTGCCAAAGAGAAGTTTTATTATTTCTTTTTTTAAAAAAAGGGAAAGAGTCAGAACCCTGCTACCCTCCCCCACCCACTGAGTAGGCTCTCTCCCACCAATGGAAAGGAGGGAAAAAAAAAAAAACTGCAAGAACGAACTACAGATCAAGTGGGACACTGAGTAGAGAGGAACTATTTCAGGCACCGCACCCCACAAATGGGAACTGTGGAGAACGGTGAAGAAATCACCACAGAGGTGATCGAGCTCTCCGGGCGCCATCAGAGGAAGACAAGGACTCCACGGAGATCTATAAATAGCCTAAGGCCAGCTGAGAACCACTGGGAAAAAGCAAAGGTCAGCAAGGACAGGTCTCTGGTGCCACCTTATGACCAGAACAAAATCACCACTAACTGATTCCCTGTTGGAACTAAGTAAATACAGAGGGAGGGAACTGTAAGGGACAGTGCCCAGCAACACAGCATCAACACTCTGGTGGAGTGTTGTCCCCAGTGCTAGTCTCAGTCTGGTGAACAGTTTCCGACACCCCTAAAGGAGCACTCCAAAGAGATGGAAGCCACCCTTAGGACAACTTGGATCCTTCTCCTTTGGGGACTTGCTGGCGCGGGGTTGCACAGAGAGGAGGGGGCAGAGCTTGCTGGCTTTCAGGGCTGCTTCAGAACCCAGGGGTTCTCTGAGCCCCTCTGGCTGCCCCCCCAACAGTAAATGGACTGAACAGTGAAGAGGAGGAGGAAGAGGAGGACAAGGGTCCCCTGACAAAACTAAGCATCCCGGACGATCTAGACAGCTGCGAGGCCATGGTGAGCTCGGCCCTGGGGCCCCTTCCCTGCCCCACCTTCCCCCTCCCACCAGCACACCCTTCTTGTTGGTTTCCCTCCCTTTGATTAAGCTTTCAGCCACCTCTGCTGGGAGCTAGTGGGTAGACATCAACACCATCCTCGAATCTCAGATGTGCCCACGGAGGCCCTGAGAGGTGTGCCTCCCAACCTCCTGCCGGGCCCACAGGGGCACCCTGCACCTCTGGCCCACAGGTGGCATTTTGTGACTAGGCCTTGGCCAGTGCTGAGGAAGAACAGGCGCGGCTGCACAGGCAGCTAGAGGAGCAAAAGCTGCTCTGCTGGCTCCTGGCTCAGCAGGTAGCCCCATGGGACCAGGAGCCTGAGAAGATGGAGGCCCCAGACCCCGGGGGGAAAGTGTGCCTGGGGAGACCCACCAGGCCCTTCAGGGAGCCATGGAGGAACTGTAGGTGAGTGTGTGTAAGGCAGGAAGGAATGGACACAGGACAGGTTTTCTGATCCAGCAGACTGGGTACAGGAGAAGAGAGTCCTCGAAGCCTCAGTGGCTTTTGTAGGCTTTTATTGGGATTTACTGGATACATGGCAGGTAGGGGTGCTGGGGGTTCAGGAGGCAGACAGGCCTCCCAGCCCCCAGCAAGTCTTCACTCTTTCTGGCCTCTCTGGCGTTCTCTGGTGGTCTCTGCTGCTCTGCTCTCTCGGTTCTGCTTACATTTCTCTGCTTTTGCTGTGAATGCCACCCTTAAAAGCCCATCTTAGCCCAGGTGAATCCCATCTACATATGCCCACACCCTACTCCAGGTGCCTGCATCAGGCTTGCATTCAGACCACAGGGTTCCCTCATCTATCCTAAAGGCGTGAGGGCAGAAAAGCCTGATAGTTTTATCTTACCCTACAGTGTGGTTTTCCGGAGGGCTGGGCGGGCTGGGTGCTGGGCAGGCCGGCACTGCTGAGCCCCTGAGCCCGCTGTCTGGCCGAGGGCCGCTTTACCGAGCTCATGCAGGAGAAAGTGGGCTTACAGGACTGGATGGAGGAGCTGGAGCATCGATGTATCTAGATGTCTGGAGAGACTGACACCATCGGTGAGCGGGGAGGCTTGTGCCCTGTAGCTGGGGTGCTATGCAGAGGCTGGGGAGACCCCAGCAGCTGAGCTGTCTGCGCGCCCTCCCCCTAGGAGAATACATCGCTCTCTACCAGAACCAGAGAGCAGTGATGAGGGAGGAGCACCAAGAGAAGGAGGAGTCCATAAGCCAGCTGGCCCAGGACAAAGAGGAGATGAAGGTAGTCAGAGCTCTGGCTCCATGGTGGTGCGGCTGGGGGCAGGGCGGGCTTCTGAGCATCTCTGCTTCCAGGTGAAGCTGTTAGAGCTGCAAGAGTTGGTTTTGCGGCTGGTGGAGGCACGCAACGAATGGCGGGCAAAGCCCTGAGCACCTGCCCAGAACCCTGCTGCTGAGCCCACTAGCGCATGCCTAGTCCCCAAGAAGCTTGGCACCGCCAACGTCCAAGGTGAGGAAAGCCCCTAACGGGCGGCTGGTCAGGAAGAGCACACTCCGCCAGGCACACAGCATCCTGTCTCTCTGTAGGGTAAAGAAAATATCAGGCTTTTCTGCCCTTCCGCCATCAGGATAGATGATGGATCCTTGTCCTGAATGCATGCCTGATGGCGGGCACCTGGAGTAGGGTGTGGGCATAGGTAGATGGGATTCAGCTGAGCTAACACTGTGCTTTTAAGGGCGGCGTCACGGGGACGCCAGCAGCAGCAGTAGAAGCCGAAGCTGAAGCCGGAAGAGAAGCCGAGATCACCAGAGAGCCCAGATAGAGTGAAGACTTGCTGGGGTCTGGGAGGCCTGCCAGCCTCCTAGCCCCCCAGCCAGCACCCCTGCCTGCCATATGCCTGGTGAACCCCAATAAAAAACCTGCAAAACTACTGAGGACTCTGACTCCTCCTTTACCCGGTCTGCATGGGATCAGAAAACCCGCGCTGTGCCCTGCTCCTGCCCTTACACTCTCTAAAGAACCAAGTAAGGTGAGCCTTGTCCACGATGTGCAGCCGACCCAGGGTGAGGCCCAGCTGGGCCTGACTCCCCTTGAGAATGCCTCTGCGCAGTAGGTCGTTCAGCTGCTTCAAGAAATGCAGAACTCCCAGGAAGGCGTCACCATTGGAAACAGCCCATGCCTTCCCTTCTTCTACCAGGCTGACGACGAGGTGAAGATAATGGTGGTCTAGGCCACTGGCATGGGGCCGGAGGCTCTGCCCCCACCTGGCCCTCACCAACCCATCGCTGTTCCCCAGGCTTTCCCCCCCATCCTTTGGCTCGCCTTCCCAGTCGTCCTTTCATCCCTAGGCTTAAAAAAGGGGTACAACAACTCCCCTATCTAATAGGGTGAAATAGGTGCAGACCCTAGCCTCTGAGGTTAGGGCTGTGTCTTCATTTAACTCTGGACTAATCATACTTCCAGAGGCAAGGAGCTAGAAATATCCAGCTAGTTATTTAGGGGGATCCATTCTACAATATAGGGGCTCCTTGAATGACCAATTGAATCCTTACCAGGCCTTCTTGCAGAGGGCCTAGGTTATATTAGGCAATTTTGGGCCACGTGCCCCCCACCTCACCCCAACCATGTCGAGCGGGGCAGCACTTTGAAAGCCCAGCACGGGGGCTAAGTCCAGACAGAGATACCAGCTGGGGCAGGTGGGCACCAACACCTGTCTAGAGTGTAGCCACAGAGATAGCAGTGGTTTATTTGAGACCACCCAGATCCACAAAGGGGTGGTCTCCCCTGCTCCCTTTTGAAATTTCCCCATGGGCCTTTGCACCCAATTTTGTTTTTGTTTTGTTTTGTTTTTAATTTTTTGTTGGACCCAATAATTGTTTTGATTTTTCTTTATTTTTTTTTTTTTTTTACTTTTTGTTGCACCCAATTATTCTGGAGGTGATCCCTATCTGCAAAGGGGAGGCCTCTCCTACTACCTAGCAAAAGTCCCCATGGGCATGTGTGCCCGATTATTTTGTGGGAACCCACCTGTTAAGGGGGGCTCTGCTCACTACACATGTCTTGCAGCTTGAGGTTACCCTGTCCCACTCACAAAAGTCCCGCGGGCATGAGGCCACCACAGTCCTCAAAGGGGTGTCCTCCCCTGTCCCCGCTCACAAAAGGTCCGCGGGCATGAGGCCACCCCAATCTGCAAAGGGGTGGCCTCCCCCATCACCCCTCAAGTCCTGCGGGCATGAGGCTACACCAATCCACAAAGGGGTGGCTTCTGCTGTCCTCACAAAAGTCCCACGGGCATGAGGCCACCCCAATGTGCAAAGGGTTGGCCTCCTCCTTCCCCCCTCACAAAAGGCCCATGGGCATGAGGCCACCCAATTTGCAGAGGAGTGGCCTCTCCCGTCCCGCCCCTCACAAAAGATCCACAGGCATGAAGCCACCCCAGTGCACAAAGGGGTGGTCTCCCCCTGGCCCCCTCACAAAAGTATGAGGCCACCCCAATCCACAAAGGGGAGAACTCCCCCATCCCCCTCCTCACAAAATTCCTGCAGGCATGAGGCCACCCCAATCCGCAAAGGGGTGGCCTCCCCTGTCGCTCCTCTCGAATGTCCCACAGGTATGAGGCCACCGCAGTCCACAAGGGCGTGGCCTCCACTTGCTGTCTTTGCAAAAGTCCTGTGGGCCTCTGTTCCTGATTATCTTGGGGCCACCCCGGATTTGCAGAGAGGTGGCCTTCACTGCTTCTTTTACAGAAAGTCCCCATAGAGGGGATGCATGGCTTACTCAGGCAATTTGGGGGTACACACTCCCCCAACCCTGTGGAAAACTGGGCTTGGCCAGAAGCCGGGCCGGGGTGGCTGGTGGAGGCCAGGCAGAAGGCGCGCGGGCGCCCCGCGGTGTACATACTGTGCTGGGACGTGTGCATGGGGCTGAGACGGCCCCTGTATCACAGCGGAGGCTGCGGTGGCCCCTGGGAGAGGAGTTTCTATGAATCAGTTGACATTGAGGAAACTTATTTATAGATCGCCCAGGACAGAGGAAGGAGGCAAGGCCAGGGAGTGGTTCCTGGGGTTTCACTTTTGTTTCTGAATAAACCGAACTCACCACGTGGTCAGGCCCTGGGATCTGGGCTCAGGCGCTGCGCTGGGTGTGGGTCCTGCCAGCAGAGGGCAGGCTTCGGGGTGCAAGGTGCGCATTGGCGCTGCCTGTCAGGGCATCCAATCCCCCTCAGCTCTCTGACCTGTGGGGCCTGTGGGCTGCGTGCCGCCCCGGGAGGGCCAGAGTACTGGCTTCCAGCCTAGGCATTTCTCCTCTCACCCTGTTCTTCTGGGGCTCCCACCCAGGCCCCATGAGTCCTCCAGGCTGGCACTCTACACCTGGTGGCCACAGCAGGGTTCAGATGAAGACCAGCTAAGTCCAGGTGCTTTCCTGAGCAGCCTGGGAAAAACTGGGGCCTCCCAGGCACCCCTGCGCCCCCATGCTTAAACCTTCCCTTCCCCTTGAACGCCACAGAACACAACCAGCACACAACATTTGCTCCCCATTGTTCAGAAATGGGTTTCATTCTCAGCCAAGAGACAGCAGGACTGGTCGCGGCCAGAAGCACACAGCTGCCGGGACAGCACCCCCAAGCTCGGGGAAGGGGCAGGAAGGTGGCAGAGGGGCTGACTGTGCACAGGCCGGGAATGGCAGGGAGGCTCGTCGGAGGTGGCATGTGTTGGCGGAGGCGGCTGGGGTGACAGTGTTTGCTTGTAGTTGGGCCACAAGACTCAGAAGGACAGCACAACCGGCGGTTCCCAGCACCAGAGATGCGCGCTTGCACGTGTGTGTGTGCCCGTGTATTTATAGACATGCATAGAGCAGGGCAGGAGCAATACCACCGAGGGGGCACAAGAGTCACCGAGGCCATGCCCGGGGTGTCAGCTCACCACCACAACAGACTAAAGTCACAGATGAAGGGGGAGGCTTGGGGGCTGGGGGCCAAGTCACAGAACAGCCACCCAGGCAGGCCTGGGAAGAGAGGTGTCCCAGGAAGAGGAGGGGTCTGGTTAGAGGCTGAAGGGGGCCCTGGGGCTCTCAGGATGGGATGGACTTGCCTGACCCGATCAGCTGGCAGCTGGAGAGAAGCAGAGAGAAAACAGGGGAGGGCAGAGAAGGGGGAGAGCTGGGAAGGCAGGTGCAGCCTGGGCTGCAGCACTGGGGGGGAGGTGGGGAGGGAAGACGAAGCAGGGGAGGATGTGGGCAGGGGTTCTGGATGAGAGGAGAGGGGGGACAGGGAGGGGGGATGCAGGAGCAGGAGCTGGAGCCTCTCCCTGCTCACTCGCCGGCCTCTCACACACACGAGACAGTGCACCCGTGTGCCAGACATGTGATCGGCCCCCTCCGGCTCCCTCCTCTCTGCTCCCCTGTCTTTCAACCCACCAGCCCAGGGTCACCCTTAGTGTCAGGAGTAGGCGGCCTCGGGCCCCACGTGACTCCACCATTTCTGATGGAGAAAGACAGGGGAATACCACTGTTTGCCCCGGGAGGGCATAGCTGAGAGGATGGCTGGAGGGAGCACCGGGGGCTCCCTGGGGTAGGCAGAAAGCACAGTAGTTCCCCATATGGACCCTGGGGAGGCAGGGAGGGCAGGAGGCCAGATGCTAGTGGCCACAGGCTTATACGTCTAAGAGGGGCGCCTCAGCAGGCTGGGGGACCACAGGTCGTGTAGGTGAGGCTGGGCCCTTCCTGGTGTGGAAAAGCAGAAGAGCAAGCATCAGTGTAGGGGTGCGGGGGCAGGCAGGTCTGTGGGGCAAGTTTTACTGACCAGCTTGGGTAGAACTCAGAGAAGCCGACTTGCCCAGGTCAGCCGACACTGAGGTCCCCTGGCTGAAAAAGGAGAGGTGACACTATGGAACAACAGGCCCAGGTCCATGGGCCTGCAGGCAGGCTTCGGTGCTTCACGTGGGGCACAGGGACTGCCTTGGCCCTGTGCTGGCGGGAACAGCAACATCAGGCACGGAGGGCAAGGCGCTCTGTGGCCTGCCTGGTTGCAAGGTGGCTGCGGGCCGAGGGTGTGGCTTGGGCCCTCAGGCTTTCCAAAGCCATCAGACAACCTGAGCCTTCCTGAAGGGACTCAGTTGCCACAAGGAGGAGGGGTCAGACCTCCTCTGCCCTGTGGTGGATCCGGTTCCAAAGCTCCCAAGGTGGCTGCCCTGCCCCAGCAGCACACTCACATAGGGGGATGGGGGCTGCACCCCCAGCTTGAATTTCGAAGGCTCCCTGACAGCCTGCTCCCTGAGAGCGGCACAAGCGGCCTATCAGCTCAACACCCTGCGTGACCATCTGCTCTGCGGGCCCTCGAGCCTAGAGACTTCCACAGCCAGAGAACATCCACCTAGGTGGAAGGCCCGGGTAAGACAAGTCTCAGTGGCTGTCTTCAGTCGGAGGTACTTTGGGAACCTGGGGTTGGCTTGCCTGTATGAACTTAAGTGTGTGTGTGACCAATATAGGGATAAAATTCTCTCTGAGAGCCAACTTCTGACTGAAGCTTATCTATCACCCTCGCGGCAGATGCCTTCTCTCAAACCTCGGTCCCCTGGGGCTTAGGCCAGATATGTGCCCTAAGCGTCTCATCTTTTACTGCAGCGCTGCGTGGCCTCAATACCAATTGGAGAATGGCTCCCACGGGCCGAACATGGCGCTTTTGACTTCTCGATCCTTACAGACCTAAAGAGTTCTGTCACCGCAATGGAAAATGGTCAGAGATTCCTTAGGGCCAGGCTGGCTTTCTCTTGTGCTCCCGTCCCCCCCTCCAGCCCCTCCCTCCTGAAAACCTGCCACACTCTCCAAGTCTTGAGACTCCTCTCACTCTCCCCCTCTCTGGACCCTCTTCAACATTTTCTGATCCTCTAGATTCTCAGTCTTCACCTCCTCCAGCTCCCCAATCCGGCCTCCCCTCTTTTTTTCACCTCCTAGCCACCACACCCGTTCTGGGTGGTCCTCTTCTGGGTCCCCTCAGGGAAGTGGCCGGGACTGAAGGAGGAATTAGGGTCCATGGTCCTTCCTCTCTATCTGGTCTCTCCCAGACTGAAAAGCTTCTTGGCTCTTTCACTAACAATCCCACCACCTACACCAAAGAGTTTCCTTATCTTACCCAAGCCTGTGACCTTACTTGTCATGATTACATGTGATCCTCTCTTCCACCCTGACCTCTGACAAAAGGGAGCAGGTTTTTAGGTCTGCCCAAGACCATGCAGATCAGGTCCCTGTGACTGACACAACCATGGCCCCAGGCTCTGCAGCAGTTCCCAACCCAGAGCCAGGGTGGGGCTACCAGACTGACACAGGCAGGGCCCCCGGGGCAGGACTCACCAAGACCATTTTATTACCTGTCTCCTAGCTGGTCTCCAAGCAGCTGTGCACAAAAGTGTAAATTATGCTAAGCTCAGGGAGATCACCCAGTCTGCCTCAGAAAACCCTGCTGCCTTCCTTAGTCGCCTGACAGAGGCGTTCCAGCGCCATACCAGGCTTGACCCTGACTCAAATGGAGGCTCAACAGTTCTGGCTACCCATTTTATATCTCAGTCAGCTCCTGACATTAATAGAAGCTTAAGAAGTTTGAGAGGACTCCCCTGATGGCGCAGATGGCAAAGTGCCGCGCTGTGAGTCTCTCCGAGGCCTCTGCAGTGCCGGTTACATGCCGGCCGGCCTGCAAGGGTCCCACATGGCACAGCAGACCTCTCCTGCCTCGCCCGCTACTCCCTTCAGCAGTGTATTTCGTCAGTCTGCCTGTTCTGTTCCCCACTCTGTCTCTAATGAATCCTCTCACCCTCCCACGTATCTGGCCTGGACCCCGGTTCTATTGCAAATGAATAAATAAATCTTTTTTTTTTTTTTAAAGAAGGCTGAGGACTGTCCTCAAACCCCTATCCAGGATCTGCTGAATATGGCCTTGACAGTTTTTAAAAACCGGAAGGAACAGGACAGGGCAGAGAGGGAACTCCGTAGTCGCCAGAAGGCTGGGCTTCAAGCTCAGGCCCTGGTAGGGCCTTGAGACCACCAGGCCATGCTCCTCCAACCACCGCAGTGCCTGCCGCCCGACAGAGGATGACAACGGGCCCCATGGCCCCCAATCGACCACCACTGGAAGCCTGCTTCAAATGTGGTCGAGAAGGCCACTGGTCCAGACAATGCCCCAACACCTGCCAGGACCATGCCCCATCTGCAACGTCCAGGGTCACTGGAAAAGTGACTGTCCCTCCATGCCTGTCTGCGGTGGACCAGTCCTTCCAGTCCCTGCAACTCTTGCCACCGGCGGTCTTCGGTTTGGCAGCTGAGGACTGAAGAGGCCCGGACTCATCGACCCCGATAAACTTCAAGGAGCCCAGGGTAACAGTCAAAGTAGCAGGTAAGTCCAACTCCTTTCTGGGCTCTCCTTTAATATGTTGCTGGCCTCCTCCTCTGCAGACCTTCTCTGCCACAATCTCAGCAACACACTGCACAACTCCTCACCTTCCTGGGCTCAAAAGGATACTGTGTCTCCCCGTCAAAGCCCAACTTTCAGTTCCCACAGCCGTCTATCTGGGTCTTCCACTAACTCCTTCCTCCAAACAGCTGACGGTGGACCACAAACAGGCCATCCGGGACCTTCCCTCCCCTGAATCGGCAGAACAAATCCTTTCCTTCCTAGGTTTGCTCAGATTCTTCCGTCACTGTATCCCTAATTTTGCTTTCCTAGCCAAGCCACTGTACGACACAGCAAAAGCCTCCCTCGAAGGACTTCTCCAATCTCCCGGGGAGGTCTGCAGGGCCTTCCATTTACTCACACATATCCTCCTTAGGGCACCTGTCCTTGGCCTTCCTGACCCAGAAAAGCCTTTCCGCCTGTGCACAGACGCACGTCGGGGCATGGCGGCAGGCGGCCTTTCCCAGCCTCTGGGCCCAGCCCTGCGTCCTGTCGCTTATCTCTACAAGCAGATGGATCCCACCGTCAGGGGCTGGCAACCTTGCCTTAGAGCCCTGGCAGCTGCAGCTCTACTCACCCGGGAACCCCTCAAACTTACTCTGGGAAGACCTGTGCAAGCACATTCCTTGCACTACCTTCAGGCCCTCCTGTCTCCCCGCCCGCTCTCCACTCTCACTCCTGCCCGCTCACAGGACTTCCACGTGCTCTTTAACGAAAACCCTCTGGCAAGTCTCACTCAGTCAACTTCTCTCAATCCAGCCCCTCTTCTGTCTCTGGCCCCCCTTCTGCCGCTCATTCATGCCCTGAAATCCTGGGCGAAATGCAAACCTCCAGACTGGGTTTGGCCGACTCCCCTTGGTCAGATGCCTACTGGACTCTGTCTGTAGACGGCAGCTCTTGCGAAGGTGCGCGAGGTCAGCGGAGGGCTGCCTAGGCCCTGGTTACCCTCGATCAGGTCATCGAGGCAGGAAAGCCGCCCAGAGGAACCACCTCCCGAAAGGCAGAACTCAGAGCACTTACCGGGGCCCTGACCCTCAGCCACCATAAGAAAGTCACCATCTATACGGATTCAACATATGCCTTCCTTATGGCTCACAGTCCTGCTGCGATTTGGCAGGAAAGGGGGCTCCTCTCCACTCAGGGGTCCCCCATCATGAACGTTAAACTTGCTCTTAAGCTTCTAACGGCCTTGCAGCTTCCAACTGAAGTCGCCATGATCCACTGTGAAGGACAACACACGGACAATTCTTACGTGACCACAGGGAATAACAAGGCTGATGCAGCAACAAGGGCTCCCACAACTCACTCTGCTGCAGATCCTGGTCCTATTCTCTCTCCATCTGTCCCCTCCATCACTCCGACTTAGGAACCTAATGAACGCCAAATCCTGAGTCCGCTCTTCCACCCCTCCTTGAATGCAAAAGTCTGGCAGCTGTGTTCCCATCGTCAAACCGGTGCTCCTGGATCACCTCAAGGGGGAATTCGCCAACCTCCTTCTTCTGCAGCTCACCAGCTGCGTGGACACTTACCCGGACAGGATTGGCAGGTTGATTTTACTCACCTCCCTACTCACAAAAAGTTAAGTATCTGCTCACAACGGTTGATACAATAACAGGTTGGGTCAAGCCCTTCCCCGCAGCTAGAGAAACGGCTCAGGTGGTAACCGAGGCCCTTCTTAACCACATTATCCCATGCGTTGGCCTCCCCACATCTGTCCTATCTAACAATGGTCCAGCTTTTATCTCAAAGATTACTCAGCAGGTCTCCACAGCTCTGGGTATCACCTGGAAGCTTCACATTCCCCACCACCCACAATTCTCAGGGAAAGTGGAGCGCGCCAATGAGCTAATCAAGGGTCACCTGACTAAACTCTCCTGAGAGCTCTGCAACTGCTCCAGGAACATGCAGACCGGTACTTACCCAGTCCTGCCCGAATCTCGACCTCCTCAACTGACCTTCCCCACCACTGCATCCAGGAGACCAAGTTCTGTTCAAATCGCTTCAGCCAAAGCCACTGCAGCCTCCATGGACTGGTCCGCACACAGTCATTCTCACCACGCCTATAGTGGTAACACCTCTGGGAGACCCCTCCTGGTAGCATCTCTCTCGGGTCAAACGTGCGCCCGAAGACAAACAGTATGTATGTTGTAACCTGGGTCCTACTAGGATGCGCATTTCTTGTCAAAATCTCCCCTAGCTCAGTGTCCTATGTGTGGAAATTCAAAGTTAGGGAGACCTTTGTCTCAGGATCCACGGAGACTACCCACTTGGTGGGTACTGCAGAGTGCCCACAGGCCGGATGCACAGCACCCATCACTCTCACCCTAACTCTTTCATCAATTAACAACACTATGAACACCATGTTTTCTTTCTTTTACCATCAAACCTTAGATCATTGCAAGAATACCTACAAAGAATATGGGGGGTGCCCTTGCCCGTCATGTACAGTGCACCTTCCAGACAAAGGCCGAATGTTCTCTCCATCTGTCATAATGCGGGTTTCAATACGAATCAAGTTAACTATACTATTTCAGGTCCTTGGGACCTACGCTGGGTACAGGGAGTCCAAGCCACAGGGTACACTGGCTGGCATTCCTACCCAGTGGCAACATTTTCCCATCTCAAGGGACTATGTCCTGACACAAAATGCCACAGTCCAAGTCTCCCAGGACATCCTCCATTCAGAGCAAGTCCTACAAAATCAGCTAACATCATCAGAAAAGACTGAGACACCCTCAACCTGGATTCGTAAAATACAAAACGCTATACTATTCCTACATAACTCTTTTGGATCTAATACCTTTCTTGTTTCCTCTGTGATTCCCTTCAGAGGCCTCTACTGGTGGCAGCTCCAATTCATCTCAATACCACTATGACCAAGATTACAGATGCTGCTTGCCAGACTCCCCAACTCTCAGTCCCCCTATGGGACTCCAATCACAGCTACCCCTGCTAGCGAACTGATGCCCTTGTCGGCTTTCATTCCTGCACTTCTAACATTTCGGTTAAAGGTATCTACCCCTCCTTAGAAAAAACCTCTGTGTCTTTAGCATCATCACAAAGACAGCTCCCCCGCCCTGGCACAGGCCATGCTCCAAAACCGGCGGGCTCTGGACCTGTTAACGGCTAACAAGGGGGGCACCTGCTTGTTCCTCAGGGAAGAATGTTGTTATTGTATCAATGAATCAAAGATTGTAGAACAAAATGTGGAAACCTTCATGAAACTACGCAAAGACATGGAAAGGGAAATTGGGGGCTCCAATTCCCCGCTGACATGGTTTCAAAATCCTATAGTGTCATGGCTCCTCCCACTCTTGGGGCCAATACTAATGATAACATTTTTTCTCTTGAGGAAAAAAAAGCCTTCTGTGTTAATTTACATTTGCGTACATATGTGAGATTGTAACAGATTGCTCTGAAATGTGCCTGGCTGTGCCCCTGGCTGTCCCCTCACTGCCTCCTGCCATCAGCATCCACTGGTGCAGGAGCTTGAGCAGCGCTGCCTGCTGGCAGCTACTGATTCATGGCATCCCAGAAGTTCGAGTCTGAAGACTGAGTGAAAATTCCTAAACATTTTTTCTTTAAACCAAGTTATCAGTCCATTTCTTCTGTCATTGGGAGAATGGGACGGGGGGACTACTCACAGCACCTGGTGGAGATGTTGGTGGCATGAAGTCAGATGGCAAATCTAACTTGTAAAGTGGGGTGTGAGTACAGGGGCTTGCCGTTCTCGTGAGCCTCAACTCTCTTTTTCCTCTCTGCAGTTGACAGACTACCAAAGGAAAAACATCTTGGGGTCTCCTGCAGAGACCACTGGAAGTGGTTGTAAGTCATCTGAAGATGTAAGTCTTGCTCAGCCAGGCTGGGAGAGGGGTGCTCCAGGGGCAGCCGAGTGAGAGGTGAAGAGCATGAAAGAAGTGGGTAAGAACCCTGGGTCTGAGTGCGGCCTCTCCGCAGCTCTGCTGGGGATTTGATTTGGGGCGACACTGTTTAAGCTCTTTGTCCACCTGTGAGTCAGGGTGCTACAGCTCTACTTAAATCTAGGCAGCATCCGTGAGAGGATTGTGCATTCATCCCTTCGTGCGGGGCCTGGTGCGCAGTGAGCCTTCAGTACAGGGCGTCGCTATGGACTTCTTGCTCTGGCAATTTCCCTCATCCCCAGCCTCAAGGGGAAGCCAGTCAATGAGGACACCCTCTCCCTTTAGGGCGGCAAAGATGAGCCCCAGGTGCTTGGGATTAGGTGACCTCTGACGTGGGAGTCCGTCTTTGCCACCGGCTTGCTGGGTGATCCCAGGGAAAGTCACATCCTTCTCAGGCCTCAATTTCCTCAACTGGAAGATGAAGTTGTTGGGCCAGATCAGTGTCTTCCAGACTGATTTGGTAGCTTTGATCATCTCTTGGTTCATGTTGCTTCCTGCCTCGGACGAGGTGGTGAGTGGCCGCTTGGAAAGAAGGCACAGGCCATGGTATGATCCGTCACCCATGTCTCCAGCATCCATCGTCCAGAGCTGCTCTCTCTTTCCTTCTCTGACCTTCTTGTCTTCTCTAAGCCGCTTTTCTCTTCCTCCCCTTGCCATTGTTTTTCTCTTTTCACCTCCTGTAGATTCAGGACATTCTGCAGGTGCTGTGTCCGACCTTAACCGCTCCAATGGGGTAGCGCTCCCCCCATTGGACAGGAGGAAGGTGAGGCCGTGCCGAGACCCCCTCTCTGGCTTGCCCTCTCCCAGCGTGCATGCCCGAGGCTTGTCTGCTTGGGGTACTTGGCCTCTGGCTGATTTTATGTTGCCATCATTAACCCTCGGTGTGTCCACGTCTGCTATTTCACCTGCTTGGTTGATCGTTGTTTTCCTTCCCGCACATCTTTATCATCTTGGAGAAGATACAATACACCGTGAAGGGTGAGAGGTCATTTGGGAAGAGCTTCCAGAGCAGGGGTGTGAGATTTGGGCCTTCCAAGCCTCCAGGGTGAATGCTCAGGGGCCCGTCCTACTAGGAGAGCCTCAAACCCCCGCCCCAAACACGGGGCTTGCCCTCTGGGCATGTCCCGCAAAGACCAACAGTCCACACTGCAGTTGATTTTCCAAAGTGATGAATTCATTTTAGCTTAGGAGTGGGAAATGCAGGCTTAGGAGAAAGGGGGCTTTTGTTACAGGTGCAAGGACTAAGGTGAGTTTTGTAGCAGAACTGCAAGTGCGTGAGGTTCACCAGAGATGAGTGGCTGGGACATCGTCCCCCACTGTCTTTTAAAAATCAACTGGACACTTACCCATCTCCCATGGGCCCTTGGCAGCAGACACTTTGCTAGGCGGCAAGGTGGGATGTGGCAACTGAGGGAGCAGTTGGCTCTGAAGGGTCTGGAGGCTGGAGGGGTGGCTTTTGAGACTGATGTGTAGAGGTGGGCAGTGTTCATCCCCGTGGAGAGCGGGTGACGTGGGAGTCCCGGGCAGAGGGTGGGTGCAGGAGATGATCAGATTCGGAGCGCAGAGAGCGCTTGGCAAGAAGGTAAGGTGCCTGGGGTGCCCTGGGCTGGGGGATGACCTCGTCCTGATGTGGGAGGGGACACCGAGCTCTGGGTCTCCAGCTGTATTGGGGGGCGTCTCATTGTTTCTTCTGTCTGTCCTGGCCCATCAGAGTATGGAGATGACCGGCTCCCTCCAAACAGAGCAACACACCAAGAGCGAGCTGGCCATGAAACTAGGCCAGGTACGGAAGAAGCTGGCAGAGCTGAAAGAGCTGGTAAGGCCTGCGCTAGCTGGGAAGGGCTCGGAGGCCTCCGGGAGGGAGGTCCATAGGCCGGGACAGAGATGGCTCCAACTTAGGGCTGGGGGGCACTGAGGACCCTGCAGTCCTGCCAGGTCCGTGACCACCTGTGCCCTAGGCTCTGACATGAAGTGGTGGGTTCCTCGGGACTGCAGGTCACCTTCCTGCTGGAGGCATGAGCCACTAGGGGAGACACGAGGAGACGTGGAAACATCCTGGTTCCAGAATTGGCTCTGGGTCGCGCTTCACTGAACAGGGCTGAGCCTCAGCATCCTTCACTTCAGAGAGCACTAGAAAGCAGTTCTGCTTCGGTGAGGGAAGGGGTCTGGGCAGGTGGCAAAGTCCCACAGTGCCTGCCTCAGGAAGAGGGGCCTGTGCCTGTCCCCCGCATCTGTGGGCGCAGATCTGGGAGATGACTTGGTGGCGGGAGCCAGCAGCAGCGGTGGTCTCCACTCTGCTGCTCCACCACAAGTCCGTTGTAGCAGTTGCTCTTCAGAACTGCCCTTTTCTGCAAGCTTCCTGGGTTATGGGCAGGACCAATCAGGTGGTCCAGTCAGCCAAGGATGAAGATGGTCCAGGGCCTCCCTGGTGGCCTAGAGGTTAAGTCTCGGCACCATCACCACTGCTGTCTGAGTTTGATCCCTGGCCGGGAGCTGACCCACAGGGCACAGTAGACCTCTCCTGCCTTGCCGGCTGCTCCCCTCAGCAGTGTGTTTCAGTCAGTCTGCCTGTTCTGCTCACTCTACACCTTTGGCCAATACCCCAGTTCTTCTGCACAAAAAAAGAAAAATAGTCCAACCAGACTTGATGTTGGGACACCCTGAAGAGTGATATAAGCCAGGGTTAGAGGGAGCTGAGGGGCTCTGTTCCAACCTCCAAAGAATGAAGGGGAAGATTCTGTTCCTGGCCTCTGAAGAAAGGAGGGCCAGAAGCTGAAAGAAGACAAGCAGCATCCAGTAGCCAACCTCTGTGGGAGGAAGAGAGGATGAAGACCTCTGTCAGAGACTGGGCCTCCAGTCCTCAGTCTGACATCACCGGAAAGGAGCAAAGGCTCCGGGCCTCATGTCTGAAAGAGCTGTTTGTTGTTGGTGTTGTCCAGCAACTCATAAAGAGCTTTTAACACTTGGTGTCTCTGACACCGGCTGGGATCCCAACTGAAATGGGTATTCACAGGGCATGAGGATGGGATGCCAGGATAGGCTGCAGTGGCACCCACCTGCCGGGCTCTAAGACAAGAGAGCCGCCAAAAGCCCCAAAGTCAAAACCAAGGGCTGGAGCATTACAGTACCCATACGATAGGGGCCTACAGGCTAGAGCCGATGGAAGGATAGTGCCCAGAAGGGGACTCATCACTGTGGTTCTCAACCATGTGCACAATTGCAAGAGACTTCAGTCTGGAAACAACCACCTTGGGGGCCTCTGCTGGTGGTGCAGCACTTGAGTGCTGGGCTGTGAAGCTGCTGCCTCTGCTGCCCGCAGCCTCTGCAGTGCCGGTTCGCCAGCCTGATCCCTGGCCGCTGGTGAGGGTCCCACATGGCGCGAAGGACCTCTCCTGCCACCCGCTGCTCCCCTCAGCAATATACTTCGGTCTTTCTACCTGTTCTGCTCCCAGCTCTGGCTCTGGTGAATTCTCTCACCCTCCCGCGCTTCTGACTTTACCCAGTGCTTATATAAATAGAAAAAAGTTCTATTTGCAGAACTTCTAACCTCCTGGAATCCCCTGTGCAGAGTAAGCAGGTGCTCTCAGAGACTCCAGCTCCCTTTAGGGTGGCAGGTGCCAGCACACCAGCAGAGGACCTTACACTACTTCAAAGGAAATTGGCACCCCCTGATCACTGTAGCACTATTTACAGTAGCCAGGCTGTGGAAGGGGTTGTACATAGATAATAGAATACTACTCATCAAGAAATATAAACTCATGCCATCTGGGGCAACATGGATGGAGCTAATGGAAATAAGCCCAAAGGAGAAAGACAAAAACATCACTTAGATATGGATATAGAGAAATTAAACAAAGGGCTAGATTAAGCTATACCTTGAGTCTCCCAGGTGGTGCCTGACTACTGGCTGGGGCTGCAGACCAGCCTAGACTTCCTGGCCTGGCAGCACTGGATGGTGGACTGACCCTCTCTAGTTTGATATCAAACTTATTTGACGACAAAGCCTGACTCCTGCTGACTGAGTGCCCCATTGTCTTGTTTCACCTACACCACCACTGGGTCCCCAGCCTCTGCTATTTACTGGGTCTGAGATGGATCTTGTACTTGATGCTGCATGTAATTTTTGGTTTCTTTGTTTTTAGATTCATTTTTTATTTATTTATGCATACGAGAACTGGGGTACAGGCCAGAGATGCAGAGGGTGAGAGGATTCACCAGACACAGAGTAGGGAGCAGAATAGGCCAATCCACTGAAATCACCTGCTGAGGGGAGTAGTGGGTGAGATGAGAGGTCTGCTGCCCCCTGTGGGTTGCTCCCTGGTCAGGAATCAAACTCAGGTCTAAGAAGTGATAGCACTCAGACTTAAACCTTATGCCCCCACGGAGGCCCTTTTTTTTTTTTTTTTTTTTTTTTTTACATCTTTTGATATTATTTAAAATAATAGAAGCACTCCTACTGCTCTACTTTCATAATAAACACGCTCCAGCCCTTGGCTCAGGTCAGGTTTACACGTGTCTTTGTCACCTTTACTCAGTGTCCATCTCTCACGACAGTGCAAGCTCCATGTCTCCAGGGTCCTCTCTCTGCTGCCATTGTGTCTGCAGGGGAGGCAGCCTGGGGAGGCAGGAACCAGCCAGGGAGAGGGATGCTGGGAAGTGAAGAGGAGGCAAAGGCAGAGAACACTAGGGAGATGCTCCCTGGTTCACTGAGAAAAGCATTTTTCAAAGTGTGGTTGTGGAATCCTTGAAGTCACCCAGAGCCTGTCACAGGAGCCACGAGGTCAAAACTATTTTCTAAACGTCACTAAGACACCATTGGCTTTTTCACTATTTTGACATCTGCTGAGGCAAAACTTACTAAAAATGGAGCTTATATTACTAACTGCA
This sequence comes from Talpa occidentalis, assembly GCF_014898055.3. Taxonomy (NCBI): domain Eukaryota; kingdom Metazoa; phylum Chordata; class Mammalia; order Eulipotyphla; family Talpidae; genus Talpa; species Talpa occidentalis. The sequence goes on from NW_023602073.1 coordinate 37,712,820, forward strand.
GTTATTCTTCACAACTACTTACCTCAGAAACACAACTCCAAGGCAGTGTCTTTCAAAGTGTCTTGGTTGAAGCATTAAAAATTATCTTCATTATTCTGTCATCCTCAAATCCACATTTTACAGCACCTGATGCGATGACACGCAAGTGCACACACAACACTCCTGCTGCGTCCCCAACTACCATGTGCCAAGGAAAATATTTGCATGAGATGAATTAGACAGTTTTTCTTTTTTTGTAGGTAATTCCATCTGCACATGAAGGAATGAATGACAAAATCTGTGGCTATTTGATTCGGTTAATTAGACAGACATTGTCCTGAAAATGAGTGTGTGCTCCTTTGAGAAAATCAACTGACAATTGATAAGTGACAGTAACTTCTCCTTGACCAAATGTAAGTGCTCAGAAAAAACCAGAATCATGGAAAATTGTGTCCTATCACTAACTTGACAACTTCCAGTACTACTTTTACTTTTTGGATTTGTGGTGAAAAATAAAATATTTTTTTAAATAATTTGATTCCAGTGTAATGAACATTGAAGAGCTTTATAATTTGTGGAACAATATATTACTTTAAAAAAATCACACATTAAAACTAACTGCAGTTAGTTTTATGCAAGAGAGAACTATGGAAATGTAACAGAATAAGAAATATTTAATGATATTGTTTCAGGTTTCACTTTGCAAATAACCTGGGAGAAAATACCAGCTGTATAGATTTAATTTAGTATCAAAGTGAAATATTCACAATAATGTGAAAACACTACTGCAACATATTTGTGTGAGGTTGTAGACATTTTTTCATAGACTTCAACCAGAACCACAGCTAAATGCAGAAGGAAACATGAAAATCCTACTGTCTTCTAATGAGACAGACAAGAAAAAACAATGAGACAGACAAGAAAGACAACTGCAAACATAAAACACGTGAAAGATCCACTCTTCCTATTGCCCTGATTAAAAGAAGTTATTTAACAGGCATTGGTTATTGATTATCTATTAACAGGTATTGGATTATTACTATTATTCTAAATGAAACAGCTACATGATCAAACTCAGCTTTATTCCCAGTGTGGTAAATATGGGGAGCGATACCTCCTAAACAAGATTATACTTGGCGTCCTCCCTGATTTGTCAGACTGGACACGGATCCAGAATGGAAAATGACTGAGAATCGCAGACCCAGTGCTTGGGTCAGGGAGACAGGGTGAGGAAGCTTTGGGTGAGGAGAGGAGGGGCCAGAGCAAAGCCCCAGGTCCCTAGTCTGCTTCTCATAATTCCAGCCCCCAGGGCTGTGTCTAGGACAGGAAGGTTACTGTTGGGGATACCCCACTGCCCCCTTAGCCTCCCTTCTGTCTCCACCACCTGTGCTGGGCCCTGTACACTTGTGACTCCTCCCCAGTTCTCAGTCCCCAGGGCCTGGAGGTTCCCAGAGAACCAGTCAGCATCACTGCCTGCCCAGGTAAGTCTCCCCCCACAGCCTAGAGTCAGAAGCTCCCCAGACCCTAGCAGTGCTGGTCTTGGGGCCCCCAACCCTGCTCCTGCTGCTTCTCTCCAGGGCTCTGGCCCAGACAGACCCCTGGGCTGGTGAGTGCAGGGTGGAGGGAAAAGGCTTCTGCAGAGGAAGCTGCTGCCTTAGGCCCCTCTGTCACCCCCGTGGCGCCCTCAGTCCGGGTCCCTTTCTGTCCCCCCACCCTGCCTCCTCCTTTTGTCCCCTGAGTCTTGCCCCTTCTGGACCCGCTGCCCATGTTCAGTCTCTGGAGCTCCCTCCCTCCTGGACACTTTCTCCCCTGCCCCATCTCCCCGGGACTCAGGACCCGCCCCGGGAGGAGGGTCCGTCCGGCTTTCACCCCTCCCCGCCCCCAGGGTCCCCCTCTCTGAGGGTGTTAGAAATGGTGACGTCCCGCCCGGCCTCGGGGAGCCCCGGTGCATCGCGGGGGCTACGTGGACGACACGCAGTTCGGGGTTCGACAGCGACTCCCCGGGCCAGAGCGCGGAACCGCGGGCCCCTGGGCGGGCGGGCGGGGCGGGAGGGTCGGGCGAGGAGACGCGGCTCCGCAGACACTCGGCGCGGAGGCTCCAAGCGCTCCTGGAGGCCCCGCGCGGCCGCCGCAGCCAGAGCCGGGCCGGGGAGCAGCGCGGGCCGGGGCGGGTCACCGCTCCCGCCCCACCCCCCGCCCCGAGTCTCGGGGCCCCGTGACCCCCGAGGCCGTGGCCCCTCCCAGGCCCCTTGACCAGGGAGGAGCCCGCGGGACTTTCACCCTTTAGGTTTTATTTAAGTTTGGGATTATTCAGGGCGGGAGATCGGGTGCGGGCGGGAGACCACGGGGTGACTGAAGGGCGGGCTCAGGGTCTCCCACGATCCAGAGGACGCTGGGCTGCGCCGCGGGGCCCGACGGCGCCTCCCCCGCGGGCACGACCAGCTCCCCACGACGGCGCCGGGGACGCGCCCTGGGCGGGGACCTGCGCGCCTGGACCCGGCGGGCCCGCGGCTCAGCTCCCCGGCGCGAGGGGGAGGGGGAAGGTCGGGCAGAGCAGGACGGGAGCAGCCTGGGGGGCGGGTGCGGGGAGGGGCCCCCAGACTCCTGGGGATGGGGAAGGAGGCGCCGCAGCTCAGAGGTGAGAGGGCTGCGGGGCCTTTGATCTCCCTGAGGCGCGCACCCCGCAGGGAAATGGAATCAGGGTGAGAAAGCGCCCCCTTCTGGCCAGAGAGGGAGCTGTCGGCCACGTTTTCCAGCTCTGGGATGGAGACTGGCCTGGAGGCTCCTACTTTTTCCAAAGGACAGTTAAGGAATCCAGTTTCTCCTGAGAAAGAGGGGAGAAAATCTCTGAAATCACCCTTCACTGGATCCTTTTGACCGGCAGCCATCTTAGGAGATCTTGTTTTTTGGTCAGAGAGCATTTTTGGAGATCTCACTCCTGCCTGTCTGTGTCATCACCCTCCACCCAAGGCAGCAACAAAATGTTTAGAGACCTGCATCCCACCCTGGGCTCTCACCTGTGCTATCCTGGACTTTCAGACCAGGCTGGTTTCTGGGGTTTGTGCTCCTCCCTCCAAGCATACTGTGCTGTCGATTGGAGAATGGTCACATGAGGCTGCTTCAGTGTCCATGGAGGAAACACAAAGCATGAAATTTCTGATTCTTCCCACTCAGGCCCCAATCGCCATATGTGACCCATCTCTGAGCAGGAGGTCACCCTGAGGTGCTTCTACCGTGCAGACATCACCCTGACCTGGCAGCGAAATGGGGAGGACCTGGCCCAGGAAACGGAGCTCGTGGGGCTTGGGGGGAGAAATGGAAAATTCCGCAAGCTGGCAGCTGTGGAGGTGCCTTCTGGAGAGGAGAGGAGATACACATGCCATGTGCAGCATGAGGGGCTGATAGCACCCTGACTTCTGAGATGGGGTAAGGAGGGAGATGTGGGCACACGGCTGACTCAGGGGCATCAGAAGCCCTTCTGGAGGCCTTCAGAGGGTCAGACTGAGGCCTCAGGTTCAGGATCTGACCTTCCCTTCCCTTCCAGTGCCACCTCCTCAGTTCTCCGTCCTTGCTGTCGTCCTCATTTCCGGCTCGGTTCTCTTTGGAGGTGTGCTCATTGGACGAAAGGTAGCTTCATGTGTGAGGGGCTAGAAGAAGTGCTCAGGTAGGGAAGGGAGTGGGGGATCTTGTCCACTGGGGGCTTTCATGTCCCAGGGAGAACTTGCCCTGCCTGGTTAATGGGAAGTACCATCCACACACGGGTGTTGCCCAGAGGGCATTTGGTCCAGTCCCCCCTCACCTCCATTCCTCATTTTTCCCAGTCCTGACCTGGGTCTTTACTCACATTTCTGGAAACTTCACTGTTCTGCAGGATTATTCCTTTAGTCCTTAAGTCCTTTAGGACTTCTGACCTGGCTGCTCTGTGCTCTCACATGATGCTTCTTCCCACGGGAGGACAAGGAGGAAGCTACACTCAGGCTTCAAGTAAGGGTGGTCAAGGGTTGGATCCCTGAGCCCCTGCAGAGGGTGTAGATGGAGCCCATGGGGGAGTCACTCTCATCAGTTTCTCCTGTGGTCTCATCTCTCACCAAGTTTTGTTGTGTTCTCCCCCAGGCAGCCACAGTCCCGGTGCTCTGAAGTGTATCTCCGCCCCTAAAGGTGAGACCCTGGAGGACTGCAGTGGGTTGGGGGTTGAGGCAGAGAGGCTGAACTAGGTGATGGGGATGCTTTCAGGAGGACATCTTGAGAAAGCAGTGGACCATTGATAATGTTAACACTCAGGTCATTCACCTGAATTTCTTCATCATTATTTTCTTTCATGGTGTGAGACAGCCTTGTGTTGGCCTGAGTGTTACAGGATTTCTTTTTGCCCATGTTTTGTGGCTTTGTGATCCCCTGGTTTAAACCAATCCACACCTGCGACAACGGCCCATATCTAGAAGACCAGAAACAATAGGTGTTGGCAAGGATATGGAACAAAGGGGACCATCCTACATTGTTTTTGGATATAGACTGAGCCAGCCCTTATGGAAACAGTACTGAGGTTTCTTTTTTTCTTTTTTTTAAGTTTTATTTATTAATTTACACAAGAACCAGGGTAGAGACCAGATGTGCGGTAGGGTGAGAGGATCACCACAGACAGAGCGGGGAACAGAACAGGCAGACTGACGAAATGCACTGCTGAGGGGAGCAGCGGGTGCGACAGGAGAGGTCTGCAGTGCCATGTGGGACCCTCACCGACTGGCCTGTATCGAATCAGCACTGCAGAGGCTGCGGACAGCTTCACAGCACTGTGCTCAACCACCTGCGCCACCAGGGGAGGCCCAGTACTGAGGTTTCTTAAAAGAGTAAATGTGGTTCTGTCATTGCACCCAGCAATTCTACTCTGAGGATCCAGTTACAGAGGATAAATACTCTCCTGTGAAGGGACCCTGCACTCCCAACTTTAAAGTTTTTTTTCTACTTGTTTTTTTATCGTTACTTTGGCCTATCAGACAAACTGCAGTTGTACGGGATATCCCACGCATGATGAATGGTAACTAAAGAGCTCTTTGTGTCTATATGTTGTCTGTCTGTATGTCCTTGTGTCTAACCGTCTTGAACTCCAGTGATTGACAAATTGGTATACATGGTGCCCATAAACGTTAAAAAAAAAAAAGTCTCCAGTTATGAGAAAAACAAAAAGTTATGGTTTGATTGTCAACATTGTGCTACTGAACTAAGCCGGTGCCTTCATAGAGATTGAATATTGTTTCTGTTAATTTTCTGATATTTATGGCACAGCTTCCCAGAAATCTAAATTCAAGTACAAATTTGGTGGCCTGTCATTTGGCTGATACAAGGAAATTTTGTGGAACCTCAGTAGAGCTCCTGAGACACTCCACAAAGTTTCTCCCTTTCCTCCTGGGAAGGCATTAGATGAATTTGTTCTATTTGGCTTTTACCTAATGAAGTAAAACTGGAAGGGAAGCATTGTCACTTGGGAAAATGGTAAAACTTTGGTATGTACAAAATGTTAACAGTAGTTTTCTAAAATGTGTATAATATATATATATATATATATATATATATATATATATATAAAACACCTCTCAGTATCTGGTATGTATGTAAATTGTCAATGGTGATTGTCACCTTTTAATATTGTATAATTCAATTGTTTCACATCTACAGGAATTGTTTCTGGAAATATAGGGAGAAAAGGTCTCAACAGATTCCATTGATGGAACTGTTGAGAATAAAAAACTTTCCTACAAAGGACTGAATAGACCTGGAAATACACCTGACATTTACTAAGTTTTCTTTCACATAATACTGATAATTTTTATGCATTCTGTCCTGAATCCACAAAGTTTTTGTTTTGTTTTGTTTTGTTTTGAGTAACCAGGATCTGCAGCAAGGTTGCAATTTTTTTTTTCCAGCAAAGCTAACTTGTCACATTTTCTCTCCCCTTGATACCAACACAGCATACAAATAGTGGTAGTAATTTTTGCTACTTATCTTAGAGTCTGTTTTTGCATAACTTCCATAGGGATTTTTGTCTGTTTTAACAAAAAATTGGACGTGAGTTTGATTGTGTGGCTTTGTGTGGAGTTCTTCCAAAAAGTTGAAAAAAGAGCTGAACCAAGAAGAGGAGAACCTGTTTGCCTTGTTTGTAGGGTTCCAGAGACCTCCAAAGAAGGTGAGGAAGGTTGCCTCCATTGGCAGGACTGGACAACCCGGCCAACGAAAATGCCCTGATACCCTCGAGAAGAGGAAAGCCCAGGTGGAGTCTGATGAGACCAACTTTATACCTGAAGCCTACATCGACTGGATGCCACTGGTTCGCTCTGATCCTGTATGGAGTATTTCAACAAAGCAACTAAAAATTGCTGTTAGTTATTTTCTGCCCTGTGATTTTATGCAAAAATAGAAAAAATGGTTTAAAAGTAGATTTAGTTTGCAAACTTTTGCTATGCTGTTAAAAGTTTGGGATCAAGGTTGAAAAAATTTGTGTTTTACATCAGTTAAACCATTTTAAAATTTTTTTTTCCTGTGATTTTTACATATCTGCTGTCTTGTTTTGGCTAATGCCTCAAAAATTTTTTTTTTTTTTAGCTTAAACTGATGAACTATTTTTCCTGGAGTGGAGGACTTTTGCTTTCCACAATGGACAAATACCTGGAGAGACTGGTTTTCTTTCACACTGAAACCTAAAAAAATGTTCATCTGAGACTGCATCCCAACCTCCATATATTCGATCTTCATCACCATGGAAATGGTGGCAAAAAGTGAAAGGGGGGAATTGTTAGGGGGAAAAGGATGTCCCAAAGCTAATTCCATATAGGCTTTGTGGACTCCACCCCCACCCCAGGTCAAAGCCAAAGACACTGGGAACTCCAAATCCCATCACCACCAAAGGGAAGGTGGCTGGGACCTGAGGGTGGGGTTAAGCAGCCAGGTGGATATAAAAGGCAGACACGTGGGCTTTGGGGATCCCCATTTTTGGCTCTCGGCCAGCTCACAGCCTGTCTGGCCAGCTCTGAGAGTGACTTTGGGTTTCCAGGTCCTCGGATCGGGTAGGACGCATTAAAGACTTTATTTCCCTATTTTCTCCCTGAGTTGTACATTTTCCTTATTTCCTTTTCTCTTGTAAATAAACCTTTTATTAACCCTTTTGTGTGTGTCTGTAGTAGAGTATTCATAAGTCCCTTTAAAGCGCGCGGGTGAGGACCCACAGCCAGGAACCCGTTTAATATCGGGGTTGCTCTATAACACCGTCACCACTGCAGCACTATTTACAGTAGCCAAGCTATGGGAACCACCTAAATGCCCCAAACAGGTGGGAAATTAAGAAGAAGCTGGGATTACACATATACATGTATGTACATATACATGTATGTACATATACAGGTGACTCCAAAGGAGATGAACATTGGGGTTTGGGGGAGGGAGCTGTCAGGGGTGAAGAGGCCACCACATCCTAGCAGGGTCCAGGGCTGGGCTAGGGGTCCTGCCCAGCTCCTTATACCTCAAGCCAACCATGAGATATTTCTAAATCTCTTCCTCTTCTACAGGTCCAATGCTTTTTCAGTCCTGCTCAGAAGCTGCTTCTGCATGGAACTGTATTTATTGAGATGGTGTTCTGACACTCTTTCCTCTGTGTGAGATTTGAATTAATTTATTCTGGGGCTTGATGTTAATTGACTTCCCATCATCTTATGTTGTGTAGCTTGTCTCTCCTGTTACACACATACTCACACTCTCTCTCTCTCTCTCTCTCTCTCTCTCTCTCTCCTCTCCTTGGGAACCAGATCCTCACGCAGCACTGGGGTTACTCTGACCCTCTGTCTCTGGTCCCCTCAGAGGCGCCCTCTCTGCAGTGTCTACTCAGCGGGGTCCAAGCAGCCCCAGAAGTCCCTGCACCTCCTGACTCTGACCATATGGGAAACCAGCCCCTCACCCTGCATGACAGTGAGGAGGAGAAGGCAAAGTTCTAAAAACAGTGACTGATGGAGGAGATAATTTACTTTTTTCCTTATTGTGTTATTCAATTGAGGTAACACTGTCTTACACACTGAATGTGTTCAGAGACAAGGGTCACACTTCTTCAGATGTTTGTTACCACATCACACCCACCCTAACAGCACCCATAGTCTTCACCATAGTCCATTGGGCCCTCTTCCTACTTTGTTTCCTATGCTTACCCCCAGCCCATTGCTTCAATTCTGCAGTCATACATATAAAGCTTATATTTTTAAGAATTTTTAAGAAAGATTTATTTATTTATTTATTTATACAAGCACTGGGTACAGCCAGAAGTGTGGGAGGGTGAGAGAATTCACCAGAGCCAGAGCGGGGAGCAGAGCAGGCAGAAGGACCGAAGTACATGCAGTGATATATATAGAGTATGTTTTGGTTTAGTTTCACCTGTCCCTGCTTTATTTCTTTAGATTCCAAATATGAATGAAATCATCCAGTATGTAACTTTCTTCTTCAAACTTATTTCACTTCGCATAATTCCATCCATATCTATCCATTTTGTTGCAAATTCAATATTTCCTCTTTCTCACAGCTGAACAGTTGTTCATTGTGTATACAGCTTGTGTTCTTTATCCCCTCATCTGCTGTTGGCCACTTAGGTTGTCTCCATCTCTTGGTTATGGTAGATAGTGCTGCAGTGACCATGAGAGGTGCATATTCCTTGAAATTAGTGTTTTACCTTCTTTTGATAAATACCAAGGAATGGGATGCTTGACCATGTGACAGGTCCATTTTGAGGAACCTTCGTTGTTTTTTTTTTTTTTTTTCCCATAGGGGCAGGACCAATGTGCTATCCATAGAAAAGAAAGGTTCTAGGTTACTGCCCCACCCAAGGAAAGTTGGAGATGAGCAGGGATGAGAAGCTAAGGAAGAGGAGGAAAATGTGGAGTAAGATGAGGAAAGAAGACTGGAGGAGGTGCATAGTGCAGAAAGACATGTGAAGAAGAAATCACACTTGCTTCTCACTTGGACTTGTGCCAGGGAGTTGGGGACATGGAGAGAGACACGGGAATGAGACAAAAATGTGGATGAGAGACCCATGGGGACGATGCCAGTGGCAGCTGTTACCTTGATGTGGATTTCGACTTTGCTCTTGTCCTTCCAAACTTGCCTGGCCCCTCCTGTCCCAGTCCCATGGGTCTCTGCCAGTAGGTGCCTTAGCCTTGTGGCAGGCCTTCGGGCCCCAGTGGGCCTACTTTGGGCCAAGCCTGTTTGGCTGGGCATTTACCCAGCCAAACAGTAACTTTGGGTGCTTCACTTGGGAACTATTCTAACTATATTCTTCTCTCTCTCTATTGCACACTGATTCTCTATTTTATACTAATTGTATTAAAGTTCTTTTCTATTGAAGGTCTTACACTTTAGAGTATGTTTTGTCTTTATGTAGCTGATGTTTGTATGTTTGTATGGAAGATGCCATGTAGAGTGTGCAGTTCTGAGGGTCCAGGGAACCCCTTATTCTGCCCACTAATAGGACCAGACATCATCCCCACCCACCATGTACCAGAGTTCCTTTTCCTCCACACCCTTCAATGGGTCATTCTCACAGCTGTGAGGTGGTAACTCATTGTGGTTTTACTTGGCATTTTCCTGACAGCACATGATGACAAACATTTATCCATGTACCTGTTGGTCACATGTGTGTCTTCTTTAGAAAAGTAACCTATTTAGTTCCTTTGCCCCTGTTTTGATTGGGTTTTCTTGTTTTGAAGTTCTTTGCGGGTTTTGGATGTTAACTCCTTGTTGGATTGATGATGTGAAAATAGTTTCTCTGATTTGATATTCTCTTTTCATAGTTCCCTTCACTATGTAGAAGCTTTTTAGTTTCATGCGATTTCATTGGTTTCTTTTTGCTTTTGCTTCCTTTCATTCCCCTCCACCCCCAAAACCCCAGTCAGCCAGTATCTGCTCAAAACCAGTTAGCAATTTATCTTTTCTCTTCTAAATATATATATATATATATATATATATATATATATATATATATATATATATTCATGCTCCTGTCTGGGCAATAGTGTTTGTTTCCCCATCTGTAAAGGAGTTCAGGTCACAGAGTTGGGGGAAACATTTGCAAATCACGAATCTGATAAAGGATTGTATCTACAAATAATGCCTAAAACTCAATGATCAGAAAGAAATAACCCAATTTTAATAAGGACAAAAATAGTGTAATAAATGAACAGCACTTCATCTGTAAAAATGTACAAAACTTCCATACAAACAGCAACTGTAGTCATAGAAAAGTAAAAATACGAACAAATGCTCAATATCACAGTTAAGAACAGTGAAACCTTCACACCTAGGAGAGACTGAAAATGCAAACTCTGCACAATACCATGTACTGTTCAGGGTGTGAACAGCATTTTAAAATAATTTTTTATTTATACAAGAGCTGGGGTACAAGCCACAGTTGCGGAAAAGTGAGATGATTCACCAGAGACAGAATGGGGAGCAGAACAGGCAGATGGACTGAAAGCAGAGCAGCGGGCGAGACAAGAGAGTTCTGCCTCACCATGAGGGATTCTCCCAGACTGGCTGGAAATCGAACCAGCGCTGCGGAGGCTGCAGACACCTTCACAGAGATGCGCTCAACCCGCTGCGCCACCAGGGAGGACCCCTCATCACATTCATTTTTAAAAGATGCTTTAGGGGCTGAGACACATCAGAGCCCTAGGCACTGTCGCTGCCTGGTTGAGAACAAAACAGAACCAGTCAGAGATGAGACCACAGGAGGGAGTGATGAGGGTGACTCCCCCATGGAGTCCATTTACACTGTCCCAAGGGGCTCAGGGATCAAACCCCTGATCCACACTTACCTGCAGCCTGAGTGTAGCTTCCTCCTTGTCCTCCTGTGGGAAGAAACATCATGTGAGACCAGGGAGCAGTCAGGTCAGAAGACCTAAAGGAATATTTTAGTCCTGCAGAACAGGAATGTTTCCAGAACTGTGAGTAAAGACCCAGGTCAGGACTGGGAAAAATGAAGAAAGGAGGTGAGGGGGGACTGGACCAAATGCCCTCTGGGCACCATAAATATGTGTAGATGGTACTTCCCATTAACCAGGTAGGGCAAGTTCTCCCTGGGACTTGAAAGACCCAGTGGACAAAATCTGCCCAGTCCCTTCCCTACCTGAGCGTTTCTTCCTCCACATCACAGCTGCAGCCACCACAGCTCCAAGGAGAACCAGGCCAGCAATGATGACCACGGTGGGGATGGAGGACTGCGGGGGCACTGGAAGGGAAGGGAAGATCAAACCCTGAGCCCTAGACCTTATCCTGACCCTCTGAAGGTCTCCAGAAGGGCTCCTGATGGCCCTGAGAACAGCCTCAGTGCCCACATTCTCCTCCTTACCCCATCTCAGGACTTGGGGCTCCAGTAGCCCCTCATGCTGCACGTGGCACATGTATCTCTGCTCCTCTCCAGAAGGCACCACCACAGCTGCCCACTTCTGGAAGGTTCCATCTCCTCCAGGCCTGGTCTCCACCAGCTCCATCTCCTGGGTCAGGTCCTCCCCATCTCGCTGCCAGGTCAGGGCAATGTCCGCAGGGTAAAAGTCCAGGGCCCAGCACCTCAGGGTGACCTCATGTTCAGTGGAGGGGTGGTGGGTCATGCGTGTCTTTGGGGGATCTGAGGTGGTAAATCAGAAAACTCACTTTGTGTTTCCACCATGGACACTGAGGAATCCTCATGAGACCATCCTCACAATGGACAAGACAACTGGTGTGGCAGGAATGACAGGGGTGAAGGATGTCCTGAGCAAACTCCATACAGGCTTTGTGGACTCCACCCCCACGACACTGGGAACTACAAATCCCATGATCACCAAAGGGAAGGTTGGGAGGACCCGAGAGTGGAGTTAAGCAACTGGGCTCTCCGTTTGGGTATTTAACTGGTCATGTGGCCGGGAGTCTCTGGCTTGGCCATGAAGCGTGCTAGGTTTTCGCCACCTCTGTGGGTCACTGGGATCCCAGGTCAGCAGAACGGTTAGGTCACGTTTACGAACTTATCTCCCTCTTTTTCTCCCTGAGTTATTCATTTCACATTTCCCCTTCCTGTGTAAATAAACCTTTCATCAACCTCTTGTGTGTGTCTGCAAGTTAGCATTCATAAGTCCCCTTTAAGCGTGCAGGTGAGGACCCACAGTCAGGAAACCCCATTTTATATCGGGGTTTGCCCTGTAACAGCAAGAAGCATAAAGTGTAAAAAAACAGGCTAATCTGGGGAATCTGTGCGATTCTCATATTCCTTAGAAAGTTCTAGAATGAGGAGGAAAGCCCAGGGTAGGATGAAGCAGAGGGAGTGGAACACAGACTTTTTATTCCTGACCTGGGTGGAAGGTGAACGACACAGAAAAGCAGGAATCACATAACTGACAATGTTCTCAGACCAGAAACAAGACTGAGAGAGAAACTCGTGGTTCTCAAACAGGCCCCTGGTCAAAAGGACCCGGTGACGTGTGAGGTCAGGGACTGTCTGTCTTTCTCAGGAGAGACGGGATCCCTTCACTGTCCTTCAGGAGAAGCAGGAGTCTCTGGGGGTCTCTCTAGTGCAGAACATGAAACCCAGGGGAGTCCCCCCTCTCGGGACTAGAGAGAGGACTCATTTCCCGCAGTGACTCCAGGCAGGGGGGGACCGGGAGGCCTCCAGGCCCCTCTTACCCGTGCGCTGCAGAGTCTCCTTCCCGTACTCCAGGAATGTGTGCAGCAAGCTCAAGTACTTGTTCTTCACAAAGTCTCTGAATCTCTCTGCCTCACCCTGGGCCTCCCACTGGCGCCGGGTGATCTGAGCAGCCATGTCCACCGCGGTCCAGGAGCGCAGGTCCTCGTTCAGGGCCAGGTAATCCGCGCCATCGTAGGCGAACTGTCTGTACGCGCGGAGGAGGCGTCCGTCGGGCCCCAAGTCACAGCCAGACATCCTCTGGAAGGTGTGAGAGCCTGTCCCCGCCCGCGCCCACCCCCGCCGGGAATAAACTAAACAGAATGAAACGGGGTGAAAGTCCCGCGGGCTGTTCCCGGGCCGGTTGCAGAGAAGCCTGGAGGGGGAGACCCTGAGCGACCCCCGTCCGTGGGGATGGGGGTGCTGACCCGGCCCGGACCCGCGCCAGCTCACCGGTCTCGCTCTGGTTGTAGAGGCCGCGCAGGGAGTCCAGCTGCGCTCGGTACCACAGTACGCGCTCCCTTGTGATCTGCGTCTTCCTGTCCCAGTCGTCCTGGTCCGCCTGCCGCACCTGCTCCGCCCAGGGCGCCCGCGGCTCCGCGCTCTGGCCCGGAGAGTCGCTGTCGAAACTCCCGAACTGCGTGTCGTCCACGTAGCCCACGGAGATATACCGGGGCTCCCCGAGGCCGGGCCGGGACATCGCGGTGGCGAAAAGCCTCAGGGAGTGGGAGCCTGGGGGCGGGAGGGGAGACCCGGGCTATTCTTCTCCCCTTCGGGGGCTCGAGTCCCGGGGGGCGCCCACGAGACAGAAAGTGGGTGAAAGACGAGTGAGACCGAAAAGCGGCTGCGGGACGAAATGGCCGGACTCGGGGGGCCAGAGGAGGCTGGGGTCTCGGGGGACGGAAAGGGGCCAGGACGGGGCGGGGCCGAGGTGGGGGGACAACTAGGGCGGCGGCGAGGTCGCGCCTTTCCCACGCCCGCCCGCGCCCTCGCTCCCGCCTCTGGGAGCGCCCTGTCCCCTCCCGACCCGCACTCACCCGCCCGGGTCTCCCTCGGGGCCGCGGCCACCGCGAGCAGGAGCAGGAGGGCTGCGCCCCCCATCCCCCAGGACTGGCCTCTTCCAGGACTGGGGAGACGGAGTCCTGGCAGGTGGGTGAGGACTTTGTAATGGGAGCCGCCCAGGTGCTGATTGGAAACCTCTGGAGACCTCCAGGCAATGGGGAGTGAGCCCTGGGGTGAGTCACCAGTATCCAGGAGGGAGGACCCAACAGAGGCTGTGAGAAGAAGTGAAACTGGGGAGATGAGGAAGCCCGACAGTCACCTTCCAGCCCCAGACAGCGCGCTGGGGACTGAGACCTTGAGAGCCACACCCCGACACCCCTCCTCTCCTGCACCAAGACCTTTGTGACACTGTTGCCTCCCTGAATCCAGGCCCAGGAACTGGGTCAGCGATTCTCAAACATTTTTCTCTCAGGATGTCTCTATAGTCTCTCAGATTATTACGGATCCCATGTATAATTTTTTTGTGTGGGTTATAGCTTTAAATATTTACTTTACTAGAATAAAACCTTTCAAAAAGATGTTATTATGCTGGGAGCCATGCTACTCCTGTCGTCTGTCAAGGGTCCGGGCATGGGGCAGATTCCTGAAAAGTCAGGAATTCTTTAGCTGACTCCTTCTAGAGTCTCATTTGTTTATGGCTAGTTTCTACCATTGTTAAAATACGCATTGAAAGGTTCAGTGCGGTAAAGAAAAGGAGAGCCAGGCTAAATTTCTCAAAGGAAGGGAAATTTTATTGCTCCCCGGGTGGACCTCATGGACCCAAGGTGGGGGTCAGTGAAGCTGCGCACGTTGTCAGGGGGAGGCAGGCTTTTATAGGGTGAGGAGAGGTCAGGTGGGAGACTGGGTTTGTACAGCAGGAAAAAAATTGTAGGGAGGGGGAAGGTTCATTATCTGAATCCTCTAGGCAGGCTTCTGCATTCCTGTTCCCAGGTGGGCCACCTGATGGGTTTTTGCATTCCAGCCTCCCGCATGACCTTTCATACCAGCCTTTTGTTGATAGGAAAAGGGGCGATGGTTCATTCTTTGGCTACTTCCTGCTGAAAGGGGGCAAAGACCAAGGGGGTGGCTCAGGCCTGGTTATGAGGGTCTTCTGCAGGGATGCGAGAATGTGGGTGGAGAAGGAGTTGGTTAAAGGTGGTAGGAGACATTTCCCGAATGCGAGCCTGTATGAATTTTAGGAGGCAAGGAGCGAAAAGAAAAAATAAGATTATTATTAATATTGGCCTTAAGAGTGGGAGGAGCCATGACACTATAGGATTTTGAAACCATGTCAGCAGAGAGTTGGAGCCCCCGCTTTTACTAGTAATAACATTCTTTCCTTAGGAACAGGCAGGTACCCCTATATTCTTTGTAGGTATTTTTGCAGTGATCTAAGTTTTGATGGTAAAAGAAACAAAACAAAGTGTTCATAGGGTTAGTAATCGATGAAAGACTTAGGGTGAGAGTGATGGGTGCTGTGCATCCAGCCTGTGGACACTCCACAGTACCCACCTAGTGGGTAGTCTCGATGGATCCTGAGACAAAGGTCTCCCTAACTTTGAATTTCCATACACAAGACACTAAGCTAGGGGAGATTTTGACAAGAAATGTGCATCCTGGTAGGACCCAGGTTATGACATACATAGTATTTGTCTTTGGGGGCACGTTTGACCCGTGATAGATGGTGCCAGGAGGGGTCTTCCAGAAGTGTCACTGCTGTAAGTGTGGAGAGAATGACCATGTGCGGACCGGTCCATGGAGGCTGCAGTGGTTTTGGTTGAAGCGATTTGAGCAGGACTTGGTTTCCTGGATGCAGTGGTGGGGAAGGTCGATTGGTGGTTGAGATCCGAGGCAGGACTGGGTAAGTAATGGTCTGTGTGTTCCCAGGGCAGTTGCCTCAGTAGGGAGAGGTCAATCATGTCCGGGTGTCCATGCAGCTGGAAAACTGCAAAAGAAGAAGCTGGGCGAACTCCCCTTTGAGGTCACATGTGAGCACAGGTTTGACAACAGGAACATATTTGTCAGACTTTTAAACTCAAGGAGGGGTGGAAGAAGAGCGGAGTCAGGAATGGGCGTTCATTAGGCTACTAAGTCGGAGTGATGGAGAGGACGGACAGAAAGAGAATAGGGGCTGCATCTGCAGCAGAGTCAGTTGTGGGAGCCCTTGCGGCTGCATCGGCATTGCTATTACCTGATTGATGGTAACAATGGCCTAGGCTGCCCTCTGCTGATCTCACACATCTTTGCAAGAGCTGCCCTCTACAAACAGAGTCCAGTACGCATCTGACAAAGGAGAATCAGTTAAATCCAGTCTGGAGGTTTATATTTTTTAAGGATTTCAGGACACAAATAAGCGGCCGAAGGGGGCCAGAGACAGGCAGAAGAGTGGCTGGGTTGAGAGAATTAGACTGAGTGAGACTCGCCAGAGGGTTTGCGATAAAGAGCACGTGGAAGTCCTGTGAGCGGGCAGGAGTGAGAGTGGAGAGCAGGCGGGGAGACAGGAGGGCCTGAAGGCGGTGCGAGAAATGTGCTTGGACAGGTCTTCCCAGGGTAAGTTTGAGGGGTTCCCGGGTGAGTAGAGCTGCTGCCACCAGGGCTCTAAGGCGAGGTTGCCAGCCCCTGTCGGTGGGATCCATCTGCTTGGAGAGATAAGCGACAGGACGCTTAGGGCTGGGCCCAGAGGCTGGGAAAGGCCGCCTGCCGCCATACCCCGACGTGCGTCTGTGCACAGGAGGAAAGGCTTTTCTGGATGAGGAAGGCCAAGGGCAGGTGCCCTAAGGAGGATATGTGTGAGTAAAAGGAAGGCCCTGAGGACCTCCCTGGGGATTGAAGACATCCTTTGGGGGAGGCTTTTGCTGTGTCGTACAGTGGCTTGGCTAGGAAAGCAAAATTAGGGATCCAAGATGGAAGAATCCAACCAAACCTAGGAAGGTGCAGATTCAGAGGAGGGAAGGTCCCTGATGCCCTGTTTGCTGCCCACCATCAGCTATTTGGAGGAAGGAGTTAGTCAAAGACCCAGATAGATGCTGTGGGAACCGAAAGTTGGGAGACACTGTATCCTTTTCAGGAGTTGTGCAGTGTGTTGCTGAGATTGTGGCAGAGAAGGTCTGCAGAGGAGGAGGTCAGCAACATCGTGCAGGAGAGTGCGGGGTGGAGTATGACATGACGAGAGATCACTAGCTCATGCCTGACCAAACAGATGAGGGCTGTCCCGGAACCCCTGAGGCAGGACTGTCCAGGCCATTTGCTGGGAGGTGTGTGTGTCCGGATCTTCCCAAGTAAAAGCAAATAGGAAGTAACCTTGAGGATCCAGAGGGAAGGTAAAGAAAGCATCTTTGAGGTCAAGTACAGAGAAGCGTGTGGTAGAAGACGGTATATGAGATAGGAGGGTGTCGGGGTTGGCACTCCGGGATGGGTAGGCACCACCGCCTCGTTAATTAGGTGAAGGTCTCGCACTAGGCAATAAGAACCGTCAGGCTTTTTAACTGGGAGGATGGGAGTATTACAGGGCGGGTTGCTAGGAGTGAGGAGTCCCTTTCTCAGGAGTCATTGAACGATGGGTTTGAGACCCTGATAGTGAGTGAGGGAGATTGGAAACTGGGGGCGAGAGGGAAAAGAAGAGGGATCCTTAAGGCGAATGAGGACTGGGGTATGATGGGTGGCAACAACTGGGGTAGAGATATTTCAGACCAGGGGTTGACAGTGGGAGGAGACAGCGGGGAGTCCTGAGGAGGATCAGGAGATGTTTGGAGCCGTGGGAGGATGAGAGCAGCGCTAGGGTCTTGGAACCATGGGAGAGTAGCCCTGAGTTTGGTCAGGAGGTCGCGACCCAGGAGTGGTGTGGGGCAAGAAGGCATGACTAGGAAAGAGCGGACCAGTGGTCCTGGGCTGAGAAGGAAGGCCGTCAGCACCCGTAACCGAGGCCTAAGAAGGATAAACTTGACCGGATTAGGAGGGGAGGACAGAGAAGGTAGCCCCCGTGCCAACCAGAAAGGAGATGGACTCACCTGCTACCTTGACCGTTACCCTGGGCTCCTCGAAGGTTATCGGAGTCGATGAATCCGGGCCTCTTCAGTCCTCAGCCGCCAAACCCAAGACAGCTGGTGGCAAGAGTTGCAGGGGCTGGAAGGACTGGCCCACCACAGCCAGGCGTGCAGGGACAGTCACTTTTCCAGTGACCCTGGACGTTGCAGATGGGGCACGGTCCTGGCGGAGGGCGGGGGTTGGGAACCGGTGGCCTTCTCGGCCACGTTTGAAGCAGGCTCCTGGTGGCGGTCGGTTGGGGCCCATTGCCGTCCTCTGTCGGGCAGCAGGTGCTGCGGTCGTTGGAGGAGCCGGGCCTGGCGGTCTTAAGGCTGCTACTAGGGCCTGAGCTTGAAGCTCAGCCTCTGGCAACTACAGAGTTCCCTCTCTGCCCTATCCCGTTCCTCCCAGTTGTTAAATACCGTAAAGGCCATATTCAGCAGATCCTGGATAGGGGTTTGAGGACCGTTCTTGGTGAGCTCTGCCCTGGGGTGGGCGGGCCGTGTCTGTCAGTCTGGTAGTCCCACCCTGGCTCTGGGCGGGGAACTGCTTCAAAACCTGGGGGCATGGTTGTGTCAGTCAAATGGATCTGATCTGCATGGTCTTGGGCGGACCTAAAACAAGTTTCCTTTTGTGAGAGGTTAGGGTGGAAGAGAAGATAACATGTAAATAATGACTTGTAAGGTCATAGGCTTGGGTAAGATAACGAATTTTTTTGGTGTAGGTGGTGGGACTGTTAGTGAAAGAGCCAAAATGCTTTTCAATCTGGGAGAGACCAGAGGGAGAGAAAGGAACATGGACTCTACCTACTCCTTCAGTCCCCGCCATTTCCCTAAAGGGATGGAGAAGAGGAGAGCTGGTGTGGTGACTAGGAGGTGAAAAGAAAGGGGGGAGGGGCTGGATTGGGGAGCTGGAGGAGGCGAAGACTGAGAATTTAGAGGATCAGAGAAGGCAGAAAAGGGCGAAGAGTGAGAGGAGACTCGAGACTTAGAAAGTGTGGCAGGTTTTCAGGAGGGAGGGAAGGGGCGGAGCACAAGAGAAAGCCAGCCTGGCCCTAAAGGATCTCTGACCATTTTCCATGGCGGTGACAGAATTGTTTAGGTCTGTAAGGACCAAGAAATCAAGAGTGCCAGGCTCGGGCCAGTGGGAACCATTGTCCAATTGATACTGAGGCCGTGCAGTGTTGCAGTAAAAGATGAGACACTTAGGGCGTTATTTGGCCTTAATCTCAACAGATCGAAGTTTGAGAGAAGGCATCCCAGTGGGGTGGCCGAGCTTGGCTTAGAATTGGCAGATCCCATGGCTATGTCGGCTCCTCTCCCCAACGAATGGGGGTACAGACTAAGGAACGCAGCGTCCCACGACCCGATCTGACCTACGGGGGCACAGGCCCCCAATCGCGGCATCCCACGACCGGGTCCTGGCCTTTGGAAGGGGGCAGGTGAGCGAGGGGGACATCTCCATTGCTCGGTTGTCACCTGATGGGCGTCCCCAAATCCAGAACCAGGTGCAATGAGGGTCGACTGACATACGCCCATGGTTTATGGAACAGTCGACCAGGATAGGGGTGAGGAGAGGAGCCGGGTAACCAGGGGTGAGGGCCTCCTAGGAAGGAGGGTCAGGCAGGTGACTCACCCCAAGGATCAAGGCCGGTGGTGGATGTGAGGCGTCTGCAATGGAGAGGAGAGGTCCCAGGGGTGGGGAGGCGGCCCTGGCGCCAGGGGACACAGCCTTCCGGGTTTCGGGCACCAAGATGAAAGGTTTAGCGCGGTAAAGAGAAGGGGAGCCAGGCTATATTTCTCAAAGAAAGGGAAAATTTATTGCGCCCCGGACGGACCTCATGGACCCAAGGTGGGGGTCCGTGAAGCCACGCACGTTGTCAGGGGGAGGCAGGCTTTTATAGGGTGAGGAGAGATCAGGTGGGAGACTGGGTTCCTATGGCAGGAAAAAGTTTGTAGGAGGGGTGAGTTTCTTTGTCTGAGAAAAGATTTGTAGGGAGGGAGAAATTTCATTGTCTGAATTCTCTAGGCAGGCTTCTGCATTCCTGTTCCCAGGTGGGCTACCTGGTGGGATTTTGCATTCTGGCCTCCTGCATGGACCTTTCACGCATTTAAAAGTAAAAGTGCAAATGCTGTTTGATCAATTACTGAATAACCAATTTGACAGCAAATGGCACTGCGTGATTTATTGATAACCTTGGTTAGTTAGCATACAAATTCTTGACACAGGAAAAGGGGAAGGATGCAGATGTTTGAGGCTGGCCCAGGAGAACAACCAGACTTCCAGGCTGCCAGGCCTTGTTTAGACATGCTTGTTAAGGAAGCAAGCTTGTCTTCTACTGACATTTCCATGTCTATGGCTCTTTAACAGGGAAAGATTCCCTTTTCCTTAACAGTTCCCTTTTCCTTAAGAGTTCCCTTTCAGTGACAATGGGTATGGTAGCTGTTGGAGTATGCATTCACAAATAAGCCAACAACAATTTTGTGACTGGTTAAGCTAATAACCTTGACAGCACAAATAATGCACTTGGAAATAGTCAATGTTACCACTACTGAGATGTCACATATTAACCATTCTGAGAACCAAAAGCTATAACCATCTCTGGCTCTGCCTCCGATGAAATATTTGCAGTTCCTTAAAACAACAATCAGGACAAAAAAAAAGGAATTTTCCCTTGATCTTAAAATTAGATACGGAAACTAGGCTGACTAGATAAGTATAGGAGTAATAGGTAGAAAAACTCTTCTGTTAGATTAGGAGAATTCCTCCCTGAATTGAGAGCTTGGGGCTAGGGAAGATTCAGTGTGGCTTGTCTGGCATCGACGCCCTCCAGGCCCTTGGTTCCTTAATACTGAATCAATCAATATCTTATTAAAACAATATACTATTAGATGATGATTTCTATATAAAAGCCTTCTGTTTTTTGCTTTAATCATATTGTTACAGAGCAGCCCCGATATAAAATGGGTTGCCTAGCTGTGGGTCCTCATCCGCGCGTGTCTAATGCTCCAGATTTTTTTTTGTTTGTTTTGGCTTGGAAAATGGACTATTTTCCAGTAATGGAAAACTGTCATACTGAACATTCATGGACAATGCTGCTGACTAATTGTTGCTTCTCTTACACACATTGTAACCCTGAAAAAAGACTGTCTCCTAAGACTACACCCTGACATCTGTGCCACCATAGATATGGTGGAATAAAGATTAAAAGGGGGGATTTAACAGCGTGGTCCCCAAGAAAGGAGGCGGTTCCAGGTTCCGTGCCCCACCCAAATGGAGGGTGGAGCTGAGCGGAGAGAGAAGAAGCTGCAGAGGGACTGAAGAAGGAAGGAAGCAGGATGGAGCCAGAAGGAGACCTGGAGGAGGCACATGGAGCCGAGAGACACGTGAAGAAACTGCGCTTGCCTTTTGGTTGTGGACTGGGTGACACCAATGTTGGTGAGAGACCCGTGGGGAGGTGACAATGGCAGTTTTTGTCTTGGTTTTGATTTTGCTCTTTTCTCTCCAGACTTGTCTGGTTATGTTGTAGGGCAGCCCCGATACAAAACGGGGTGCCTAACTGTGGATCTTCACCCGCGCGCTTAAAAGGACTTATCAATACTCTACTGCAGGCACACGCAAAAGGTTAATAAAAGGTTTATTTACAAGGAAAGGGCAAATGAGGAAATGTACAGCTCAGGGAGAAAAATGGGAGACAAAGTTTTAAATGCGTCCTACCCGATCCGCCGATCTGGAATCCCAAATGGCACTCTGAGAGCTGGCCGCAAGCCAGGAGCTGTGATGCCAGGAGGCGAGCAACAGGGCAAGAGACCCCAAGGCCCACGTGTTTTGTTTTTATACCCAACCTGGCTGCTTGACTCCACCCTCAGGTCCCAGACACATGGTGGCTGGTGGTGACAGGATTTGTCTTTCCCAATGTCCTGATGGCTTTGGTCTGGAGTGGGGGTGGAGTCCACAAAGCCTGCATGGGATTAGCTCAGAACATCCTTTCCCCCTAACAATTCCCCCCTTTCACTTTTTGCCACCATTTCCATGGTGATGAATATCAAATATATAGATGCTGGAATATTGTCTCAGATGAAAATTTTCCAGGGTTCCAGTGGAAAGGAAAACCAGTCCCTCCAGGTATTGTCCATTGTGGAAAGCAAAAGTCCTCCATTCCCAGAAAAAAACAGTTCATCAGTCCAAGCAGAAAAAAAAAAAAAAAAAAAAAAAAAAAAAACATCTGGAGGCATTAGCCAGAACAAGACAGCAAATACATCAAGATCACAGGAAAAAAAAAATCTTAAAATGGTTTAACTATGTCAAAACAAATTCTCTCAACCTTGATCCCAAATTTTTGAACAGCATAGCCAAAGTTTGCAAACTAAAGGTACTTTTAAACCATATTGCCTAATTTTGCATAAAATCACAGGGCAGAATAACTAAGCTGCAATTTTAGCTGGCTTTATTGGAATACTCCATATAGGATCAGAGTGAACTGTTGACATCCGGTCCATGTAGGCTTCAGGAACAAAGTTGGTCTCATCAGACTCCACCTGGGCTTTCCTCTTCTCAAGGGTACCAGGGACCTTTCATTGGCTGGGCGGTCCAGTCCTGCCAATGGAGGCAAGCTTCCTCACCTTCTTTGGAGGTGTCTGGAACCCTACGAACAAAGCAAACAGGTTCTCCTCTTCTTGGTTCAGCTCTGTTTCAACTTTCTGGAAGAAGTCCACACAAAGCCACACAATGAAACTTATGTCCAATTTTTTTTTGTTTGAGCAGACAAAATCCCTATGGAAGTTATGCAAAAACAGACTCTGAGGTAAGTAGTAAAAGATTATTACCACTATTTTATGCTGTGTTGGTATCAAGGGGAGAGAAAATGCAAACACAAGTTAGCTTTGCTGGAAAAAAAATTGCAACCTTGCAGCAGATCCTGGTCACCAAAACAAGAAAACTTTGTGGATTCAGAACAAAATGCAAAAAAAAATTTACCACTATTATGTAAAAGAAAACTTAGTAAATATCAGGTGTATTTCCAGTCTATTCAGTCCTTAGTAGGAAAGTTTTACTCTCAACAGTTCCATCGATAAGAATCTGTTAAGACCTTTTCTCCCTATTTTTCCAGAAACAATTCTGTAGATATTAAACAACTGAAATATATAATATTACAAGGCGACACTCACCATTGACAATTTACATACATATCAGGTCAAGGTGTCACCCATTTTCCCAGGTGACAATGCTTCCCTTCTAGTTTTACTCTACTAGGTAAGACAAATAGAACAAATTCATCTAACGCCTTTCCCAGGAGGAAAGGGAGAAACTTTGTGGAGTGTCTCAGGAGCTCTACTGACGTTCCACAAAATTTCCTTGCATCAGCCAAATGACAGGCTGCCAAATTTGTACTTGAATTTAGATTTCTGGGAAGCTTTGCCATAAATATGAGAAAAATAACAGAAACAACAATATTCAATCTTTATGAAGGCACCGGCTTAGTTCAGTAGTACAATGTTGACAATCAAACCATAACCTTTGTGTTTCCTCATAACTGGAGACTCTTTTTTTTTTCCCAATGTCTATGGGCACCATGTGTACCAATTTGTCAACCAATGGAGGCCAAGACAAGGACACAAGGAAAGGACATACAAACATACAACATATTGACACAAGGAGCTCTTTAGTTACCATTTATCAGGCATGGGATATCTCATACAACTGCAGTTTCACTCATAGGCCAAAGTAACAAACACAAGCAGAGAAAAGAAAAAAAATCTCAAAGTTAAAAACAAAAAGTTAAAAGGAAATACCAAAATCAAGATTGAACGTCTTTCTGTGCAAGAAAAAAAAAAAAAATACTGGCAGCATATGCATGATCCTAGATGCTATATCACGTCTCCTAAACTTTGAAAGGAAGAAGATTGGTTAGAGCATGTTATTTTCCTCAGGGTTTCTTCAGAAAAAGTGAGTCCTTGGGTATCCTGAAAGAATAACTGGAAAAGAAGTCAGTAATATTCAAGTTTTTGTCTGTTTCTTAAACAAATATCTCAATTCCCCAATGGGTTCACAAGACCAATGGGACTTCGTCTCTGGGTCAGTTCCTTCTGGGCTTTTTAATCTAGTGGAGCCCCTGGGCCCCCTATTCTTCATCTGAACCTTCTCCATGAACTATCATTTGTCTCCTTTCCTCTGCACTTGGCTCTAGATTCCTTCTACTCTGTCTATATTCCCTCCTATCTTCACCTGAGGCTCTACCCTGTGCTGTCATTGGTCTCCTTTCCTCTGTAATGGGCTCTAGATTCCTTCTCTGTCCGTATTCCCTATCATCATCTGAGCCTCTACTCTGTGCTAACATTTGTCTTCTTTCCTCTCTCCTTGGTTCCTGGTTCTGTGTACTCCTTCTATATTCCCTCCTGTAACCCCTGCGTGAATCATCATATCGTGGTGTTCCCAGTCTTCTATCCTGCCTTCTGTAATTACTGCATCTGCCGCTTCCCTGTAATCTGGGACAACTGTACTTCCAATGTCCCTCTTCCCTACAGAAAGCACACTGATTTCTTCCTAGGGGTTCACGTCTCTGTCCATTACTGTTACCTTGAAACCCTGTTCTGTGCTCTCTTTGTACGACAACAGTCGCAGGTTTCGGTCTCCTGTCCTCTCTATTATTATAAACCCTAAATGCCAAGTCCACTACCTGGGACAGACTCATCTCTGTGATGCCGCCCACCTTAGCTAACTTTTTCTTTATGTCTGGGGCACTATGGGTAATGAACGCCATAGTGATCAGACGAGAATTTTCCGGGGCATCTGGGTTTATAGCCATATGGTTAGTGTACGTTTGAATAATTCTCTCAAGGAACTCTGACAGATCTTTATTAGTTCCTTGTTCGAGTTGTAATATTTTGTTAAAGTTTTTTTGTTTGGAGATTCCCTGCTGCAGTCTACCAATAAACATTTTTTATAGAGATCCAACATCGCCGTTCCTCCACTGTTAGGGTCCCATCTAGGATCTTCCTCTGGGACAACAACCTCTGGCTCTGGGGACTGCCTATCCTGTTGGTGGAGACAGTCAGCCTCCTCCCTGGCTTTCCTGAATACCATTCTCTGCTCATCCAGAGTTAATAAAGTGTGCAGCATGGACTTTATATCTGCCCAGTTAGGGCGGTGGGAGACGAAGATAGAGGCAAACAAGTTTGCCATCCTCTTAGGAGCCTGCTGGTACGAGGGAACAGAGCTCCTCCAATTTAGGAGGTCCGCAGTACTGAAAGGATGGTGCGACCAAAAATACCCAGCAGGCCGCCCATGTTCATTCAAGCCACCCATTGGTATCTGGCGAAGGGGAAACTGTCCTGCCTCAGGGTGATCCTTCCTGCCAAAATGGGTGCTGTGTCTAGTGTGGGGAGGAGACGCCGTTTTAGTTTCCTCCCCAGAGGGCAGTGGAGGCTGTGAAACCTCAGGAGTCTGCACAGGAGAGGCCTTGTTACATGGAAGAGGATTTTGTCCTGATGTATTTAAAGTATTTAAAATATGATGCTCCTCCTCTCTAACTCTGCCCGCTGGCAGTCCTCATGGGAACGGGAGGTTTATCCTTTCTCTATGCCATTAGCCGAGCCTCCACCATATCCAATTTATGGAGGGTGACCTCTATCCTGTCCTGCATACTTTTAAAACTTGATCTTGTATGCTTTTATAAACTGACTCAAAGATGTTACGGTTCTCATCCCTCATACACTTAATAGTTAAATCAAAGGGCTGATTTTATTGTTGCATGACCAGGTTAAGAGACTGAATTTGTCGTTCCATGGCTAAGTTAAGAGCCTGAATGTGTTGTTGCACATTCTCAGTATGTGAAGTAGAACATCTACCTCTCATAGAAACAAGAATGTAGCAAATGGCGCTTACACATATTACCAAAAAAACTCCCAGAAGCACAGACTGTAAAGGGATGGCTTGTAAACCACCCATGTATGTATACAATAGTAAAATCACATGCCATACACCAGGCTTCATCAAATTATTTACATTAATGAAACTGGTGGTGATATTTAATGGAAGAAGGCTACTCAAATTCAAGGCCGGAAGGAAACTGAAAGAACTCAGGCTAGGGATGAAACTGTATAAGCTCATGGTTGAGGCCATATTTGAGTCAAAAACACACCCACAGGGCTGTACGCACAAGGAAAAAAAAACAGACTTTTCAGGACTTGAGACAAATATTACACTGCGAGTCCTGCAGAACTAGTGCGCTTATGGTGACCAACGCGAGGAATGTTACTTTGGGCTGGTCAACCACGGGTGTAACTTGGAAAGCATGCTGGGCGCCAAACTGTTATAGGGCAGCCCCGACACAAAACGGTGTGCCTAACTGTGGGTCCTCACCCTCGTGCTTAAAAGGACTTATCAGCACTCTACTGCAGGCACACACGAAAAGTTAATAAAAGGTTTATTTACAAGGGAAGGGCAAATGAGGAAATGTACAGCTCAGGGAGAAAAGTGGGAGACAAAGTTTTAAATGCGTCCTACCCGATCCGCTGATCTGGAATTCCAAACGGCACTCTGAGAGCTGGCCGCAAGCCAGGAGCCGTGAAGCCAGGAGGTGAGCAACAGAGCAAGAGAGCCCAAGGTCCATGTGTTTGGTTTTTATACCCAACCTGGCTGCTTGACTCCACCCTCAGGTCCCAGACACCTGGTGGCTGGTGGTGACGGGATTTGTCTTTCCCAATGTCCTGATGGCTTTGGTCTGGAGTGGGGGTGGGGTCCACAAAGCCTGTATGGGATTAGCTCAGGACATCCTTTCCCCCTAACAGTTATTTCTGATCCTTCTGTGGGTCCCCACTGGAAGATGCTTATGACTTGTGGCAGGCTGTGGGGCCTTGCTCTGGGTCAATCCTGCTTGGGTGGACTTTTAACCATGAGGGTAACACTGGGTGCTTGATTTAGAAACTATATTCTTTACCTTTTCTGTATTGCTTCCTAACTGTATTAAAAGTTCCTTCCCATTAAAGTCTCATATGTCTTGTGTTGATGCAGCAGATGGTAGAACCCATTCAGAATAAGCAGGTTTGTGGGGTCTGGGCTGCCCCTCTCCCTGCCCTGTAACAATATGGTTATATGTTAGTCTCAACTTTATAGGTTAGTTAGAAAAAATCCCTTTGTCTCCCTTCCCCACGTAACTTCCTGTCCTTTGTTTCCCCTAGCCCTTAGTTAATCAATCCTTCACCATGGTAAACATAGAAATGGTAGTTTCAGTCACATAAGTTTTTGCTAGTAATAAGATGATTGTTTAAGATAAATGACTATTCTAAGAACACTTTTGTTTAGCAACTGTGCCTTCTTCAAAATAAAGAATGTTACAACTTCTGCTGAAGGGCAAATAAACCCCTGGCTGTTCTAGAGGAAGATGTGATGATTGTTATCTTCCTGCTCTAGTACATATGCTTATGTACTCTGGGTTTGCTTGTAAGGTATAAATAAAGGGCTGCTGAGACCCTCAGCAGGATGATGTCTGCACCCTGATCAAGTGTTTGCATCTCCTCACTCCCTCTCCCCCTAACCCCTCAGATTTGTCCATGCCCTCTCATCCTTACAGGAACCCCTCGCAGGACAGTTTGCTGAGGCTGGTCCCTGGCATTATTACTTCTTTACTTTAGAATATTAATAACCAATGTATGCTAACAAAGCATTTTTAAGAAAATAACTTTCTGTAAATGTAAGGATAATTGTACAATTTTATGATTTTTTTGAAAAAAAGTAATCTATTGTTTCACTACTGAAAGGTCCATGCAGGAGGCCTGAATGCAAAAACCCACCAGGAAGCCCACCTGGGAACAGGAATGCAGAAGCCTGCCTAGAGGATTCAGACAATGAACCTCCCCACCCCTACAAATCTTTTTGTGCCCTACAAACCCAGTCCCCCATATGACTTCCTTACGCTGAAAAAGCCTGCTTCCCCCTGACAATGTGTGCGGCTTCACAGACCCCCACCTTGGGTCTCTGAGGCCCACCCATGGCGCAATAAATTTTCCCTTCCTTTGAGAAATTTAGCCTGGCTCTCCTTTTCTTTACCGCTCCGAACTTTTCATCTGGTGCATTGGCCGGGAATGGGGTTCGATACTGCGTGGGGACCCTGCCCCGTCCCAAACCCTCCACTCTCCCTCTCGTTCACTCCCTCTTTCTACCTCTCCCCGTGGAACTGGAAGCCAGGAACCCCTACGAGCTCACTAAGGCTTAAAGGCCACAGGTTTGTGACCCGGGGCACCCTCCCTGCGGGAGAACGGGCCCTCGCTGCCTCTCATGCCACGTGAGCAGAGCAGGGACTTGCTCTAGTCCCTTACTGGGCTTCCCTGGTAACTCCAATCCATGTAGCCTCTTCCACCTTAATTTCTTCTCATCTCCCTTGAGAGGCCATCCTCCTCTTCCTCCTGTAGGCCCACCTTCTCTTCCTATGGCACTTTGCCAAATAATTGCAAAGAACAAAAAGACTCGGCCGGCCTGTGGACCACCAGCACTTGGCTCTTGACTCTCCCAGGATGAGCTGTTGCCTCTAGGGTCCCTTGGATTGTTACAGGGCAGCCCTGATACAAAACGGGGTGCCTGACTGTGGGTCCTCACCCGCACGCTTAAAAGGACTTATCAATACTCTACTGCAGGCACACGCGAAAGGTTAATAAAAGGTTTATTTACAAGGGAAGGGGAAATGAGGAAATGTACAGCTCACGGAGAAAAGTGGGAGACAAAGTTTTAAATGCGTCCTACCCGATTCGCCGATCTGGAATCCCAAACAGCACTCTGAGAGCTGGCCGCAAGCCAGGAGCCGTGAAGCCAGGAGGCGAGCCAGAGAGTGAGCCCCCCAAGGCCCACATGTTTGGTTTTTATACCAAATCTGGCTGCTTAACTCCACCCTCAGGTCCCAGCAACCTTCCCTTTGGTGGTGAAGGGATTTGTCTTTCCCAATGTCCTGATGGCTTTGGTCTGGAGTGGGGGTGGAGTCCACAAAGCCTGTATGGAATTAGCTCAGGACTTCCTTTCCCCCAAACAGGATCACGGAGGTCTCTTCTTTTTATTTAGCAATCGTTACCCCCTCCTGATCCGCGCTTTCCATTTGGGGCTCCCTCTGAGGTGAGATGTCTCCTTGGGTGGAAAGACCACTTCTATTTCTTGGAGGTAAAGAGGACTACAGGACGCCACCTTCCCCTTTCACTCTCCCGTTCAATTCCCCAGGGTGTGGTCATCAAGGGGCTGCAGAGAGAGGCTGTGGGGAGAGAAGATGGCGCCTCAGACACGGGACAGCTCCAGAGCCTCCTCTCCTCTCCCCCACTCCCCCCACCCCAGTCTGGTGCCAGGGCTGCTCACAGGGCAGCTCACCCAATCCCCCAAGGGATGCTCAGCCCAAGCTCACCCTCTCAGCCTGAGTCACACACACCCAGCCTCTCCCCTGGCTGCCAGACTAGGACAGCGCCGCAGCGCCCCCGTATGGCCACAGGGCTGAGGACAAGGGGCGAGAACCCTTAGGTCTCCCCAGGTTCTCCTGGAGCTCCCAGAATGACAGGGCTGTGCACAGGGGGGGAGCCCCATACAGCTTCAGGTTCTCTGTCTGACCTGTTTACTAATACACACTGACATGATGAAGGTCTCCTGTCTCACCCGCTGCTTCCCTCAGCAGTGTATTTCATCAGTTCATCTATTCTGTTCCCCGCTCTGTCTCTGGTGAATCCTCTCACACGCACATCTGGCCTGTGCCCCCGTTCTTGTATGCATGAGTAAATAAATCTTTAAAAAAAATAGGGTCTAAGAAGTACAGATCATGACCTGAGCTGTAGTGTCATCACTGGTCCATACAAGGTGTTTAGCCTTAATAAGATCCTTAACAGATCACTGGAGGAGGGGGAGGTTAAGGCAATGCACCAAAAACGCTTTCTTGAGGGACACACTGGAGAGTGATATCTGATACTTAATAAAGGCCCAGCTAAACCTGGATTCCAGTGTCTAGGACAGCCGTACTAATTAAATGCAAGGGCCCAGTTCCAGGTTGAGTTTGTGTCCTGTGATGAGTCCCTGTCTCATTCACCCCCAGGTGCTCTCCAGTATATCACCCTCTTTTCTCTCTGTTTTATGACTTACTATTCTCCAACATTTTCTAGTTGTTCCACCATTCACTAGTGTATTGTCCATGTTTTCACTGTCATTTGAGATCCTTGAAGGCAGGAGAATTCTTCTCCCATGAACACATCTCCTCAAATGTAGTGCATGGCTAGAAATATCTGTTAAAGTAATGAAGAAATGTACTGGCCCCTCTCTCATTACCTCTCGGTTTACATCCTATTCCACTATCAGTTCTCCCCTGTATCTCTTTTGATGTTTCTATCTCTGTCCCTTCCCCAGACCTCATCTCTTCCCTTAGGCTCCTGACCCAGACTAACAACTACTCCTAGATGATCCTGGAGGGGAGGGTTTTAGACCCTTCCTTCCATCTGGAGGACATTAGGTTGAAACAATCTAACCTCAAAAGGAATCTCTGAGGGCCTCCCCAGTGGCCCAGTGGTTGAGCGCTGGGTTGAGAAGCTGCCTGCAGCCTCTGCAGCACCGGTTCGATCCCTGGCTGCTCCCAGGCCACCAGAGGAGGGTCCCACATGGCGCGCAGACCTCTCCTGCCGCCCACTGCTCCCCTCAGCAGTGTACTTTGGTCCTTCTGCCTGCTCTGCTTCCCACTCTGGCTCTGGTGAATTCTCTCACCCTCCCGCGCTTCTTACTGTACCCAGTGCTTGTATAAATAAATAAATAAATCTTAAAAAAAAAAAAAAGGAATCACTGAGAATAGTAAACCTTTCACAGGCTAATATTGCTAAATACACAGCTCATGCATTAATATGCCCATTGTTGCTCCTTCTCATCAAAAATGGACTTCTGACCAGGGAATGAGGATGAGGTAGGAGGAGAAAACTCCTTCCTGCCACATTATCCAACAAGCATTACTGGTGATACGTTGGAACCCAAAGTGAAAGCCTTCCCAGAAACTGAAGGAGGAGGAAAGTAAGATTACCTTCAGACAGGTGTACAGGAAACGCACCAGTACTGGAAGCAGAGGAGGAAGGTAAATCTCAGGTGGAGGCATTACCATGTCTAAGCGAATAATTTATCCCTGATGAAGGGCTGATCAAAACTGGAATTAGATTAAATATTTATTTAGCCTCATTACTTCCAAACACCTTACTAAAAGATTTCCTTGTATTATCTCTTGTAATCCTCCAAAAAGCCCTTTCCTTTGCTACCATTGGTCACTTACTGATCTTATCATCAGAGCTAGATTACAAGACCATGGGAACAGGAACCATGTCTTTTGTTTCTCTTAATTCTTTCGCTTGATATTTTATCCAAACATCACAGCACAAAACACAATACTGGGAGGAACAACCAATACTGGTTAATTAATTAGTTCCTCTAGTCAGCGATTTTCCTCCCCTTTGAAAATACTCTCCTCCTTTAGCTTTTTTCTCTTTAACAGTTACATGCATAGCTTACTCCTTGCCCTTAACTTTGGGGTTTTCCTTCCCTCTGTGAGAAATGCCTCTTCCATCTTTCTTTGGCAGACATCACCTATTTGAAAACAATATAACTTGGTGGCTGGGTGGGTGGACTTGTAAGAACAAGATCACAAAATAGCCATTCTGACACTGGGCACATTAACACTTTGTGTCAGTTTCCCTTCAGTGAAATGGTACTAAAAATAAATAATTCTAGAATTATTGTAAGAGTTGTTGTAAAGAGTTGAAATATAAAGAGTTGATTATCATAGAGTTAAAACGTAATTAAAGACAAAGCATAATATCTCAAATGCAAAGTCAAACCAAAGAGAATATTTGGAGGAGAAGAAAATAAGTTCTCACCAAATGATAGCTGGTAGGGTATTTGGATTGTAGGCAAAAGAAATTGCATTTGACTGGTTTAAACCCCCAAGCCCACACCAAATGGAATTTACTAGCATTCTAACTGGCTCAGAGGTAACCAGTCAACATTGGGAAGGATGGACATACAGGGGTCTCAAGTGTTGAAATTCATTTAAGATATCCTGGGGGATGCACTGGGATGATTTTGATCCAACTGTCTTCCATTCTGAGCTTGGTCTAGAAAATCTGGGTTATGTCTTTTCTTTGAAGGAGGAGGAGTGGAAAAGTACATGGTTAACAGTCACCAAAGATCATATAGAATGGGGCAGGGGTTGAAATCTCTATTGCTATGGAAATAAATTACCACACAGCCAGTGGCTTAAAATAACACATATCTGTTATTTCATTGTTCTGGAGATCAGAAGTTCAAAACCAATTTCAGTGGACCAAAATCTAGACCTTGGTAGTGCAGTGTCCCTGCCATGTGCTCTGAGAATCTTATAGAACATATGATAATCACAGCAGGATTATTCCATCATCTTTGTCATATAAAGTAACCTGATCCATGGGACAATAACTCACCTTAAGCACAAGTCCTGCCCATATGCAAAGGAAGAGGATTATACCCACCCTTTGTGGGTCTAAAAATGTACCCTTTAGTAAGTAGAATAGGTATAGACTGTGACACAGATTGTAGTACAACCTAGGAGGTGTAGGCACAAAGGTGTGATTGTGAATTTAAGAGCAATTATGTGTAAAAGTGTCCAAGGAAGGAGAGAAAATGGGGTTCAGAAAGGAGGTGATTTCTGAGCTGAGTTTTAATAGACAAGAATTCATCTCTAATGAGTGCTACACATGTAAACCTAAGAGAAGCCAAATTCAGATTTCTGAGTAAAAGACTCACGCTTTACTCTACACCACAGATGAATTCCCAAAAGAGCCAGAAATTAAATCCAGGAAGAAATAATCATTTAATCATTCAGTCAGGCCACCTTGCCTTGCTTTGTGATTTAAAAGGGCTTAGAGAATACATCTGGATCCCATTTCGAAAGCCTATTGAATCTTGAAATTCTTGTTATCTTAGGATTACTAGTGATTTTCAGGATCTTCTTGCTAAAAAAATGCCATAAAAGAGCTGGCATATGTGGTGTTGCTGGGAGGAAAAGTAGTCATAATATTGTCTAGATGGCACAGTAGTTGAATTCAATGATCAGCCAGTTGCCTTGGGCTTACTAATTTCTTTTTAATCTTACATTGCAATGAAGAATTGCAGGGTGGTGTGAAATGGGAGAAGGAAAAAGGGGGAGAAGACAATTAAGTCAAACACAAAATAGAAAGGGAGCAAGTAAAAGCAGCGTATGAAGTTCCAGCTGGCTAGCAGCGATTCATCACTGCTCCATTTGCTATTAGAATTGTGGAGGAATGGAGGGTAAAGGAATGTCCCCAGACATTCCTGTTTCAATGGTTCTAGGGTTGGTTGAATCTAGTGTTCACCTAGTCTGAACACTTTTCCGTATTCAAAGGGTTTTTTTCGTGTAAAGGCTGCAATAGACACGGTGCAGGTTCTCTGATCCCATGCAGACCGGGTAAAGGAGGAGTCAGAGTCCTCAGTGGTTTTTTGCAGGTCTTTTATTGGGGTTCACCAGGCATATGGCTGGCAGGGGTGCTGGCTGGGGGGCTGGGAGGCTGGCAGACCTCCCAGCCCCCAGCAAGTATTCACTCTATCTGGGCTCTCTGGCGTTCGTTCTGCTGCTTCTCGGCTTCTCTTTCGGCTTCGGCTTCCGCTTCGGTTTCGGCTTCTGCTGCTGCTGCTGGCGTCCCCGTGACGCCGCCCTTAAAAACACAGTCTTAGCTCAGCTGAATCCCATCTACCTATGCCCACACCCTATTCCAGGTGCCCGCCATCAGGCATGCATTCAGGACAAGGATCCATCATCTATCCTGATGGCGGAAGGGCAGAAAAGCCTGATATTTTCTTTACCCTACATTTCGTATTTGTAATTTTTATCCAGCTAGTATATTAACAATTTTTTAAATCAGGTTTTGTAGAGGAATTCTCAAGTAGACATGAATTCTCGTGTCTCAAGTAGTGTACTAGACATATACTAAAAACACTATTCGTTTTTTATCTGACATTCTTTTTCGTTCTAGCATTCAACTAGCCTAGAGTTAATCAAGCAATGAAAAACAGCAGCCTGTCTTGTGGTCTCTCCTGACCGTTTTCAGTATTTTGGATATATTCTATGCTACTACAAATAATGTATTTATGTCACTCTTGCTTTGTGAGCTTATTTGAGAAATATTTCCTGACACCATGTAAGGTCAGGAATAGACACGGTGCAGGTTTTCTGATCCCATGCAGACCGGGTGAAGGAGAAGTCAGAGTCCTCAGTGGTTTTGCAGGTTTTTATTGATTACCAGGTACACAGCAGGCAGGGGTGCTGGGGGGCTGAGGGGCTGGGAGGCCTGCATCCCAGCCCCCAGCAGGTCTTCACTGTATGGGCTCTCCGGCCTTCTCTTGGCTTCTGCTTCTCTCTCACTTCTCTCTCGCTTCTCTCTCGGCTTCTGCTTCGGCTTCTTTCTCAGCTTCTCTTTTGGCTTCTGCTGGAGTCCCCATGATGCCACCCTTAAAAGCCCAGTCTCAGCCCAGGTGAATCCCATCTACCTATGCCCACACCCTATTCCAGGTGTCCGCCATCAGGCATGCATTCAGGACCGCAGGGATCCATCATCTATCCTAATGGCGGGAGGGCAGAAAAGCCTGATATTTTTCCTTACCCTACACACCAGTAGCTTTTTATCACTACTTGTACTTCCTCTCTTGATTAATTATGCAATGTTAAATGATATCCCCCTTTTATTTAGTGTTGGATTATCTGTACAACAGTACCTTTTGACTTTCTCTCTTGCCTTAAAAGGACTTAACAGGAATGTTGACAGGTGAAAATAGTTACACAAAATATTAATAGATGGCTCATAAAAAAAGGTGTTTCATGTATAAATGAGTTTAAGAAATTCTGAGTAAATAAGTAGAAGTTGTTTATAATGGAGCTAAGCAGAAGTTGTTTATATCAGAAGTTTGATGTGCAAATATGTGCTATAAAGCCTC
Organism: Talpa occidentalis; assembly: GCF_014898055.3. NCBI lineage: Eukaryota > Metazoa > Chordata > Mammalia > Eulipotyphla > Talpidae > Talpa > Talpa occidentalis. Next base: position 37,747,516 of record NW_023602073.1, read on the forward strand.
AAAAGAGCATGTGATATGCAACATTTTCCAAACTTCTGATAATAGAAAGCTTTTCACAGCACATCCAGTGATATCTTAAGGAAATGCTTATAAAAAGGTCCAGGAGGCAATCTCCTATTTGCTGTGATAGAAGGAACACAAAGTTGCCTTTTAGTGAAACAGTAGTGATCTGCTAGGGCGTTGAGAACTGGGTACCTGCGGGTGCTATACCGAGTGCTAGCTGTGCTAACAGTACCTCAATTTCACAAAGAGAGAGGCTGAGTGTAGGGTAAGGTAAAAGGTATCAGGCTTTTCTGCCCTCCCGCCATCAGGATAGATGAGGGAGCCCTGTGATCCTGGGTGCATGCCTGATGGCGGGCACCTGAAGTGGGTACACCTGAGCTAAGAGACTGACTTATAAGGGTGGTGCAGCAGAGTGCGGGGTGGTGGTAGTGCGGTGTTGAGGGTGGAGGAGTGGAGTGTACGGAGGAGAGCGGCGACTACAAACAACGGTGAAGAGCATGTGGCTGCTAGAACCGTTCATAAACCTGCCCAGAATTTTGGTTGCTTTACACTGAGGTATAGAAATGGCAAATAGTTTGTACAGTGTCCCACCACATTAATTGGCAGTCATGATTCAAATAGAGGACTCAGGTTTAGAAATCCCCCAGGACACTCATCTGTCTCCCCCAATGACAGCTAAACTGCCTAAAAGGAAAGCAGTGCAAAAGGACTGTTTGAAGACCCAGGCACTTAAATTAGATTCTGTCATTTTCTGTAATCATCATGCTGACTTTTACCTCTGTAGAGCAACTGTAGGGTAAGGTAAAAAAATCAGGCTTTTCTGCCCTCCCGCCATCAGGATAGATGAGGGAACCCTGTGATCCTGAATGCATGCCTGATGGTGGGCACCTGAAGTGGGTACACCTGTGCTAAGACTGCCTTTAAGGGCGGTGTCACAGGGACACCAGTAGAAGCTGAAAGAGAAGCCCGAAGCAGAAGCAGAGAACGCCAGAGAGCCCAGATAGAGTGAAGATTTGCTGGGGGCTGGGAGGACTGCCAGCCTCCCAGCCCCCCAGCACTCCTGCCTGCCACGTACCTGCTGAACCCCAATAAAAGACCTGCAAAAAACTACTGAGGACTTGGACTCCTCCTTTACCCGGTCTGCATGGGATCAGAAAACCTGCTTTGTGTCCTATCCTGACCTTACAGCAACTTATATGACACCAACATCATTTACATTTATTATCTCCTTGAGTCTCACCCAACCCTGTCAGTGGACTGAGAAGGATACAAAAGTTTGAATGTGCTGGCTAACTCAACATTGCTAATCAAGGACTAAAATAGTCAGGGGTTTACCTTATTATTACCTCTATCCTAGTGAGAAGAGTGTCCAAATTTAAAGAATAAAAATACAGGAATCTACAATTAAAAAAATAAAAATAAGAATAAAAATCTTTGAATAGTGTAAATTATCAGGTTTGATTAACTCTAGGCTAGTTGAATAGTAGAATGAAAAAGAATGTCAGATAAAGAATGAATAGTGTTTTTAGTATATGTCTAGTACACTACTTGAGATATGCTTATAGTAAGATTTCACCTGAATTGTTGATCTAAAATTTTTATTTGCATTTTATCTGGCAACTTGATAACGGGAAACAGAGCTCAGAACACAGGATTGAGTAAAAGCAGAGATGGGAGGCTAAGTGACCTGGAGCAGTGTGACATTAAGCTCTGTCTCTGAGCTTCTCAAGTGGTGTGTGCTGATGGTTTAACAAGATGGAGAGGTGAGACCACACCTGCAGGAAAGTGCATCTCCGACTCGCCATTTTAGAACAGGGATCTTCCTTCAATAAAGACAGCTTGAAACTGGCAGAAGGCTCCCTGCGGAGCCAGAGGTGAGCTGGGAAGCACCCCCGCTCTGGCTCTGGTGAATTCTCTCACCCTCCCGCACTTCTGACTGTACCCAGTGCTGGTATAAATAAATAAATAAATCTTAAAAAAAAAAAAAGACAACAGAAAAATTGAAAATGAAAGAATGGAAAATATATAGCATTGAAATACTAATCATAAAACATCTTCCATTACCATATTTTATAATAGAGGTAGACTTCAAAGAGTATTACCAAGATAGGCATTTCATAATGATAAAAGCGATAAGTCATCAAGAAATCTTAAAAATTTTAAAGCTGTCTGTAGGGTAAAGAAAATGTCAGGCTTTTCTGCCCTTCCGCCATCAGGATAGATGATGGATCCTTGTCCTGAATGCATGCCTGATGGCGGGCACCTGGAATAGGGTGTGGGCATAGGTAGATGGGATTCAGCTGAGCTAAGACTGTGCTTTTTAAGGGCGGCGTCACGGGGGGATGCCAGCAGCACCAGTAGCAGCAGTAGTAGCAGCAGCAGAAGCCGAAGCTGAAGCCGAAAGAAAATCCGAGAAGCAGCAGAACGAACGCTAGAGAGCCCAGATAGAGTGAAGACTTGCTGGGGGCTGGGAGGCCTGCCAGCCTCCCAGCCCCCCAGCCAGCACCCCTGCCTGCCATATGCCTGGTGAACCCCAAATAAAAAACCTGCAAAACTACTGAGGACTCTGACTCCTCCTTTACCCGGTCTGCATGGGATCAGAAAACCTGCACTGTGCCCAGTCCTGCCCCTTACAATTGGCGTAGTCGGCAGGATCCATGCAGACGGGTATTGGAGCCCTCCGAAGACCTGGAGGGACTAAGGAGAACAGACTGTTTGCCTGTGATGATGCTGGAGGCGCCATGGCGGCACAGAAGGTGGACAACGCCCACGAGCTACAGGACGAGACCTGGCGTGAAGGAGACGCCCAAAAGGACCAGCCAACGACACCGGAAAGGACCAGCCACCAACACCGGAAAGGACCAGCCAATGACCCCTGAGGCAGCAGGCCATTGCTGACGCAGGGAGAGGCCAATGGACTTGAACTGATGGACTTGGACTGACAATCCCGCCAGAAGGCGGAGGACCTTGCAGGTTGATATGTTTTGGAACCCTGGGGATGGAACAGTTTTGTTTGTAAACCCCAGGAGATGGGAATCTAGGGGTGGCCAGTGGGCCTATATGGCCAAAAGCAGCCTGTGTATGCCCAGCAGCCAGGTGGAGGAGAAAAGCCAACTAAGAAAGCAAAAGCTGGTACTGATGATAAGTTGAGAAGCCCTGAGCGGCTGTTAAGCAGCCTTGGTATGCTGAAGAACTGTGAGTCTCGTAAAATCACCTGTGGGTGATGCCCTGCTCATTCTTGAGCGAGGGTGAGGAGCTGAGGAACCTGTCCTTGGGGGACGGGTGGGGAATGTGGCTTGGGGTGGAGCCCAAGCCGAATGCAGAGTTTGGATCCCCGACCCATGTGCTTGTGCAGTGGGTTGGCTTGAGTGCAGGGGTCTGCGAGTTGCATGGGTGGCCATGAAGGCCGAGTGTTGGAGCGACTGCAGACAGAAACCCTGAGGGTTGGCGATTACCCCCAACAGAATAAAATTGCCAATCCCAGAGCTAGTGCATCCTGGGGGTGGATGCTGTGTGTGCCTTGTAGCCTAGACTATGGCCGGAGAAGGCCAGGAAGCCTGACAGCTCCTGGTATGTTATAGTAGATGCCGTGAGTGGTTCCCCGCCCTCGTAGGAGCAGTGCCTTCGGCAGCAGATTTGGTGGCTCATCTGCTGGTACCAATAATTGTCTTTTGCTCTTGGTTGGTGCCCTGCCTGGACTTATTTGTGTTCTGTTGTATTTCGTTGTATTTTGTTATATTTGATGTATTTGCTTTTGTGGGCCATGGCTGCATTGTTTGTTTGCTTAGAAAATTGTATATATATATGTATAGACTATGGCAGAAAACCCTGAGGGGGTGGACTGTAGGGTAAAGAAAATGTCAGGCTTTTCTGCCCTTCCGCCATCAGGATAGATGATGGATCCTTGTCCTGAATGCATGCCTGATGGCGGGCACCTGGAATAGGGTGTGGGCATAGGTAGATGGGATTCAGCTGAGCTAAGACTGTGCTTTTTAAGGGCAGCGTCACGGGGGGACGCCAGCAGCACCAGTAGCAGCAGTAGTAGCAGCAGCAGAAGCCGAAGCTGAAGCCGAAAGAAAATCCGAGAAGCAGCAGAACGAACGCTAGAGAGCCCAGATAGAGTGAAGACTTGCTGGGGGCTGGGAGGCCTGCCAGCCTCCCAGCCCCCCAGCCAGCACCCCTGCCTGCCATATGCCTGGTGAACCCCAAATAAAAAACCTGCAAAACTACTGAGGACTCTGACTCCTCCTTTACCCGGTCTGCATGGGATCAGAAAACCTGCACTGTGCCCAGTCCTGCCCCTTACACTGTCATATTACTAGTTCTCTTATGAACTAATAAAAAGTATAGACAGATCCAAATTATTGTTGCAGATTTTAGCACCTATCTCTCAGCAATTGATAACAAGACAAAAATTTAACAAAGACATCGGAGATATAAATCAACTTAGTTGAAAGTTATAGAACACTACACCCAAGAACAGAAAAGAATTGTATAATCTTCTCATGTGCACTTGAAAAATTCTCCAAGGTAGACTATATTCTGAGACATAAAACAAGTCTCAGTAAATGTCAAAAGTCAAAATCATACAAACAAAGCATGTTCTTAGGCTGTAACAGTATTAGATTAGAAATCATTAACAAAATATTACAATAGAATTTTCTGTAATGATGAAAATGTTCTATATCTGTACCACCCAAATATGGTACCCATTATCCATACATGACTTTTAAGCAATTAAAATTTGGCTAGAATGCCTTAGCCACTGAATTTTATTTTTTTTTTCTAAAAGACACTTCAGTCTTTTTTTTTTATAATTGCTTTTTTTGTTTTGTTTTAAAGATTTATTTATTTATTTATACAAGCACTGGGTACAGTCAGAAGTGCGGGAGGGTGAGAGAATTCACCAGAGCCAGGGCAGGAAGCAGAGCAGGCAGAAGGACCGAAGCACACTGCTGAGGGGAGCAGCGGGTGGCAGGAGAGGTCTGCGTGCCATGTGGGACCCTCCTCCGGTGGCCGGGGAGAAACCGGGGATCAAACCTGGCGCTGCAGAGGCTTCGGGCAGCTTCACAACCCAGTGGTCAACCACTGCGCCACTGGGAGGCCCTGAATTTTAATTTAAACTCATTTAAATAAATTAAATATCCACAATTGACCAATGAATATCATATTGCACAGTTCAAATCCATTAAATCTCCAAATATTCAGAAATTTAAGACACATTTTTAATACACTTAATACACAAAACCACATTTTCTTGGGTCAAACAAATCACAAGCAAAACTAGAAAATATTTTGAACAAACTCATAATAAAACACATGATGTCAAATTTCATGGAATACACATAAAGCAGTTCTCAGAGGGTACTTCATCATTTGAAGACTTGTAGATATTACCTAACTTTTCTGAACCTCCATTCTGATTTTTTTTTTAAATTTAATTTTTTAAATTTTTATATTCCCCATACAATTACAATCCCCTTATTTTGACCCCAATCCCTCCCCTCCCCGCCCCCCACTCCCCATAGAGTGTCTCTGGTTCATAGTTTTTTGTTGATTTTGATTATCACTTTCTTATACTTATTCATTTTCCTGGTCCCTTATTTAAGTTTTCTAGATTCCTGCTATGAGTGAGACCATCCGTTATATTTCTTTTTCTTTCTGGCTTATTTCGCTGAGCATGATCCCTTCCAGCGCCATCCATGTTGCTGCAAATTGCATGTGTTTATCTTTTTTGAATGCTGAGTAATATTCCATGGTGTATATGGACCACATCTTCTTGATCCAGTCATCTATGTTTGGGCATTTGGGCTGTTTCCAAAGCTTAGCTATTGTAAATGGTGCTGCTATAAACATAGGGGTGCAGGTGCTCTTTGGAATTGATGTTTCTGTGTCCTTTGGGTAAATACCTAGGAGTGGAATTGCTGGATCCTATGGAAGCTCTATGTTTAGTAGGTCCAGAAATCTCCACACAGCTCTCCATAGTGGCTGGACCACTTTGTATCAAGGTAGGTAGCATTATTTTCCCCATTAAGAAATCAGAATGAAAACAGCTGGGACTACATTCTGATTTCTTAATGGGGAAAATAATGCTACCTACCTAGATACTTTTGTAGGAATTAGATGATTATAAGTGCTATTACTTTAAGACATACCTAATAAAGATAAGATAGCCAAAAAAGCATATTTAGGAACAAAATATCACCCATGTTTTAATTATTATCACGCCATTACCTAGTTGGTTGACTGTGGATACTTTGCATAAGGTCACTTGACTCAGTTTAAAAAAAAAGATAAAAACAAAAGCAAGGTAATTTTGAAGTTATTTTCAAACTCAAATTGTTAAGAACTATGAAAGTGTGACATTTCCTTTGTAATGTCTACATGACTACAAAGTGCACTGCATTATTATCACCAGGATTCCCTTCTTTCCTGTGGGATTAGGAAGGAGAATGGTGGAACCATCTCCTGACAAACACTGCACTCACTTCTTCACACGCATCATTCCATTTCCTCCTCACACTCCTCCTGGGGGGCTGGTATTTTAAGAAAAGTGTTACTGAAGAATCTGAGGTTCAGAGAAATAAAATGATTTGCCTAAGTCTGCACAGTTACACAAGAAGGGACAGTTCTCAAATTTCTCTCTCTCTCTAACTTCATATTCACCCTCGAAAGTGACCTCGAGGACCCGCCAAGCTCACCAGGGAGCAGGACCCACGGAGTCTCTGCCCCAGAAGTGGACACGCCCGTCCAGTCACCCGCATCCCCGCGGGGAGTGTCCAGGCCTCGCGCGTCCCCGTCTGTCTCGGGCCCAGGCCCGGGGACTCGCGCTGGGCGGGGCGGGGACGCGAGAACCACGAGGAGCCGCGACCCGCCCCGGGTGACCGCGAAGACGGTCACGAACACCAGCGCGGGCGCGTCACACAGAGACGGGAACAGGGGTTTTCTCTGAGAGAACGTGTGACGTCCCCCAAGGACACCTTCTGTTGGCACAAATGTTTTCTTTCTAAAGATTTATTTATTTACACACGCGAGAACTGGGCAACCCGCCACCCCGGTAGGTTCATTACCGGCTCCAGCAGCCCCGTTGGTGTCGTCACGCTCTCCGCGCTCAGTTGTCACCGCGCTCCGTCCGCTCGGCCACTCCAGCCCCTCCTCCGGCCTCGGCACCGCACCACACTGCGCTGCGCTACGCACGCCACGCACGCCACGCCACGCAGGCCACGCCACACACGCCACGCCTGTTACGCATGCCACACACACCACGCCACGCCACGCCACGCCACGCCACGCCACGCACGCCACGCCGTGCCACAGGGTGCGCCACGCCGTTCTGCCGAGTGCGCATGTGCAGTGGGAGGGCGGCAAAGCCTGAAGCTTCCCCCCTACTTACCCCCACACCCCTTCATATGCATGTTGTCATTCCACACCAACCACCAAAGCACCCACAACCCTCCACCAGTCCATTGTGGTTCCCCCCTTTCTCTCCCCCAACACGCCCTCTGGTAACCTCAATTCTATGGTAGGATTTCTAGGGTTTGATTTAATTGTGTCTGTTCCTTTGTTTTGATGTTCCATATAAGAGTATAATCATCCAGTATTTCTCTTTCTCCAACTTATTTCACTTAGTGTAATCCCCTCTAGTTCCATCAGTTCCATCCATGTTGTTGCAAATGGCATGACTCCATTTTTTTTGTGGTAGTTGAACAGTATTTCTTTGTGTAAATTTACCATAAATTCTTTATTCACCCATCAGTCCTCGGGAACTTAGACTACTTCCACAACTCAGCTATTATAAACAGTGCCACAATTAGCATAGGAATTCATCTATCTCTTTAAGTTAGTGTTTTTGAATTTTGGGAAATTGATAGTTAGGAATGGAATTGCCAGACCATATGGAAAATATATTTTACTTTTTTGAGAAACCTCCATACTGTTTCCGTAAAGGCTGAACCAGTGTACAGTCCCACCAACAGTATATGAGGGTTTCTTTTTCTCCTCATCAATATTGTTGTTTCTGATATTTTTGTTATGGGCCATTCTCACAGGTGTGAGGTGGGTGGTATCTTGCCAAAGCAATCCAAACCACAAAGAACAGAAGAATTACACTACTAGATTTCAGACTATATCACGAAGCTATAGTAATAAAAATAGTATGGTACTTGAATAAAACAGACAAGTAGACCACTGGAATACAATTAAACACCCAGAAATAAGCCCATGCTTATACAGACAAGTAGTCTTCAACAAAAGAGCCAAGACTATACATTGGGAAAAGGAAAGCCCCTTCAATAAATGACACTGGGAAAAGTGGACAACCAAATGCAGAAAAATTAAACTACACCACTGTTTCACACCATAAACAAAAATAAACTCAAAATGTATTAAAGAAATGAATGTAAGACCTTAAGTCATAAAGAACATAGAAGAAAAACATAGACAAAACACTCCACAACATTGGCTTCAAGGATGTTTTGGGGGACTTGACTCCACAGGCAAGGTAAACAAAAGCAAAATAAACAAATGGCAATATAACAAACTAAAAGCACAGTGAAATAAATATCGTTAAAGTAAACTATCATTAAAATAAAAGATATCTACTGAGAGGAAGAAAGTATTTGTACATCACACATTCTACAAAGGACTGATTACCAAAATCTGCACAAAATCCACAAAGAACTCATTCAACTTAGCAAAAAGAAAGCAAATAACCTAATCAAAAAATGGGCAGGAGAACAAAATAGACACTTCTCCAATTAAGACATACAGATGGGTAACAGACACAGGGGAATAATGTGAAGGAGTGAGGGTGTCTAGTGGTGGGTGTCGTGTGGTAAAATATACCTAAAGAGGTATAAACCTAGGGCCTCCCCGGTGGCGCAGCGGTTGAGCGCTGGGTTGCGAAGCTGCCCGAGGCCTCTGCGGCGCCGGTTCGATCCCCGGCTGCTCCCAGGCCACCGGAGGAGGGTCCCGCATGGCGCGCAGACCTCTCCTGCTGCCCGCTGCTCCCCTCAGCAGTGTACTTCGGTTCTTCTGCCTGCTCTGCTCCCCGCTCTGGCCCTGGTGAATTCTCTCACCCTCCCGTGCTTCTGACTGTACCCAGTGCTTGTACAAATAAATAAATAAATAAAAAATAATAAATCTTTAAAAAAAAAAAGAGGTATAAACCTATACCTCTGAATCATACACAGTGTTGTGAAAAAATGTTATCTCAGTGGAAGACAAAACATTGGTTTTTGTTCTCATTCAGTGAAAATACAAAAATATGAGATAGCAAAAGGAGGCATCAAAGGAAGAAAATACTCATTGTCACTTATCATCAGGAAAATGCAAATCAAAACTATAATAAAAAGTTCTTGGAATTATCATTGGATTACAATACCACATAGATTTTTTGAAAAATTTTCCACACCTTGATATGAAGATGCCTCACCATACCCACTAACAAAGTCCTAGAGCAAGTCTAAATAATTTGAGTCTATAAATATTTCTAAAACATTTCTGAGACACTATTTTCTCAGTACCTTCTATTGTATACTTAAAAAAGGAATTTTTATGAAATAAATTTAAGACAAAACAGTGCTACCTTGCCTAACGAAAGTAGTTATCTTGTCTTCATTTGGTTACTTTTTAAATAGTGACCACTTTGGCAACAGCAATATTAATTGGCTTGAGAACAAATATTATCCATATGTATGAGCACGTATCTCAAACACATATTGCAGCATATCTCTGATAACTCACTTCATTTGTGTTTCACAAACATCTTAAAATGCTTCTGAGGTCCTTAGCTTCTGGGTGAAGTCAAACTACATGGACAGTTCATTTACTACATGCAGCTGTAAGGCACCAAACTGAATTTCAGCTATGAGATCTTTCAGTACAAGAAGTACGATGTGGGCCTCCCCTGGTGGCACAGCGGTTGAGCGCTGGGTTGCAAAGCTGCCCACAGCATCTGCAGTGCCGGTTCGATCCCCGGCTGCCAGGCGAGGGTCCCACATGGCGCGCAGACCTCTCCTGCTGCCCACTGCTCCCCTGAGCAGTGTACTTCGGACCTTCTGCCTGTTCTGCTCCCCGCTCTGGCTCTGGTGAATTCTCTCACCTCCCGCACTTCTGACTGTACCCAGTGCTTGTATAAATAAATAAGTCAATCTTTAAAAAAAAAATTCTATTAAAAAAAATGTACGATGTATTCTATGAAATTCTATTTCTACTTTAACTCATATGAAGAAAAGTTGATTATTACCAGTCTGGAGGAGTTGGAAACAGATTTAATATTATGCTGTCACTAAAACATAATTAAGGGATTTTTTCCCTTCAGCAGATATTATAAATACTAGCATTTGTCCTAAGCATTAATTTTGAAAAGAAATTTTACAAATTGCCATAACATTTCCCTTTTGTATAGGAGTGAATAAATGATTTAACTTAATTTCACTGTTACTTTGATTTCAAATCCTTCTTACATGCTTTCATTAATAACTTAATTTTATCCAAATGAGAACTAGTTCTTCTTACTCCATCTTTGTATCCCTCATAAGCATGTGTTCTTTTGTTAGGCCTACTCAGCCCTCTGGTCCTGAATATTTAACTTGAAAAGAATCTCCGGCATTTGTCATTAACTGTTAGTCTCTCTGCATCTGGTTTAGCTATGATCTTTGTATATTTATGAATAGTCCTTTAAGCAGACATTTTAAAAAGAAAAAAAAATGTAGGACAAACGAAGAAAAGAGAATGAGGAAATTAAGCAAAAATCTTGTACTGTAGCAGAATTTTTATAGTGTCTGGTAAAAAAATTGGGTTTAAAATGAAATTGATAATTACAGAGTTTCTCTAAGCTAAAATGTATTTTCAATGTTTCTATAACTTTTTGAGGGAACATTGATTTACAACACTGTATATAATTTAGGGATATAGGTTCATGCCTCATAAGCTATATGTTTCCTCACCATGCCTACCACACATGTATACCCAGAATCCTCTGCCATAGACAATTGGGCCTCCTTCCCACTCATCCCCTCTCTAGCCTCTATTCTGCAGCCATATTTCTAGAGTTTGTTTATATTTGTTTTGTCTGTTCATTTTGTTTATTTCTCTGTATTTCATATATGAATCAAATCATCCAGTATTTGTCTTTCTTCTTCTTATTTCCCTAGCTTAATCCCCTCCAGTTCTATGCATGTTGTTCTGGCAAATTTTCATCTGTTTTTAAACTGAGTAATATTCATTTAAATGTATGCCACAACTTCTTTACCCACTCATCTATCCTTGAGCACTGAGGAGGTTATTTCTATAACCAATGCAAATAGTGCTGTAGCGAACATAGGAGTGCAAATATCCCTTTGAATTAGTCTTTTTGTAATTCTTCTAATGCATATCTAATTAACTTCAGATAGATACCTAGGAATGTTAGATCAACCATCAGATCTGTTTTTAATATTTTGAGCAAACTCCATACTGTTTTCTATAAGGGCTAGCCCTGTCTGCATCCCACCAACATCCTCCCAACACCTGTTCTGGTCTTATCAGTATGGGTCATTCTCACAATGTAAGGTGGTAACCCATTGTGGTTTTGATTCACATATGATGAAAAGTGATGATGAACATTTTTTCATGTTCCTGCTGGTCATCTATATGTTTTCTTTGGAGAAGTGTCGATTTTATTGGATAATTTTTGTTGCTGAATTTTGAAGATCTTTGATATTATTCCCCTGTCAGATATTTGATATACAAATATTTTCTTCCACTCAGTGGGGCATCTTTTTGTTTTAATGATAGTTTATTTCACTGTGCAAAACTTTTCAGTTGGGTGTCATCCCATTTGTTTATTTTTGCTTCTGTTTTCCTTGCAGTTGGAGTCAATTCCCCCAAATACATCCCTGAAGTCAATGTGGTAGAGTGTTCTGCTTATGTTTTCTTCTATGTATTTTTTATGATTTCAGGTCCTACATCCACATCTCTATTCCATTTTGAGTTAACTTTTGTATGTGGTATGAGACAGTGGTCTAGTTTCATTTTTCTGCATGTGACTGTCCAGTTTTCCTACTATTTGTTGAAGAAAGTTTCCTTTCTCTAATGTAATTGTCCATATAAGAATGGGTTTATTTCTGTAGTCTCTAAAAAATGTATGTTAGAATTTAGTGTGATAGATAATATTTTGTTATTTTATAAAGAATATGGTAAGTTGGGCTAGTTGTCTACTTTGGCTTATCTTCCCTCCATTCAATCTGATGTTAAGCAGACCATTTAGTAGTTTGTTTTGGAATCTTTATGGAGCAGATAAATTTAAAGATTTGGGGATTTGATTCATAGTAAAGTAAATAAGTAAAACTCCATGTCTTACCTACCTATGAAAGATGAAATAATTGAATTTCACAACTCTGAAATATTAAGACAAGAGTCAGTTTTCCTACTATGCAAAAAAATGAAAGGACATTATTCACCACATTATTCACCACTTCCTGAAAGCACAACAGGGAGTTAATTGAGTAATTATAACTAACTTACTCATAATGGAAATGGAAGTGCTATAGCTTATACTTATTAAAAATCTGAAAGGTTACAATTTGCTCTAGAATTGAGTCAAAATTGAGAACTATCTATTAACTTAAAATATTCCATGTAATGGTAAAATTACAAGTACTTATGACAATTAAAACTAACATTGGCATCATTCCATAAATTAGCTTTTGCATTTTAAAAATTGCCACAGTATTACCCTTTGTCAAAATAGTGGATAAATAATTTTAATGGATATGGCAATCCTTATTTCATATGATCATTATGAAGTTTACACGAGTAAATTCATATAAAGCATATGTCAAACACAACAGTTCACGTATGGAAAATCTTCAATAAATTATAAACTAACAATTAATTGCTACCTATTTCAAATTACCAAATAAGTAAATATCCAAATCATGATACAATCTTCCCATTGATGATGGCCTTGATCTTCCACTAGATAATGCTGGATAGCTCTAATGCTGAGAAAGGAAACTTTTATATTATATTCCAGCCTTCAACTTTTGCTGTAAATTTTGTTCATTGGACAACACAGACCAGCTTCCCTGTTTTCCACATGACAACTCTTCAAACATTTCTGTACAGCTACATCCTCTTCCTTCAGACCTACCCCTTGACAGTCATCTTTAGAAAACTGAACCTGGAAATGACCCACTGTAGTCCACCGTAGTATAATCAGGACAGAGCTTAGATTTAATACTTTATTAGTACTATCTAGAGATTTAATACTTTATTATTAGTCCACCCTTATTCCAGACACTATGTTGGAGGTCAAGTTTAAATATTATTACTGACATTTTATGTTGCAAATGACAGAAACTTAATTAGCTTGAGTTAAAAGGGAATTTACTAGATTCTGTCAGGTTATTACAGTAGAATGACGCTAAGAGATAAAGATGCACCTCAGCCACAGAAGCAACTGACCCAAGGAAACTAAAATTAGAAAGAAGCCTCTCCTGTTCCTGTCTATACAGATTAGATCCCTGTGTTGCCCCCATAGTGGAGACATGGCTACCTGTCAACCCAAGGTTTTACCTCTTAGACCCCAGACTTCCTAAAAGGGACTGTCTTACCATTCTCAGATCTGATTTTGGAATCCTCAGAAACAGATTCTCTTTCTTGGGTCAAGCGTCCACTTCTGGTCTTATCACCTACGTCATGTTGTACCTTATGTGGCTAACATTCTGTATAGGTAGAGAGTTAATTTCTAGAAAAGATGTGCTGGAAGGACAGCCCTGCCAGTGTTCACTGGAGAACACATTGTTTTAGTTTTCTTTCTTTTTTTTTTTGAATAGCAATTAGTTTAACCCACTTTAACATTTGTATTTAAACTTCAGTTTTGTCTCATGTCCTCTTCTATTCTTGTGATTATGACATCATTTTTACTAACTGAACTTCAGAGCACCGTTGCACCCTATATCCATTGCTTTTGTATTCTAATTATCCAGAGTCTGACTTTTACATCTGCGTGAGTGAATGACAAAGTGTACAGAGTTACACATAGAACCTTGTTGCAGCCCATTAGAAATTTCTTTGGGGGTGAACATGGATCCATTAATCAATTCCTTTTGGGAACAATCATTCAAACAACCATGATGTCTTAGAAGTGAATCTTTGCAGGAGCTCATGGATGTAAATGTCAGAGACACTGAGGTTAGAACACTCATCTCCTCATCCCACGGGCATAAACTATTTGAGGGGCAATGTTCCTGCTGCACCAAAAGAATAAAAGCATTTCTTTTTTTCTCTTTTTTTAATTAATATTTTATTTTATATAATTCTTATATCATTTTTCATTTTTGGATAATGTATGCATTTTCATTTTGCTTATATTCCCCATACAATTGCACCCCCCCTTATTTTGACCCGAGTCCTTCCTCTCCCTGCCCTCCCCATAGTATGTCTCTGGTTTATAGTTGCTTGTTGATTTTTATTTCGTATTAATTAGTCTTTTTCCTGGTCCCTTATTTTGGTTTAATTAATTCCTGCTCTGAGTGAGACCATCTGGTATTTTTCTTTTTCTTTCTGACTTATTTCGCTGAGCATGATCCCTACTAGCTCCATCCATGTTGCTGCAAATTGCATGTGTTTATCTTTTTTGATTGCTGAGTAATATTCCATAGTGTATATATACCACATCTTCTTGATCCAGTCATCTATTTTTGGGCATTTGGGTTGTTTCCATAGCTTAGCTATTGTAAATAGTGCTGCTATAAACATAGGCGTGCAGGTGCCCTTTGGAATTACTGTGTCTGTGTCCTTTGGGTAAATACCTAGGAGTGGAATTTCTGGATCATTTGGAAGCTCTATGTTTAGTAGGTCAAGAAATCTCCACACAGCTCTCCATAGTGGTTGGACCAGTTTGCACTCCCACCAGAAATGCAGGAGAGTTCCTTTTTCTCCACAGCCTCGCCAACATTTGTTGTTGCTAGTTTTTTTAATATGTGCCATTCTCACTGGTGTAAGATGGTATCTCATTGTAGATTTGATTTGCATTTCCCTGATTACAAGTGATGTTGAACATTTTTTCATATGCCTGTTGGCCATTTGCATATCCTCTTTGAAGAAGTTTCTTTTTAGCTCTTCTGCCCATTTTTTGACTGGATTATTTTCTTTGTTGTTGTTGAGTCTCATCAGCTCTTCGCAGATTTTTGTGATCAGTCCTTTATCATTAGTGTTGTGTGCAAAAATTTTCTCCCAGTCGGTGGGATTTCTCTTTGTTTTGGTTATTGTCTCTTTTGCTGTGCAGAAGCTCTTTAATTTGATGTCATCCCAGCTGTTAATCTTTGCTTTCACTCTCACTGCTTTGGGTGATGTGTCTGTAAAGATGTCTTTGAGGTGCATGTCATGTAGTGTTTCACCTGTATTTCCTTCTATTATTTTCAGGTCTTATGTCTAGTTCTTTAATCCATTTTGAGTTGGTTTTTGTGCATGGTGTGAGGTAGTAGTCAAGCTGCATTCTTTTGCATGTAGCGACCCAGTTTTCCCAACACCATTTATTGAACAAACTTTCTTTGCTCCAGTGCATATTCTTTGCTCCTTTGTCAAAGATTAGCTGACCATAAATCTGTGGGTTTATTTTTGGATTTTCTATTAGGTTCCATTGGTCCGTGTGTCTGTTTTTATTCCAGTACCATGCAGTTTTGATGATTATGGCTTTGTGGCATAAATTGAAGTCTGGGAGTGTGATGCCTCCATTCCCTTTTTTTTTTTTTTCAGGAGAGCTTTGGCTATTTGGGGTTTTTGGTGATTCCATAGGAATTTCATCAATAATTGTTCTATTTCTTTGAAGAATGTCATTGAAATTTTTATTGGAATAGCATTGAATCTGTAAATTGTTCTTGGTAGGATGGCTATTTTAATAATGCTAATTCTTCCAATCCATGAGCAGGGGATGTCTTTTTTTATTTCAAGATGGGCTTTTCTCATGGGCATGAAGTGGTGCCTCATTGTGGGTTTACCTTTAAATTTTTTTTTCTTCACTAAAGAGAAAGACATTTTTTTAAAAGATTTATTTATTTATTTATACAAGCACTGGGTACAGTCAGAAGTGTGGGAGGGTGAGAGAATTCACGAGAGCCAGAGTGGAGAACAGAACAGGCAGACTGACGAAATACACGGCTGAGGGGCGCAGCAGGCGGCAGGAGAGGTCTGTGTGCCATGTGGGACCTTCACTGGTGGCTGGGGATCGAACTGGTGCTGCAGAGCCTGCAGGCAGCTTCGCAGCCCAGCGCTCAACTGATGGACCATGAGGGGAGGCCCAAGAGAAAGGCATTTTTTAAAAATGAAATTCAAAGCAGAGGAAAAATAATTTTCCACCAATTTTCCCTTGGAAGCAAATTCACTTCCTGCTTATATTTCATTCCTTCACTGATTTGTGTGCTCACTGAAAAAGACTCATTAGCCACCTCCTGTCTTCCCCCTCTTCTTTCTCACTGTCTCCCCACCCCCACTGCTTTTCTAGGCCTGCTAAGTTCTGGTAGCCAACAAGGGTAAAGCAGGTCCCCATAAGGAATTATTGACAATCCGCCCAGTCATGCCAAATGAAAACAGTGCAAGCAGTCACAGATGGCCTACTTGAATAAGTGCCGCAGACCAGTTTTTCGGCAAAATGTCGGGTCAGGAGTCCTTGAAAGGAAAAGACGGCCTAGGTAAGGCGGAAAAAGACTGAGGGGAAGGGGATAAGGCAGTGAGGAGACACTGGCACTGGATGAAGTGCAAGTATCTTCTGCTGAGAGACTCAGCAGGTCTTTATTATTCATTTTTAGTAATCAGAAAAAATGCATTATCATGTGTAAAGCAGAGACAATCAGAGTATTCTATTCCCATGGACTACTGGCTCCTACAGGTTTCAGCTAGACGGTAGCCTTCAAGGTCAATAGATAAAAAACCAAACCTAACACTAAAACTTATTATTTCAGCTAAACAATTACCTAAGACAGTGGATAGCCGCCAGTACATCCCTATCAACTAAAGCTTAAGCAAGAAAAGCTGGGACCGGCTGCTTCTCAGCAACCAGAACTTTTTCTACCTAGAAACATCTTAACACAGTTAACTTCATTTAAAAACTTTCCTAAGAAACTTCTAAATAAAAAGGAACTTCTAAAAAAGCAAAAGAAGGACTTACTATAACAGTTGCGCTGGTTTGCTTGTCAGATATGTACAATAAATTGTCTCCCATTGTCAAATGGGCCAAATTGTTTAATAACTAATTTCTAAACAGATAATTTTCTGCACCATGCACCCACAGTCTGCTGACATGTACAATCCATTGCCCAATATACTCTCTAATAAATTTTTCTCTCTCTATGACCAAGAACAAAAAGCAAAGGGATGCCAGATCTTCAGTCCCATGGTGTGAGGCCCTTTCTCTTCACTGCTTGTCAGTATCCTATCTGGCAAGACCCCCTGCAGCAAATAAGTAAGAGCAGGACCCCTGTAAGAATCTCTCCAGGGAGGGAGAACAATGAATCAGTTTCTCAGCTACCTGGGGTTTCCTCATGCAGGCTTGTCTCCCACCAGCAGCCCTATGACACCTTCATTATTGAGGAATCCCAACTCCAATCCTTCGGAGGAATGACATTTTAGGAGCCTTAAAAGGAGAAGCAGATGTTTCTCTAGTGAAGAAGGCAGCAAAAGATGGTCCAGGCAAAGGGACCAGCATATACTAAGGGACGAGAAGGCCTGGGAAAGAATGAACATTTAGGAAGCGTCTAGAGGTCACTAAATTAGAGGGTTCCCAGACAGGACATGGCAGGGCGTGATGGGAACACACTGGCCATGGATGGCCAGGTCAGGTCCAGATGTGAAAAGTGAAGGAATCCCTTTGTTACTGGAGGACGAGGGGTACCCCAGGACCTCCAAACCTGTCTGCTCTAAATAGGTTCTGTCACCCAGCACATCAAGACAAAATGTGCTCCAGTGCATAAAAGCTTCAATGGAAAACAACTTTAATACAATTAGTGTGCAATAAAGAGACGAAAAACAGGAAGAATACAGTTTCCAAACCAAGCACCAAAAGCTACCCATGCGCTTGTGGGTAAATGCCCAGCCAAACAGAGTTAGCTCAAAACAGGACTTGGGTCTAAGGCATTTCCTGGTAGGGACCCATAGGAAAGGGGCAAAAGGGGCCAGGAAAGTCTCGAAGGAAAAGAGCAAAATCAGGGCCTCCCCATGGCGCAGCGGGCTGAGCGCAGTGCTGTGAAGCTGTCCGTAGCCTCTGCAGTGTGGGTTCGATTCCAGCAGGTCAGGGAGATAACCACATGGTGCGGCAGACCTCTCCTGCCTCGCCAGCTGCTCCCCTCAGCAGTGTCTTTGGTCCGTCTGCCTGTTCTGCTCCCCGCTCTGTCTCTGGTGAATTCTCTCACCCTCCCCTGCACCTGGCCTGTACCCCAGCTCTTGCATAAAAATAAAATAAAAAACAAACAAATAAATAAATAAATAAATAAAAAGAAACAAGCAAAATCAAAATCAAAACCCAAATCAATATAAAGGCTGCCAGTGTCAGCCTCCCCACAGGTTTCTTCCCCACATCTCTGTCTCTTTCAATTTTCTCCTTCCATGTCCCCCAAGTTCCTGGTACAAGCCCAAGTTCAAGGAGCAAGTACAGCTTCTTCACATGTCTCTCTGCTCCACTGTCTCCTCCAGGTGCTGGTCTTGGTATCCCCTTCCTCCCTTCTCCTGCCTTCTCTTGCTCCCTGTCCCTGCTCAGCTCCACACTTCCATGACGAGGCAAGGAACCTGGAAACTCCCCTTTCCTGAGGATTGCCTTGTTACACCTTCAGCTCTAAAATCATTCCTGTGTATTGACAGCAAGGTAGTTTCTCCCTGTTTGGATAATATTAAGTATTCACCTGCAGGAGGGTGGGGGAAGAACTTTCAACAACGCTTAAGAGAAACCCAGACCTTGACCATTCACTCTGCTATCTGATGAGCACTAAATTAATTTCCATATGAACGCATTATGTGGAGGTAATGTTAGGGGGAAAAGGATGTCCCAAAGCAAATTCCATATAGGCTTTGTGGACTCCACCCCCCACTCCAGACAAAAGCCAAAGACACTGGGAACTCCAAATTCCATCACCACCAAAGGGAAGGTGGCTGGGACCTGAGGGTGGGGTTAAACAGCCAGGTGGATACAAAAGGCAGACACGTGGGCTTTGGGGATCCCCCATTTTGGGCTCTCTGACAGCTCGCAGCGTCCGGCCAGCTCTGAGAATGACTTTGGGTTTTCAGGTCGTTGGATAGGGTAGGACGCATTAAAGACTTTATTTCCCTATTTTCTCCCTGAGTTGTACATTTTCCTTATTTCTTTTTTTCTTGTAAATAAACCTTTTATTAACCCTTTTGTGTGTGTCTGTAGTAGAGTATTCATAAGTCCCTTTAAAGCGCGCAGGTGAGGACCCACAGCCAGGAACCCGTTTAATATCGGGGTTGCTCTATAACAGCAAGACACAGAAACACGAATTACAAGAGACACAGCCGGCTCTTATTAAATTTCCCAGAAACACAGTGTGTGCATTAATTAGTCTAAAGCACCTGGAACCTAATGCAAGAGAGATTTACAGGGAGCAGCTGTACAGAGATGGATTAACCCCAGAAATAGGTTTGGCTCTGAGCTGATGTTTTCTTTTCCTCTCTGAATGGAACAAGATAAGAAACATTACCTATAAAATATAACCATTTCTGGCAGTTTTACCACTGATTCCTGCCTCCTACCCCCACCCCAAGTGCTGCCAGGCACAGAGACTGGTTATGAACACAAACCCCAAAGTTAACTATTAGCCGCCTGGGGCCTCTTCAGCTCAAGCCCCAGAGATACTCTCAGGTGAATTGTGCAAATCCGGGGCGGGGGGGGGGGGGGGGGACGGGGGGGGGGGCGGAATGCCAGTTCCTGATCCTCTCAGGCTTGGCCCTGTTTTCTGTCAATCCAGCTTTGCATGACGAATTGAAGAATGTCCCATATGGCCAGAAGGCACCAAGGCTTAATCCTAATGCATTTTTAACTTCCCCTTTTTTAACCAGGCGCCAAGGAGAAAAGATCAACTTGAAAAAATTCCCTGAACAGGCACCAAGGAAGCAAGAGGCATGAATGCCACTTTCTTTGAAAGGCTGAGGCACTGGGAGTAGAAGAGTTGTCATAAAATGCAGGCTAAAGCTCCAGACCCCCTGGGCTGTGACTGAGGCCAAGGCCAGTGTGGCACCCTCAGGACAGTTGTGACCTGCCTTTTTATGCTCCTGTGGAGAGTTCAGCAGGTGTGATGGGATTTTTTGGAGTTAGTGGGTTTGGAGTGCGGGGTCCTTGGGCTCAGTCTGGGAAAGGTTTCACCAGAGCTCCCGTTTCAGCAACACGCGGTGAGTTTCCCAGGCAAGTTTCTCCACGAGACAGAGACATTGGTTATATTTAAAAAGCAAGTTTGTTAGGGAAAGGGACAGAAGAATAAAGGACACTTGCATAGAGACAAGCGGGCAGGAAGAGCTGCCCTGAAAGGGACAGGTTGGCTAAGAGAGGCCTGCATGTTTGCAGGCAGGTGGCCTTGAGGAGAGCGGCCTCCACTGAAGGAGGTCAATGAGGGGAAGTACAGGTCCCGGGCAGGTAGGGAGCTGCTGCCCTGCAGAGGGAGAGAGTTGGTAAAAAGAAGCACCTGCATAGGCACAGGTGGGCAGAGAGATTGCTCCCAGAGCCTGTGCAGAGACTGCACTGATATAGTCTTCTCTTGTTTCGGAGGGGCTCACTCCTTGTGAGCCTTAGGTTAGTTGCTTATTTTTTTTTTTAAAGATCTATTTATTTATGCATACAAGAGCTGGGGTACAGGCCAGAGGTGTGGGGGGTGAGAGGATTTGTAACAGGGTGGTCCCCAGGAAAGGGGGAGGTTCCCTGCCCCACCCAAGGGAGGGTGGAGCTGAGCAGGAAGAGGAGAAGCTGAAGAAGAGACTGAGGAAGGAAGCAGGATGGAGCCAGGAGACCTGGAGGAGGCACATGGAGCCTAGAGACACGTGAAGAAACTGCGCTTATCTTTTGGTTGTGGACTGGATGACAGAGATGTGGGTGAGACCCGTGGAGAGGTGACAATGGCAGCTTTTATCTTGATGTTGATTTTGCTCTTTTCCTTCTGGGCTTGTCTGGTTGTTTCTGACCCTTTGCAGTGGGTCCCCACTGGAAGATGCTTTAGACTTGTGGCAGGCTTTGGGGCCTTGCTCTGTGCCGATCCCATATGGATGGACTTTTACCTGCGAGGGGACGGGTAACTTTGGGTGCTTCATTTAGAAACTAGATTCTTTGCCTTACCTGTATTGTTTCCTAATTAAAGTTCCTTCCCTTTAAAGTCTCCTATGGGGCCTCTCCGGTGGCACAGCAGTTGAGCGCTGGGTTGCGAAGCTGCCCGCAGCCTGTGCTGCGCTGGTTTGATCCCCAGATGCTCCCCGGCCACCGGAGGAGGGTCCCACATGGCGCGCAGACCTCTCCTGCCACCCGCTGCTCCCCTCAGCAGTGTACTTCGGTCCTTCTGCCTGCTCTGCTCCCTGCCCTGGCTCTGGTGAATTCTCTCACCCTCCCGCGCTTCTGACTGTACCCAGTGCTTGTATAAACAAATAAACAAATAAATCTTTCCAAAAAAAAAATACAGATATGTTTTTTAAAATAAAAAAAAATAAATAAGTCTCCTATGTTTTGTGTTGATGCGGCGGATGGCAGAACCCATTTAGAATAGGCACATTTGCGGGGTTTGGGCTGCCCCTCTCCCTGTCCTATAACAGATTCACCAGAGACAGAGTGGGGAGCAGAACAGGCAGACTGACTGAAATACACTGCTAAGGAGAGCAGCAGGCGAGTCAGGAGAGGTCTACTGAGCCATGTGGGTTGCTCCCTGGCTGGGGATGGAACTCGTCCTGCAGTGGCTGCGGATAGCTTCATAGGTTGCATCTTAACCCCTTGTGCCACCAGGGAGGCCCATTTGCTTATTTTGGATAACTGTAGAATCTGAAAAGGACAGGATATTCCACAATGGACTTAATCTCCATATCTTTACCCTTGAACCTTTGCTCTGGACACTCCCTACAGCAGCTTGATACCTGCTTGGATCTTATGCTTTGTAATCTGGGCTTTGGCACCTAAGGATCTTGGTTTCCATAGCTGTGTCAACAGCTATGCTAATCTCTTCTACCCCCACCTCCTGTGTGAGCCAGGTTTCTGGTCTCCTGGGGCCTCCTTTGCAATTTTGCTATTCCTGTCCTCCATCAGGTGTATACCATGTGAACAGTCTTGTTCTGGAAAGAACAGACTTATTTTGCTGTAATCTTGCTGAGTGATCATGGGCAAGTCACTGAACCCCACATTTTCCTCCACTGTTCAACAGAGAGGTAGAGTGGCATGATCTCCAATATCCGCATGATGTTAAGATCCTATTATTTTACTAACAGCAACCTTATGCTTTCACATTGTGGTGGACACGGTGATGGGCCTCCCAGATGGTCCTTCTGTAACAGGGAGTTTCCCAGGAAAAGGGGAGGTGCCAGATTCCCTGCCCCACCCAAGGGAGGGTATAGCTGAGCAGGGAAGAGAAGAAGCTGAAGAGGAGACTGGAGAAGAAAGGAAGCAGGATGGATAGCCAGAAGGAGACCTGGAGGAGGCACATGGAACGAAGAGACATGTGAAGACGCTGTGCTTAATGTTTGGTCCTAGACGGGCTGAAACAGATGTGGGTGAGAGACCAATGGCAGCATTGATCTTGATTTTGATTTTGCACTTTTCCAGACTTGTCTGGCTGTTTCTGACCCTTTTCTATGGGTCCCCACCAGAAGGTGCTTTAGACTTGTGGCAGACTTTTGGGCCTCTGTGGCCCTGCTTTGGTTCAACCCTGTTCGGCTGGGCATTCACCCATGAGGGGATGGGTAACTTTAGGTGCTTGATTTTGAAACTATATTCTTTGTCTTTTCTGTACTGCACACTAATTGTATTAAAGTTAATTTCCATTAAAGGTCTTGTATGTTTTGTCTTGGTGTGGCAGACGGCAGAACCTATTTAGAAAGGGCAGGTTTGGGGGTTCTGGGGTGTCCCTCTCTTGCCCTGTAACACTTCAGTGAAGACCTTATTGTCCAGAGTTGGAAAGCGTCACCAGGAAAAATTGCCTCAAATTGCATAAAGCTATATACCAGAGTCAATGATGCTCCTCAGTTCCTCCTGAATAAGCAGCCTTCCTGCTAAGCCCCTTCCTGGAGTCAGCTTCCGAGAAAGCCCAGCCTGTCAAGGTCACTCCATAGAATTGTAGAGTTTGAGCCTCTGACTGCACATCCCCCCAGCCTTCCTCCCTCATTGTAGAGGAAATGAAGTCTCAGATAATGACTTGCCAAGTTCATTCTATAAGCAGGGCTGGGACTAAGTCTTCAGTTTCCCACATCTCAACCAAATCCTCCTATCATTCCTCACTGACTTCCCCAACTTAAACCACTTTTCTTTGCATATGGAGAGAGAGAGATGTGTAGACAGAGAGATAAATAGATTCATCCATCCATCTCCTCTGCGAGGAAGAATAATAAGCAAATGCATGCATTCATGAGTTCATTGCCTCTACTTTATGTAAATAAACCATTGGCTTTTGTTTGAGGGAATTTTTTTATGTCCTTGAGACGCCATATCACATAAAGACAATAAGCTGTGGCTCAGGAACCAGGAAAGGCTTCTTATTCTCAGATTCTCATTCTTGTGCTGCAAATATGCTGCCATTTGAGAGTAGGATTTTTTCAGAACCCAAGACTGATGGCTGGGGGATAAGAGTGGGGAAGGAGTAATGATGTCATGAAATGATGGTTCCACAAAGATTGACGTCATTGGGGAAAGCAGTGTGAAGGAGAAATAGGAAATTTCTTTATATACACACACATATTTGCATATATTTATATACATGTATTTATATATACACATTTTTATATATATTTTATATATGTATTTTTTAGCAATATCTTGTGGTCAAAATTATTTCATAAACATTTGATAATAATAATAACTCTCAATGGTTTCATTTATTCGCACAAAGAGTGGATGACTTGAGGGTAGGGGGAGGGATGCGCAAGATACAGAGCACACTCACAGCACCTCATTGCAAAGCTAGTGTATTTTGAGTGCCACTCAGTGAGGTAGAGGTGATGAAACTTGTTGCACCAGGCATGTGTTTTTGAAAAACATGCTCTCTATGAAAAAGCTAAGGGCCGGACATTCTTTAATCAAAGCCCTGAACACTGTCTGCTACAGCACCTGTTTTCCTGTTTGGGTTATATCACCCCAGGTGATTTAAGTCAGACCAGCTCCTTCATTTCATAGGTGAACAAAAACAGAAACCCTGAGAAGAAAACAGCTTTTGCAGGTCGGCCAAAGAGTGACTGATTTAACAAAAGCAAACAATTCCAAATTGGAAATACATACCTGGTCCGTGTTTGGAGAGCATCCTCTTCTGTTTCAAGAGCCCAGGGTGCATGGGTGAGGGAGGAGAGCAAAAGCCAGCTGCCACTAGACTCTCCGCCATCTGCACTGGCATCAGGACTGCCCCATGCATGCTGCAGGCTCCAGCCAAGAGTTGCCTGCAGCATGGTCAGCAGGTTGTCCAAGGACGGTCATGGAAGTCACGTACTAAGAAAGGAGCCAGAAAGCAAGAATTAAGCATTTCCAGTTTTATAACTAAATAGCATCCCAAGGTGCTATCAACTATAAATCAAATGTGATGTTAAAAAGGAAAAGAAACAAATCACCTAAATGGAAATAACTGTCTCCTATCAAAATATCTTGCAATTAAATATCCATTTCTTCTCTAAGTTCTAATTTTCTCTTAGGAGAAGTCAATGTTTTTGCAGTGACAGTCCAAAGTCATGAGGAGAACAGTGTGAGGTTTTATCCCTGGCACTGAACATTTTAAAGGTATATGTTTTTAATAACTTTTTAAACTGAAATATATCTTATTTATAATCAAGTGCATGAAAATTGGTTTTTACGTTTTATAAACCTGATAACCACTGCCCCGCTGACCAAGACCAAGAGGACATTTCCTGCTCCCTAGAAGCTTCCTGGAGTGCTTGGATATCTAAATAACATTAAAATATTACGAAAATTGAAGCCTCCACCATCCGGGTGGCTAGCTCATCCCAAACCTGGCATTTATCCTAAAGACAGGCATCCTAAGACATTCAGGCACCCGAGCTCAGAGCGCCCCACCCACTGCCTTCTCAAAACAGGACCATGCCTTGAGAACATTTTACTGACAAGGTAAAGGAATGCTAAGGCTTAGGGTAAGGCAAAACTTTATTCTTTGCTCCCTCTAAGGAGCCATGTGGAATGGGGGATTGCCGCAGACCAGCTTTCAGCAAAATGTCGGGTCTGAAGTCCTTGAAAGGAAAAGACAGTCTAGGTGCAGCGAAAAGGACTGAGGGGAAGGGGGTGAGGCAGTGAGGAGACACTGACACTGGATGAGGTGCAAGTATCTTCTGCCGAAAGACTCAGCAGGTTATTTATACGTTTTAACAAGCCCTGAGATGACAATATCATGTGCATAGAAACAAAGCAGAAACAATCAGTGCATCCTTTTTTCCACAGGCTTTTGGCCACTACGAGCTCTCAGTAAGAAGGCAACCTTCAAGGTTAATAAAAAACTAAGCCTTACACTAAAACTCATTGTTTCAGTTAAACAATAACCTAAGACAGTGGATAGCCGCCAGGACACCCCTATCAGCTAAAGCCTAAGCAAGAAAAGACTTTTCTTATTCGCATGGCCTTCAGCCAGGGGACAGGCTGCTACTCAACTATCAGAACTTTTTCTACCTATAAACTCCTTAACAGAAATAACTTCATTTAAAAACTTTCCCAAGAAACTTTTAAAAAGCAAAAGAAGGACCTACTATAATTGTTATGCTGGATTGCTTGTCAGGCATGTACAATAAATTGTCTCTCATTGTCAAGTGGGCCAAATTGTTTAATAACTAATTTCTAAACAGACAATTTTCCATGCTATTCACTTACAATATGCTGATACGTGTAATTTATTGCCTAATATACTTTCTGATAAATTTTTCTCTTTTTATGACCAAGAACAAAAAGCAAAGGGATGTTAAATCTTTAGCCCCATGGTGTGAGGCCCTTTTTCTTAGCTGCTTGCTAGTATCTTATCTGACTGGGCCAACAAGGCCCCCTGCAGCAGGGGATGGTGAGAACCTGAGGTTTAAGGAAAACCCGGCGTTTGGGGATGACCTGATAGTTTGTCTTATAAGTTATGGTTTTCAATAGAGAACATTGAACTTAAAAGAGTGTTCAGAAGTTTGTTTAATCGCCACGGAGTGGTAGAAACATCCATCTTGAAGTTAAAAAAAGATGCTTCTGGTGAGTTTAATTCTCTAAACTGATGTCTGCAGGAAGTTTGCCTTTTCTTTCTTCTGGATTGAAGAATCAAGTGCCAGGTATCAACTTTCATTCCATTTATTTTTTTTCCCAGTGGGAAATTTTCTTCAGTTCTCAAGTCAGGATTTAATAATATTTGAAGCCGCTGTCACCTGATGATTTTGGAACTGATTTCCCCAACCTTCTTCATTCCAGTACACATTTCACAATACTTCATACTTAGAATCTTCACCCTGAAGATTTCATCTGTGAGGGGTGTGAAATAGAAAGTTGTGGGCCTCCCTGGTGGTGCAGTGGGTGGAACACTGCACTGTGAAGCTGTATGCAGCCTCTGCAGTGTGGATTTGATTCCCAGCCTCCCAGGGAGAAACCCACATGGCACGGCAGACCTCTCCTGCCTCTCCTGCTGCTCCCCTCAGCAGTGTCTTCTGTCTGTCTGCCTGTTCTTCTCCCTGCTCTGTCTCTGGTGAATTCTTTCACCCTCCCATGCCTCTGACTACACTCCAGTTCTTATATAAATAAAAAAATCTTTAAAAAGAAATAGAAAGTTGCCTATATTTTCCAAAATTCAAATCCTAGTTCATAAAAGGGGTTCAATCACTTTCCCCACCTCTCAAAAACACTGTCTCAATTCCTTCCCACTGCACGTTCTAGTTAGGAACTGAACCAAGCTATATTAAGGACAATTATAAATAAAAGACTTGAAACTATGGATCTGAGGGAGGGATAGTGGAGGAAAAAAATTGTAAATAGATGGCATCATTCCTCATAGGGCCCAAATCAGCCTTTGGAACAAATAAGCCAATTTAATTCCTCTTGTTATTGCTCATCAGTAAGAATTTTGAGGAAATACCAAATGCCTAAGAGTTTAGGACATTTTTTTTTTCTTTTTCTCCAAGTGGGAGTTGGAGTTATCTGATTTCAGCAAGGTTGGAGGATGGTGTGTGAGGATGGGAAGAGGTTCCAGTGGAGTTCAGATTGAAGTCCAGCCCTTGCTATGCAACTAGTGGGCTCTGCTCATGCCTTGACACTTCTTTTGACAAGGTAAAACTTCTATTTACTTCTATAGAGAAGGGTTTGGTTTCTGGCTTCAGGAAAAAAAGATTTTTATGTGTAGATGTCTAAAGTGAGAAATGCCACCTTGGCCCAAAGATCTATTTATTGTCTCATTATTTGTACTCCCATTTTTACTGCGTTTCTCTAATTATATTATGTAAATATCACACATTCATTGTGAACAACTCAAACCATTTATAAAATATGAAACTTTTGAAATATAAAAAATAATAAAAATTATCTTGTCATCTTACCATAATAATAAGCATTAATATTTTGGTGATATTTTTGCATGCATCTGTTTACATATCTATGTGTTTTTACATAAACAGCATTTAGCATAAATGATAATTTTCCTAGGATACCTTTCCACACCCATATCAGCAGCTTTATCCCCATCTCCATTTTCCCCAAGTAACACACATATCTTAGCCAGAAAAAAACTTGAGGTTTTGCATGCAAATAGTTTATTTGGGTTCATCACCGTGGGAACAAGAAACATAAAGCAGGGAGTGGAAGAAAAGTTGATACCAGGGTGCTTTACTGACCTGGGTACTGCCATGGGCAACTGGGGTTCAATCTCTCTGGGGCCCTCTAAGGAGCGATGTGGAATACACCTCAGAATTGTCCACCGATGGAAGGAAAGATGGAGGGACCTATTTACTCGCTGATTTCTATCTCCCATAGATCGAGGGTCGCCACAGGGGCTATTAATTCCCTCTCCTAGGTTGTACATGAGTGAGCAGGTGCCAGACCGGTGCAGCAGTCACCTCACAGAATGGCTTCAGAAAGGACCTGAGGCAGAAAGTGACACATAAGGTGCAACTGGACTAAGGTGCTGGAAGGTTATACCTGCATGAAACTGCTCACTATGAAATAAACTATAGCAGTAAAAAGGTGAACTGAAGGGATAGAAGACATGAGGCCTGAGAAATGTCCCATACAGTCTACTCCTTACACCACTCAAATATGTGGTGTAAGACACCCTCTGCGGAGTCCAGTCAGTCAGAGGGTCTTTGATGTGGTGGTCAGTGACAAGCTCTACAAAAGACTCAGTTAATGGGCCAAGCCTACACAAATGAATGTGGTCACAACACCATTATCAATGTGCTTTGTCTCTTTCCCCTACACCCATTCCAGATTCCCCTCCCCCTGGAGCAAACCTACATTCTTCATCCCTGTAGAGTTGGAGGCTGAATCCCTCAGCCCCATCAGGACATGGTTGCTGCATGGCCTGTTTGTATTTCAACTTGGCAAGAAGCCCCAGATCTCCAGAGTTTCTACACGTGTTTCTTTCTTACTCCATTGTGCAGCAGCAACCCTACCTCCTCATAGTAATCAGGGTCAATTATCCTGAAAACGATCACAATAGAGTTCATTGTGGCTCACTGGCTCAAGGAATATAAATGCTTAGGCAGTAGATATAACATCAAATCCAGCAGAACCTTGCTGGTAAAAATATGCCTCCCAACCTCCCACCTCACATCCCTGGGAAGCCTCTAATCTAATAGGGTGAAAGGCATGGGGTGAGAAGTATAAATTCCTCCAGTGGATCATTAGGAGTAATGGTGAGAGTGGCTGATCCTTCTTTCACCTCTTAGTTGCAGGATCCATGCTTTCTCGATATTGGAACACAGATTATATATTGGCCATTACTTCAATGTGTATAACACATGTTGAAACATGCCTTCTACCATCACAGAGTGTTTTGCCCAAGATAAAATGTTAAAAGTTTTTAATGTCTCTCCTTCAATTATGCTGTCAACTTCCAGGTGACATGCTGTATGGTAGAATCAGTGATTCCTGCAGACACGCTGCTAATGTCATACTTATTTCACCATAAAATGTGCCCAGAGGCACATGTTATATATCAGAGGCAATGTTATATAGGCTCTATGCTGGTAAAATAGGCAATCTGTTGGCTCTCGAATGGAGATGCTGGCAGTCAGGGAAGGGAATCTTACATCCAGAATGGATGTCAATTCTTGAGAACAAATCACTATCCATAACAGGGTAAACTGAGTGAAGAAATCCACCTGTTACCATGTAGCTGTCTGGTCTACTAAGTGATGTTATCACACCAAGAGCTTGGCTGTGATTTCTTTGACTGGAAATGGGCATTCATGAGTGACAGTGACTGATGATGAGAAGAAACTCATGCTACTGGACTCAGGTATGATCAAATCACTCTTGATCTCAATTTTTATGACTTTTAGGGACTGTTGAATCAACCCTGGGGTGACCAACGAGAGAGGGTGAGTGTTATCCACACAAAGGGGACATGATCTGTGGTAGATGCTCTCTGAGGTGAGGACTAACATGAGACACAAAGCTCTTACACCCTGTGTCCACTCCCATGGACAAAAACGCCTCATTTCCTAACTTCCTTTGACGTTCATCTTCTCATCTTGCTCCTTCTCAGCACTGAATCATTCAGAAAGTCACAAACCACTGCCAGGAGTCTATTTTATAGCCGTAACGGAGGGAGGTCAACATTGCCACCATTCAAATTAAGTTATCAGGGCACTGCCTGCAGCTCTTGCCACTCCTCACTGTCTCATTGGGCGTTCCCGGGTGAGGCTATTTAATGGAATTGTAGCCCTGGATATCCCATTACATCTCTAATCTTAATATCTTCCTCCTAAAACATATGTTCTTATAAATGGATGTCCTAACATGGACTGATATAGACATTAATAATGATTTCTTGATTATACTTATGTAATGACCTATGGCTGATTTGATAGACATTGCTCATTTGCAAAACCCTACCGATTAACTTAAATTGAGCATCCCCATTTTTTTTCTTTCTTTCTGCAGAGAAGAACTAGAGTGTAGGCTTGAAGCATGGGAATAAGAGGATTCACCGGAGACAGAGTGGGAAGCAGAACAGGTAGATTTACTGAAAGACACTGCTAAGGGGAGCATCTGGTGAGATAGGAGAAGTCTGCTGAGCCCTAGGAGGGTCATCTCCCTGGCCTGGGCTAGACTCAGGCCTCAGTGGTAACAGCGCTGAGACTTCACCCCTGGGACACCAGGGAGGCCCAACAAACCAAATTTGCATTACACCGACCATGTGTACTACCTCTATTGTGTACTTGGGAAGATCCCAGGTCACTACTTATTTGGTTCCTTCTCTGTAAAACGTCCAGGTAGAATTCAGAATAGAGGCAGCAGGCATGTGAGGGAATTAGGGCCTGAGGGGCCTGGGAAGTGAGTGGTTTGATTAAAGGGTTTACACTGGGTTGTAGATCTTCCGCAAGGCCATAGTGAGAAGGAGGCCAGCACTATGACAGAACTGGACTCAGAAGGAGTAAAAAAACTTGGGTGATACAAAAGAAACTTTATTAGTATTTCCATAATGAACAAGAAACCTTGGAGGAAATAAAACAAAAACCACTTGAAATCAATTAGGAAACAAAGATTTGAACTACAAGAGGAGGGCCAGGTGTCTGTGGGTGCAGGGTTAGTAGAAGTTAAACGAGGACATGTGGCTAGGGAGGTGGGTGAGGAGAGGTTTGGGGTCAGCGGTGCTTAGTCTGCACCAGAGGTGGACAGGCAGGACAGGGATCGGGGATGGGACCCTGGAGGAATGGCATCAGGTGAGCACCCTCTGCTTGTGCTGCAGGATCCCTGCAGGGGCTGGTTCCCCAGGCAGGGCTGCTGTGGCTTAGCACCCTCACTTGATCCTGCAGGATGCTGGCCAGAGGTGGCTTCCTCCCACAGGCATGGTTTGAGCTCAGGACGCTCTTGCATAGGCAGCGTTCTCCTGAACAGGGCCTGGCTGTCCCGCAGGGGCAGAGTGAGCTCAGCACTGTCCCCATGGGGTTCAGTATCCTGGTCATTGTCTGGTTCCTCCCAGAGCACTCCTCTTATCTCAGAATCCTCAAAGAAGTCTTCGGGATCCTGCACCAGTCTTGGCTTCCCCAGAAAGGAGGGGTGTGAACTGCCCACACTGGGCAGCTCCTGAAGCATCCTGGCCTCTACCTGTCTCCCACAGTGGGGCTGGTGTTAACACACCACTGCTAGCTGCCCTGCTGGGGTCTGGCTAGGGCCTGGCTCCCTGCAAACAGGTGGTGTTTGCTTGTACCCAGCAGGTTGTCCCACAGGTTGCAGGTCCTGGCTTGGTTTCCCCAGCAGGGCTGGTATTAGCTCAGCAGCCTGGGGACATCCTGCTGGAATCTGGGGAGTTTCAGGCTGACTATTCAGGGGTTTAGTGAGCTCAGAGTGCCCAGGACGCCTACAGCATCCTGGGCATTGTCTGTCTGACCCAGCAGGCCTGCTGGGCTCTCCTGTTGCTCTGGAACAGCATATGCAGGAGAAGCTTCTCCTGTCCCTTCAGGACCCCTAGTGTCTGCTTGTCTCCAATCAGCAACTTGGCTGGTCTCCTGGCCTGTCCCATGGGCAGCAGGGGAGCCTGGCTGTGCTCCTTGAGAAGGGGCTAAGGATGCAAGAGGACAGGCCATCAGCCACATGCCAGATTGCCACTTGCCTTTGCAAACAGACCACATGCTAGAGCCCTGAGCAGAGACCAGCCCAAGATAGGGGGCCCCTGGGATTCTGTTCCCCAAATTCAGCAGCTATAGATGCCAGGTCATACTGCTCGTGGTCCGAATCTAGCCCGTGTGGTCTCCTCCAAGGGGCACCTGACCCTACCCCGCCCAGTCGGGCCCATGCACCAGACTGTGCCACTTACCCTCGGACAGCTCCTCCAGGGGCTTTGTGTACTCCAGCCAGTTCCTTTGGACATGTGCCCCAATCTCAAATTGCGGGTACACTTCAACCAGGGCTCTGTGCTGGGACAGATCTCACACTGGGCTGTGGGAGGACAGTCAGGGAAATGTACTCTCTGGATCTCTTCACCTTCCTGGACACAGAACACCTTCTGGGAGCAAACAGACACACCTGCTGGGTAGCAACCAGCTAGGGCAAGAGGGAGCAGCCATGACGGTTTGGGTCCCACCACCAGCCAGGCTGCTTCTGGTGTAGACATGACCCACCTCCTGGGTGGGCCAGACCCTCCTTCCTTGAGCACGCACACACTCACTCTCACCGCTCGCACACCCACACTCACAGGGGGAAGGGAGTGGTGGGGGCATCAGAGCCCTGACGTGGCCTGACCTGTCCCGAGGGCCCCCCTAGTTTCCTCAGGGGCAGTG
This sequence comes from Talpa occidentalis, assembly GCF_014898055.3. NCBI lineage: Eukaryota > Metazoa > Chordata > Mammalia > Eulipotyphla > Talpidae > Talpa > Talpa occidentalis. The sequence continues at coordinate 37,780,135 of NW_023602073.1, forward strand.
CTGGTGCTGGCCAGAGACGTCGACACAGGCTCCTCATGCCTTTCAGCAGAGTGCGACACGAGTTTCAGGGAAATTTTTTGGGTCCACTGCAGGGAGACCTGGGCAAACAGCAACAAAACATGGTGCCGGGTCCAGGCCCACCAGGCAAGTGAGCTGGGTCAGGTTTGGTTCAGAACCAACTGCCTGGGGACCAGGGTTCCGTGGTCATGTGTGCCCTGTCATCTTTTGGAGGTGATGTCACTTCCTGGGTCCCCTTCCCTGGACTTCCTGCTCAGACAGATGCCCCCCCATTCCATGGCTGCCTGGGCCACTTCCTGTTCACCCTCCATGCCAGGCCCAGCCCACAACACTGACATCAGCACAGCCTCCCTGAGCCCTTGGATGGCAAGACATGGCGAGACGTAGCCAGGGCCCCTGCTGGGCACTCTGGTCTCTGGCTGCTGACCTGGCTCATCCTCCCTGCCAGGGAGCAGGCCCTGCAGCATCGGCAACTCCAGGCTCCCATCTCCCATGGGCCCAGAGGAGCTCCAAAGTGTGGAGCCTCTCCCTGGGCGGTCCTGGGGAGTGGGTCACTCCTGTCTACTGCCCTTGGAGGGGAGGCTGGTGTCAGGCTCACAGCACTTGGAGGGTCCCACCTGGGCAAGGGCACCTGCACACGCCTCACCCAGGCCTGGCCAGCCCTGCTGGGGGCAGAGACATCTCCCACCCGGGGTGCCTGTCCTCCCACCCAGTGTGCCTGTCAGCCCTGCTCCTCTCTGGCCGTGCCCTACAGGGCCTTGCGGGCCCAGTCAAGGTGCCAGGGCCATAGACAGTGCACACCTGCCGGCCACAGATTTCTCAGGGCCCCCTCCCTGCTCACACACATGCCCACCTGCCTGGAGGTTGTATCGACTTAGGACTGGGTTCTGACTGGGACGAGGCCACCCAAGGCAAGGGGTGTCCACTCCAACAGTGACTGATGCCAACGAGGCCTCTTCTGTCTCCTTCCCTGTCCTCACTGGCTGACTCTCCCTTTCTCTTTCTGTATGTCCCTCTGATGTTCTCTCTCCCCCTCCTGGTCTGTCCTCATCTCACTCTCTATGTGTGTCCCTGTCCCTCTCGGCCTCTCTGTCCCTGCCCCATTCCTCTGTGTCCCTGTCTCAGTCTCTCCCTGATCCCCAGTGTGCAGAGGACCAGAGGGAGGGAGGGAGGAGCACAGGGGACTGAGGTGATGGTGCACGGGTACCTTGCAGAAGGAAACTCGTTGGGGACTACACCTGAGGGGGTGGGGGAAAGCAAATAGTGTTTACAAGTGAAAAGTGAAGTTAAACAATAAAAAAAGAAGAGTATAAAAAAAAAATACAGTCACGCCTGCAGGATCCTACCCCTGTCTTGGCTTCTCCAGCAGTGGGGGTGTGAACTGCCCACACTGGGCAGCTCCTGAAGCATCCTGGCCTATACCTGTCTCCCGCAGTGGGGCTGTTTTGATCCTGTCTCCTGGAGGCAGCCTCAAGTTAGGTTTTGTTTTTTGGTACAACCAGTCACTCTGTGTCTTTCTCTTTGGTGAGCTCAATTCATTTCCATGAAGGGTGATGACATAATGACTTACTACTGCGCTTTTGTCTTTAGTCAAATCCAGCCAAGAAATGTGTGGTATCTGGAGTGGGTGGTGAGGGCTCCAGGCTCACTGCCTCCTTGGTCCCCTGGTCAGTTTGGAGGTTGGTGTCGGTCCAGAGGCCCAGACATTAGCCAGGTGGCTGGGGTTCAGACCTGGGCACTGCCATAACCCCTCAGTCTCCATGTCCTTGTTTCTGAGAGGGTGTGGGGGAGGGGTGTCAGGACAGTATCACTTCCCAGTTCACAGAGTGCTGGGGAGGGATCTCCAGGTCACATGGAGAAAGTCACTGCTGAGGTCATGTAGCCGGCCTTTCATCAGCTCCCTGAGCCACTTCTGTTCCTGTGCCCACATCTGGCTTTCAAGACCCAGCTCCCATGTCCCCTTCCTGCTGAGGAAGGAAACTCCCTGGCTCGGCCCTTGGCCCCCTCTGAGGCAGCTACTGCAGCCTTTCTGTCTTCACACACCCCAGGCTGCAGGGCCTCCTGGGTGGGGTCACGTGGTTCTCTGTGACCTTAATGCCTTGTGGAGTATGTTCCTGGGCACCAGCATGCATTGGGTTAGGGTACCCCAAATGTCCACTGCAGGTCTGTGTCAGCAGAGTCGCCTGGGATGTGTTTAGAGAGAAGTTCCCCGGCCCATCCCCAGAGGCAGAGAGTGGGCTCTGGCTGCCCTGGGCTGGGGAGGGGAAGGTAGGGGTGGTGCCCATGGGCCCAGACCCAGCAAACAAGGTTGTTGTGGTGATGGAGATGTTCTCAAGGTAGAGTATGGGATGATTGCTCTGCTCTGCACTTACCAAAAGGAAATGACAGTTGAGCCTTCAACAAATGACTCAATGGCCAAAAGTTATATCTCAATAAATTTGCTTTAAAAACATTAAAAAATGGGTCTACAAGTTGGCCTGTGTCTGTTCACCACTGTATCTTCGTCGAGGGCTTATGAGAAAACTGCCTTAGCCCTCAAGGAGCTGAGCACAGACAATTTCACTGCACAGATGCTCTCAAGGCGCCTCCTCTGTGTGGTCCTGAGTCATACGATGAGATGCTAACGTCACGCTGCTTCTGTGATGGGAGAGACTTTTAGGGGCCTTAAGTGGGAGGCGGCTTATTTTTTTATGTGGGCAGAATGGAAATAATGAGTGTCCAGAAGGTCTACTGTGTTGGTTTTCAATTTTCCACTAGTTCTGTGATACACAGGAGGGGAGACAGCTCCCCCCGTGAGTGTGTCTGACTTGCTGGCTCTTCCTCGTGAGGAGAATGAAGCAGAAGGGACGCGCCACGTCACAGAGTCAGGCTCACAGGGGCTGAGACATCTCGTCCCCATCGCAGCCTCGTGGGACCCAGAGCTGGAGCCTCTGAGTGAGGCCCCTCCTGCCCCCTGCCCCTCAGAGACTGTGGAGACGCCAGATCTTTGTTTTAGGTGCAAAGTAGGAAGTGATTTGGTACAAACCAGTAAAATATTCAGGCGATAAAGTGATCAGTGGCTATTTTCTCACAAGAAACAGTGGAGGCCAGAGTAGCTCACGTGACGGTCAAGGTCCTGATTGCAATGAGCTGTCATACAAGGATTCCACGTCCTCTGAAGTGTCCTTCAAAATATGTGATTTTAAAAAATTAGTTCTACCGTTTTTAGATTCCCATTTAATTTTGCTGTTTTGTTTCTTTATACTATCCCCAGAGCGGTGTCTGCAGGGTCACGGCACAGAGGGGCTGTCAGCAGCCTGGAGCTGTGAGCAGGGCTGACTCTGACCCACCTGCAGGGAGTGGGGCCCTGGAGCCCCAGAATCAACCCCCAGGGCTGGCCTTCCAGGGCAGCACAGGCCTTTCTCCTCTTGATTCCCTGAATCACCTCCTCTTGATTCCAGGAATCTCCCTGCCACCCCAGCATTGGGGAGTTGGGGAGGATGTTGTGGCTCAGGAAATGGGGGCGTCCTCCTAACCATCTGTCCTCTCCTCCTCTCTCTCCTTCATCAGCCTGAGTGTGCGTGTTTGAGTCACACCAGCCCTGCAAGGACAGGAAAGGCCCAGAACTTAAGTGATTCCAGCCCCTCTGCAGTCCCACCAGGGGAGACAGAGACTCTCCCAGCCCCAGCCAGAGCCGCGTCACCCACACAGACCTTCCCCTCACAGTGTCCCCGATGCTGCCCCTTCCCGGTCCCACCCTTCCTGGTGCCCCCACCACTCCTTTTGGGCCCCATCCGCTAGTCCCCATTTTCATCCTCTGCTCCATTTCCAGGAGCCTCCCCGGCTTCCTAGTCATGCCCTGGGGGCTCTCCTCAACCTCCCCTCATTCAGGGATGGAGAATTTTTAAAAGATGTATATTTATTTATTTATTTCCTTACAGCGTGGGTCATCTTTCTATAGTTATTGTTCCTCTTAGGTGTGGTCCTTCCACCAATGATCCACCACACACCACCACCAGCTCCCCGGGTCTCTCCCCGGCTCTGATCACTCCTGCTCCCCCCTGCTGCAAGACGTGGATGGGTGATTGGCCCCGGGTCTTCGCGTTTTCCTGGAACCTTGTCCTTTTCCTGGGCGAGGCCCTGGGCTCCTTGGGTAGAATTGAATGTTAATTCCCTGGAAGCAGAAGCAGAAACAAAGTACAGAGACTCTGGAGTCCAAGGATCCATCCGAGACTGAAGGAACCTCTATATCTGGGGATCAGCCCATAATCTGGGAATCAGCTGTAATGACCTGGAAACCTGCTTTTGTCCTTCGTCCATAGAACAAAGAAAATTTGGGGACTTCTGACCTGACACTGGACTTGGGCGCCCCCTTGTGTGCAGATCCCTGTCCTGCCGCTGGGGGCCCAGGGAGCCTGGGGAGGGCCTGGCTGAGCAGGAGAAAGGGCGGCTCTGGGCGCCTGTGCTCAGCCCTGTGGCCACACGGGGGCGCTGCCGCGCTGCTCCGGATTCTGGTGGAGCCGCCAGGACGGGGCGGGGCTGAGGTGGGCAGAATTGGGGGTCCTGGAGGGCGGCTTCCTGGGCTGGCCTTCCAGTGCAGTGGCCCCTTCAGCAATCATCAGGGCCAGAGATAGGGTATTAGATATTATCCTAGAATTTTGTTGCTGCTGTGCAGCATTCGAATTGCAGAGCAACAAAGACTAAAAATAGCACCACACAAGACAAAAGCCTCCCCACCCCCAAAGCATAAGCACTCAGTGGCCATGGGAAACAGGAGTACACCAGGGAAGGTTGAGGCTCTGGAGAGGCTCAGGGACTGGGTCCAGTCACAGGAGCCAGGAGGAGCATGAGACCCACGGGACTGCAGCACAGAAATCTGGGCAAAACCGATGTCCCTGGAGCACAGATGTCCCTGGAGCAGAGCAGGTGAAGGGCCAGGAGGGCCACAGAACTGGTGAAACACCTGGAGGGGAGCAGAGTGGGTGAGGGGTGGGGTGTGGAGGGGCTGGGGAGAGCTGAGCAGGTACAGGGCCCCAGGAGGGGTATGAGGTTGTGTGGGTGGCCCCAGGGTCAGAGGCCCCAGGGCCAGAGGCAGGAAACCTTGGGCCTCTCTCCACCATCATAGGCTCAGTTCCCTGAGGACCATACTGCCCCCTTGCTGGGAGAGACCTGCTGCTCTATCCTGGGCACAGGGATGGCACAGAGGGTGCAGGAGCTCTTGCAAAGGCTTGGGCCCAGGTGGTGAAACGTGCAGATTGCAAGGAGCAGATAGAGAGGCTCTCTAGCTCCCCTTAAGAAAGACTCGGGGACCAGTATATTAGAATCCAAACAGGACTCTTCAAGGTGGACAGAGTTTATGCACAGACCAACCTTACTCCACACGACCTGCTCAGCTGGAAAATCTGCACATCTTCCTACACCAGGAAGCCCTAGGCTGTGATCAAACTCAGTCCCACAGTGAGCATTGTCACCTCAAATTTTTGCAGCTTGGGATTCTTACACAGTGTCAGCCCAGCTGGTATTTCCCCTTTTAAAAATCCTCTCCAGACGGCCACCCACCCCTCCTCCTCCCTGGATTCAATGCCCCATGCTTACTGCATTTCATCCAACACTGGATCCAAGACCCACCCCGTAGCACCTTTAACCAACCCTTCCACCTATATCCTCGCGTCCCTGCAAAGACCGTCTCATAACCAGGCCTGAGCCCCCACCCTGGTCTTCGCCCCCGTCCAGCAGGAAGTAGCCAAAGAAAGAACTGTCGCCCCTTTTCCTATCAACAAAAGGCTGGTATGAAAGGTCGATGCAGGGGCCAGGAATGGGGAAGCCCACATACAAACAACAAGATGGCCCTGACACCAGTACCCCTGATTCCATCAAACCGAAACTGAAGACATAAGCAGGAGAAAACAACTCGGCTCCACGAAAAAATAACTTTGTTCCACCTAAACCTGTTCCCCCCTGCCAACCCAGTTTTCCTGCCTAACCTCTCCTCACCCTATGAAATGACATCTCCCCCCACAACGGGCGTGACTTCAGGGACACCCCACCTTGAATCAGCAAAGCTCGCCTGGGGGCACAATGAATGTTTCCTTCCTTTGAGAAAGTTTAGCCTGGCTCCCCTTTTCTTTACCGCGCCAAACCTTTCATCTTGGTGCCCGAAACCCGGAAGGCTGTGTCCCCTGGCGCTGGGGCCGCCTTCCCGTCCCTGGGACTCTCCTCTCCATGGCAGACGCCTCACATCCACCACCGGCCTTGATCCTTGGGGTGAGTCACCTGCCTGACCCTCCTTCCTAGGAGGCCCTCACCCCTGGTTACCCGGCTCCTCTCCTCACCCCCATCCTGGTCGACTGTTCCATAAACCGCGGGCCTACGCCAGCCGACCCCCATTGCTCCTGGTTCTGATTTGGGGACGCCCATCCTGTCCAGGTGTCCCTTTCTCATGCCCTCCCATCTCTCCCTCCTGCAAACCAGTTGTACTTTCCAAGTCTCCAGTCTCCTCTCCCTCTTCGCCCTCTCCTCTTCTGCGTTCTCTGATCCTCTAGATGTTCAGTCTTCACCTCCTTCAGCTCCCCAGGCCTGCCCCCGCTTCCACCTCCCAGCCAGCACACCTGCTCTCACAGTCGTCCTCTTTGTCCCCTTAGGGAGGTTGCGGGGACTGAAGGAGCAGGTGGAGTCCAGGATCCTTTCCCTCTGTCTGATCTCTCCCAGATTGAAAAGCGTCTCGGCTGTTTCACTAAGGACCCCACTACCTACACCAAAGAATTTCGTTATCTTACCCAAGGTTACACCTAAGGTTACACCTATAACCTTCGGTGTCATGACTACACGTTATCCTCTCTTCCACCCTGACCTCTAATCAAAGAGAACGTGTTTTTCAGTCTGCTCGAGGCCACGCAGATCAGGCCACTTCACTGACACAACCATGCCCCAGGCCCTGAAGCAGGTCCCCGCCAGGAGCCTGGCTGGGAATCCCAGACTGACACTGATGCGGGTCGCAGGGACAGGGCTCGCTGCCTCTTAGCCAGGCTCCAAGCAGCAGCCTGTCTCCAAGGCAGTTAATTTTGACAAGCACGGGAGATCACCCAGTTCCACCCATACGAGGAGGACGGTGACTACAAACAGCGATGAAGAGCATGTGGGTGCTAGATCTGTTCATAAACCTACCCGGGATGGGTTGGTTGCACTACAACTAGCGTAGACGGCAGGACGGTTCAAAGCAGGACGGCTCTACGCAGACGAAACCCTTTGGAACCTGGGGAGGGGTTGCCAGGTGGCCAGCCACGAGCAGATGGTACTCGGTGGCCAACCTCCTCGCCCTGTGGGCACCTCTCCAGGAATGGCCAGAGGTAGATGGATCCCCAGGGCAGTTGGAACAGGCCTGTATGAAATAGAAGAAACCCTGAGTGGATGTGTTATAGGACAGGGAGAGGGGCAGCCCGAACCCCGCAAACCTGCCTATTCTACATGGGTTCTGCCATCCGCCGCATCAACACAAAACATAGGAGACTTTAATGGGAAGGAACTTTAATAAAACTAGGAAACAATACAGGGAAGGCAAAGAGTCTAGTTTCTAAATGAAGCATCCAGAGTTACCCGTCCCCTCGTGGGTAAAAGTCCATCCAAATGGGATTGGCCCAGAACAAGGCCCCAAAGCCTGCTACAAGTCTAAAGCATCTTCCAGTGGGGACCCACAGAAAAGGGTCACAAACAACTGAACAAGCCCGGAAGGAAAAGAGCAAAATCAACATCAAGATAAAAGCTGCCATTGTCACCTCCCCACGGGTCTCACCCACATCTGTGTCACCCAGTCCACGACCAAAAAACAAGCACAGTTTCTTCACGTGTCTCTAGGCTCCATGCGCCTCCTCCAGGTCTCCTTGCTCCATCCTGCTTCCCTCCTCAGTCTCTTCTTCAGCTTCTCCTCTTCCTGCTCAGCTCCACCCTCCCTTGGGTGGGGCAGGGAACCTCCCCCTTTCCTAGGGACCACCCTGTTACAGATGCAGTGCCCGCGAGGTGGCAGGAGCAGTGGGATGGGTGTTTCTCACAGCTCTGCTTGCGTCCAGGCAGAAAGAGCAATCTAGAGTCCAGCGAGTATGGGATGAGATGCGGGAAAAGATGCGAAAACTTCTTCTGGAGGAAGAAGTTCGGAGAAACCAACCCACCATTCTGGAGATGCCAGACTCCAGCTCAGAAAGGAAGGAGAGGGAGGCTGGCCCTTTGCCCGAATCGCAGCTGGTGGTGGGAAACCAACCCATGACTCCAGAGATGCCAGACCCCTCCTCAGGACAGGAGGAGAGGGAGGCTGGCCCTTTGCCCGAGTCACAACCAGCAATGGCAAACCAACCTGCGACCCCTGAGATGCCGGACTCCTCTGGAGAGGAGGTGGAGGCTGGTCCCATGCTCCGGGCCCGCCGAGTGGTGACTCAGAAATAAAGCGGCAGCCACCCATGGCCCCAGGTGGGTGGTCAGGCTGCTGGACCACCACAAATGACAGAATTTACTTCCTATCAACCATACACCCAGGCGGAACTGGTGGACTTGGACAAACAGTTTCCACCAGAAACCAGGGGAACCCTTGGCAGCCTGGCTGCTACATTTGTGGGGCCTGGGGCTGGATGGGATCATTTGCATGGCACAAGTGATGGAGAGACTGGCCTCCATGGTTTACACCCATCCTTGCGACAGAGGCTACAGAATAGCCAGCGGTATGGCCAGGGCGACCACACCCTCCGGGAATGGATAATGGCTGCCACACGGACAGTCTGTCTGATGCAGGAGACGTGCCGGACACAGTAAGTGGATGGCAGACGTACGCCGAGCTGGTACAGGTCCTTCGGGAATTGGAGATGCAGCAGGCCATGTCTAATGTGAATTCCCATGGTCCTGATGATGAGCGTTTCACAGCAGGGATGAGAGACTTGGTATTAAAAAATGTCCCCTCATCCTCATTTGGATCCCTCATGGCAGTTGTAGCACCCCATGTGAGTCGTCAGCTACACGACGTCACAACAGTGATAGCCAGCTTGGGTGAAGTTGAGAACTGGCGCTCTCAAACTCAGGAGGGAATATGGGTAGTTGTTGAAAAGTCAAAAGGATGCCAAGGAGGGAAAGGAATCTTCTTGGCACCACAGAACTTATTAAAGTCACCCATAACCAAATGTGGACAGATTTAGTGAGAGCAGGTGTAGATAGCACTAAAATACACGCACAGCCCAATCTATATTTGTTGGAATTATGGCAGCAGCTGCAAGAAGACCAGAGGTTCACGCCCATGAGAAGGACTGCTGCTCAGAGGGAGCCTGGAAGCTCCAGGCCTCAGGCACATGTCCTGCGCCTGGAAGACACTTGCTGCCAACCCTATCCTCGGGTGAGGCCTGATCGCTTTCAAATAGGGTGAGGGCCAAGGAACCCGTCCACAGGGGATGGGCGGGGACCAGAGGCCACATGTGGAGCTCGCCATCCACTGGTCCCCAACTAACATGCAAAGGGTTTTAGCTCTGGCAGACACAGGAGCAGAATGTACTCTGCTCTATGGAAATCCAGAAAGATTTCACAGGTCTACTTGTATTGATGGCTATGGAGGCCAGAGTGTCAAGGTGACATCAATGAGACTATCTCTGGGGATTGGGCCATTACCCCCCAAAAGAGTATAAAGTATATGTATCGCCCTTCCTGGAGTACATCCTGGGGGTGGATGTACTAAGTGGCTTATGGCTAGAGACCACAGCCGGAGAGTTTCACCTTAGAGTGCGTGTGGTAAAGGCAGTGGTGAGAGGACACGCTAAGCATCTGCCCACACAACTGCCAGTCCCTAGGCAAGTGACTAATACCAACCAATATCAGTTGCCCGGAGGCTACAAGGAAATTGGGCACAATATCAGAACTGGAGAAAGCGGGCATTGTGCGTACTGCCCACAGCCCCGACAATTCACCGGTGTGGCCAGTGAAGAAGCCGATGGCTCTTGGCGCATGACGGTAGATTATCATGAGTTAAATAAGCTAGTTCCCACTTTGCATGCTGCAGTGCCTTCGGCAGCAGATTTGGTGGATCATCTGCTGGTGCCAATGAATGTCTTTTGCCACTAGGTTGGTACCTCGCCTGGACTAACTTGTGTTCTGTTGTCTTTTGTTGTTATAGTGTGATGTGTACTATTTACTTTTGTGGGCCATGGCTGCGTTGTTTATGTTTGCTAAGAAACAAAATTGTCTATATGTAGATGGTCTGGCAGAAAACCCTGAGGGGGTGGATTGTAGGGTAAGGTAAAAAGTATCAGGCTTTTCTGCTCTCCCGCCATTAGGAGAGATGACGCATCCCTGCGGGCCTGAACGCAGGCCTGATGGCGGCACCTGGAGTAGGGTGGGGGTGCGGTGTCGAGGGTGGAGGAGGACAGTGGAGTGTGTGGAGGAGAGCGGCGACTACAAACAAGGGCGAGGAGCATGTGGCTGCTAGAACCGTTCATAAACACACCTGGAATGGGTTGGTTGCGTTACAGCGGGGTCCTGGGGTTCACTCTGGGATAGGTATCTGCAGAGCTCCCCTGTCAGTGGCACGCGGCGAGTTTCCCAGGCGAGTTTCTCCCCGAGACAGAGACGGTAGTTATATTTAAAAAACAGGTTTATTGGGGAAAGGGAAAGGGGCAGGTTTTGCTGAGAGAGGCCTGCATGGTTGAAGGCGGGCAGCCTTGACAGGTCACAGGCGGGCAGGAAGCTGCTGCCCTGCAGAGGGAGAGAGTTGGTAAGAAGAGGAACCTACACAGTCCCAGGTGGGCAGAGGGAGTCTGCCCCGAGCCAGTGCAGAGACTTTACAGACACAGTCCTCTTCTGTTTGGGGGGGTCACTCCTTGTGAGCCGTCAGTTTGTTGCTGATTTTGGATAACCACGCAGAATCCAAGAGGGACCAGAGATACCAGGATGGGGAGTGGAGATTCCAGGATGGGCCCAATCTCCAAATCTTTCCCCTCAGGCCTGTGCTCCACTCCCTAGAGCATCTGATCCTGCTTGGGTCTCATGCCTTGTGATAAGGCCCTGGTGCCTAAGGGTCACGACCTCTACAGCTGAGTTAATGGTCATGCTATTTCCCTCTATCCCTACCTCCTTGTGAGTCAGGTTCTGGTGTCAGGGTACCTCCTTTCCAATCTTTCTATTCTGTCTGCTATTAAGGTATTCCTATTTTGTGAGGAGGGGAAGCTGGGTCCCGAATGCTGGGTGAGTATGGAGTAAGTGGCTCCTATAGCAATCAGAGAATTAATATCTTACCTGTGACATCCAGGGTTACTCTAGGCTTAACCACAGAGACCATGTCATTGGGGACCTGGTGACGTCCTTGGGCCCTATCACTTGTCATCCAGGAGGTGTCAGTAGTCAGTCTACTACAGGGCAGGGAGAGGGGCACCCCAGAACCCCCAAAGCTGCTTGCTCTAAATAGTTTCTGCCATCTGCCGCATCGACACAAAACATTTAAGACTTTAATGGAAAGGAACTTTAACACAATTAGTAAACAATACAGAAAAGACAAAGAATCTGTTAGAGGTCAGGGAGAAGGGCAGCCCAGACACCACAAACCTGCCTGCTCTAAATAGGTTCTGCCATCCGCCGCATCAACAGAAAACATATGAGACTTAAATGAAAAGGAACGTTAATACAATTAGTAAACAATGCAGGAAAGGTAAAGAATATAGTTTCTAAAACAAGCATCCAAAGTTACCCGTCCCCTTGTGGGGAAAAGTCCACCCAAACAGGATTGGCCTAGAGCAAGGCCTGAAAGCCTCTCCCAAGTCTAAAGCGCCTTCCAGTGGGGACCCACAGAAAAGGATCAGAAACAACCAGACAAGTGTGGGAGGAAAAGAGCAAAATCAAAATCAAGACAAAAACCACCATTGTCACCTCCCCACCGGTCTCTTGCCCATGCTGTTGTCACCCAGTCCACGACCAAAAGGCAAGTGCAGTTTCTGCACGTGTCTCTCGGCTCCATGTGCCTCCTCCAGGTCTCCTTCTGGCTCCATCCTGCTTCTTTCCTTCTCAGTCTCCACTGCAGCTTCTTCTCTCCCTTCTCAGCTCCCTTCTCTCTCTTCCTTTGGGTTGGGCAGGGAACCTGGAACTTCCCCTTTACCTGGGGACCACCCTATTATCTTGGATATCTCATACAGAAACACATATTTTAACTGTCTTAATTTGTTTAGGTGAGATGTCATTAAATTTTAGTTTTCTTATAATAAGAAGCAAAAAAATAAACCTGCAAGCTCAACAATATTTAGAGAAAGTGATATTGTTTAACATTCTCATTCTTAAACTTAATAAGACCTTAGTTTTATATGAAATTTGGCCACCATTTAAATAATGATAAAAGAAAAAATTTAAGGGAGAGATACCAATTGTAGCTGTTAGTTTTTCTTAGGACAGGAATTTTAAATTAATTTCAGAGTTGCAAATTCTAACATCCCAAAAACCAAATTTCTTTCTTAGGCAAGTACTAGATAGATTGATGAAAACCAAGAAAAATAAGAGAGACTTAATATCATATACATTTCCTACATACCTGTGAGGAACACAGTGTTGCTAAGGAACTTGCCCATGCGGCTAGATTTTGCTAGGACAAGGGGAAAGAAAGAAGTCAATCTGGGATTTTTCTGGAAAAGAATTTTATCAAGAGATTTAGGACTAATCATCAAAATGCAAACTTATCTTTTTTGATGTAGACTAGGTCAATTACTCTTTTTTTTTTTCCTGAATACTGTGTGCTTCCTTTTGAAAATAGAGACATTTCAACATAAAATATTGATACTCAACATGAAAACTGTAAGGCTTGAATGCTACAAATTCAACCATTAAGTTTTGATCTAGTTTTTGATTACCAAAATCTTAAATCCTGATCTCAAAATTGGGAATTTTTTATTAGACTTTATATAGTTGTCATTTATAACTAATACTCCTAAGGCATTAGATAGTGATACAAACAGATTTTTTGATTTTTTTTTTTTTAAACTTTGGTCATGTGCATTAGTTTTAAAAAGTAGTTATTCATTTTTTTAATAATAAATTTTATTTTTATATTCCCCAACAATTGCAACCCCCCCCCATTCTGACCCCAATCCCTCCCCTCCCGCCACCCACCCCCAAAAAGTGTCTCTGGTTCAAAGTTTTTTGTTGATTTTGATTTTTACTTTCTTATAGTTACTCATTTTCCTGGTCCCTTATTTAAGTTTTCTAGATTCCTGCTATGAGTGAGTCCATCCGGTAGTTTTGCTTTTCTTTCTGGCTTATTTCGCTGAGCATGATCCCTTCCAGCGCCATCCATGTTGCTGCAAACTGCATGTGTTTATCTTTTTTGAATGCTGAGTAATATTCCATGGTATATATGTACCACATCTTCTTGATCCAGTCATCTATTTTTGGGCATTTGGGCTGTTTCCAAAGCTTAGCTATTGTAAATAGTGCTGCTATAAACCTAGGGGTGCAGGTGTTCTTTGGAATTGATGTTTCTGTGTCCTTTGGGTAAATACCTAGGAGTGGAATTGCTATGGAAGCTCTATGTTTAGTAGGTCCAGAAATCTCCACACAGCTCTCCATAGTGGTTGGACCAGTTTGCACTCCCACCAACAGTGCAGAGAGTTCCTTTTTCTCCACACCCTCGCCAATATTTGTTGTTGCTAGTTTTTTTAATATGTGCCATTCTCACTGGTGTAAGATGGTATCTCATGGTAGTTTTGATTTGCATTTCCCTGATTACAAGTGATGTTGAACATTTTTTCATATGTCTGTTGGCCATTTGCATTTCCTCTTCAGAGAAGTTTCTTTTTAGCTCTTCTGTCCATTTTTTGACTGGATTATTTTCTTTGTTGTTGTTGAGTCTCATCAGCTCTTTGCAGATTTTTGTGATCAGTTCTTTATCATTAGTGTTGTGTAAAAAAATGTTCTCCCAGTTGGTGGGGTTTCTCTTTGTTTTTGTTATTGTCTCTTTTGCTGTGCAGAAGCTCTTTAATTTGATGTAGTCCCAGCTGTTTATCTTTGCCTTCACTATCACTGCTTTGGGTGATGTGTTTGTAAAGATGTCTTTGATGTGCAAATCATGTAGTGTTTCGCCTATATTTCCTTCTATGTATTTTATGGTTTCAGGTCTTATGTCTAGTTCTTTAATCCATTTTGAGTTGATTTTTGTGTATGGTGTGAGGTAGTGGTCAAGCTTCATTCTTTTGCATGTGGCAACCCAGTTTTCCCAGCACCATTTATTGAACAAACTTTCTTTGCTCCAATGCATAGTCTTTGCTCCTTTGTCAAAGATTAGTTGACCATAAATCTGTGGGTTTATTTCTGGATTTTCTATTCGATTCCATTGGTCTGTGTGTCTGTTCTTGTTCCAATACCATGCAGTTTTGATGATTATGGCTTTGTAGTAGAGTTTGAAGTCTGGGAGTGTGATGCCTCCATTCCCTTCTTTTTTTTTTCAGGAGAGCTTGGCTATTCGGAGTTTTTTGTAATTCCATATGAATTTCATCAATAATTGTTCTAGTTCTTTGAAGAATGACATTGAGATTTTGATTGGAATAGCATTGAATCTGTATATTGCTTTTGGTAGGATGGCCATTTAATAATGTTTATTCTACCAATCCATGAGCAGGGGATGTCTTTCCATTTCTTTGTGTCTTCTTCTATTTCTTTTAATAGTGTTTTATAGTTTTCTTTGTATAGGTCCTTTACCTCTTCGGTCTCAGTGTCCAAGGCTTCCCCCAGGCGCTGAGCACGTGCTGCTGTCGCCCAGAATACAGGGCCCCCAAGGTCTACCTTGGCCAGCAGTACAACGGCCCCAAGGTGGACGTGTGGAGCCTGGGCATCATGCCCTACGAAATGGTGACCGGCACACTGCCCTTCAGGGGGCCCAGCCTCAGGGCAATCAGGGAGTGCGTCCTGGGTGGGAACGTCCACCAGACCACCTACTTCATGGTCCAGGGCGGGGACCTGCTGGCCAAAATGCTGGCACGGGACCCCTGGAAGCGCAGCACCCTGGAGAGCATCCAGCAGCACGCCTGGGTAGCAGAAACGAGCAGGGGACTCCTGCCCTTCAGCGAGCCGTCGCTCTGCCCCAGGACCTGGCCATAACCAAAGGTATGGAGCGCCTGGGCTACCAGAGGCAGGAAATTCGGGAGGCCATTGACACTAACAAGTACCGCGAGGTCATGGCCACCTACCTGATCCTCTGCTCCAGGAAGCAGGCGGGGGAGGAGGACTATGAGGAGGAGGGCGAGGAGCGGCCCAGGCGCGTTACCTTCCAGGTGCCGAAGCGCGTCACCTTCCAGGATCCCGGTTACCCTGATTACAAGGACTCCCCACCCACCCCCACCCCGCCGGCACCTGAGGTTTCGGGGAATACCCCAAGGCCGGGTATCCTGGGAAAGCACCCAGTGCAGAAGATTGGAAAGGATACCCACCCCACTCCCTCAGCCTGAGGTTTTGGGGAATGCCCCAAGGCCAGGAATCCTGCGAAAGCAGGAAATCCAAAAGAGGGGAAAGTATGCCACCCCGGACAACAGGGTCATCTCCACCAGGTCCCTGAGCTGGAGGATGCGCAGCAGCACACCACTGCTGCAGGTCCAAGCCCCCTGCTAGAGGACACCCCAAAGGGCAGTCCCTCTGCGCTAGGCCCAGAGCTGGAGGATGCCTGGGGGGACACCAGCACCTCTGTGGCTAGACCCCAGCAGGAGGACACCAGGGAGCACAGCAGCACCTCGGTGTCAGTCCTCCAGCTGGAGAACACTGGGGAGCACGGCAGCACCACTGAGACAGGCCCCCAGCTGGAGAGGGACCAGGAAAGCAGGGCCAACACGATCAGTCCAGCTCCCCAGCCCTCCAGCACCACCCTAAGACGTCCCCCAATATGTGACTGGCCTTCCAGTGCAGTGGCCCCTTCAGCAATCATCAGGGCCAGAGATAGAGTATTAGAAATTATCCTAGAATTTTGTTGCTGCTGTGCAGCATTGGAACTGGAGAGCAACAAAGATTAAAAATAGTGCCATACCCGGCAGAAGACCCCCCACCCCCAAAGAACAAGCACTCAGTGGCCATGGTGAACAGGAGTACACCAGGGAAGGTTGAGGCTCTGGAGAGGCTCCGGGGCTGGGCCCAGTCAGAGGGGCCAAGAGCAGCATGAGACTCACAGGACTGCAGCACAGAAGTCTGGGCAGCACTGATGTCCCTGGAGCAGAGCAGGTGAAGGACCAGGCAGGGAACGAAACTGGTGAAGCATCTGGAGAGGAGCAGAGCGGGTGAGGGTTGGCGTGTGGAGGGGTTGGGGAGAGTTGAGCAGGTACAGGACCAGGAGAGGGGTGTGGGGCTGTGTGGGCAGAGCCTCCAGAGGTCCCAGGGCCACAGGCGAAGAACCCTAGGCCTCTCTCCCCCATCTTAGGTACTGCCCCCTTGGTGGGAGAAACCTGCTGCTCACCCCTGGGCACACAGATGGTGCAGAGGATGCAGGAGCTCTTGCAAAGGCTTGGGCCTGGGTGGTAAATCGTGCAGATTGCAAGGAGCACATAGATAGGCTCTCTAGCTCCCCTTAAGAAAGACTCTGGGACTAGTATATTAGAATCCAAACGGGACTCTCCAAGGTGGGCAGAGGTTATTCACAGAGCAGCCCTAATCCACCATGACCTGCTCAGCTGGAAAATCCGCACATCTTCCTGCTCCACGAAGCCTAGGCTATGATCAGTCTCAGTCCCGCAGTGAGCACACCTAGGTGTCCAGTGTCCCCTGGGCCGAAGCTGCAGCTCGTCATGGAGTACGTGCAGGAGGGATTTTGCAACTTGGGATTCTTACACAGTGTCAGTCCAGCTGGAATTTCTCCTTTTAAAAATCCTCTCCAGACGGCTACCCACCCTTCCTCCTCCCTGGATTCAAACCCTGCAGGGTGACCTTAGCCAAATTGGAAACATTAATATCGCCCAACAGATGCAGGCTTTGGACACCAGTCTCTGCCAATTAAATCACTGGGTACAGGAATGAAAAACTACAGGGGCTGTCTACCTTAAATTTGTGTTTTTTCATCATTGTTTAGATGGTGTTCAATTCCCTTCTAAAACTAAGGTTTTGCTAAGTTTGGTAAATGCAAGTAAGGTGAGGTATGAGTGTTTGAAAAAAGAAATGTATGGAAGAGGGATATTCTGAAGGGCCTTAAGATAATGTAAAGCCGGATGGGTAAAATGAAATGGCATTAGAATGAAAGCAAGCAAAAGAAAGTGTTGAAGGTCTGAGAGGGAGGTTTTGGTGAGAAATCGTGTGTACTCAGGTGTCTCCCCCTCCTCCAACACATTCATGGGCTTGCTCATCTGACCAGCAAAGCCCCCTCTGACTGACCTTTTGTCAGCTGAAGCTGGGGCCAGGACATCCAAACTTGGACCAACTCTCCCTTACTGCCATGGATCCTTCCCATAGTAGGCCTGGTGATCATGATCATGCTTTTATTTGTTTCTACACCCCATTTTCTCTGCTTTAACCAGGAAAAGCTCTCTGAGGTGAGCCTTCGCACTCCCAGACCCGGAAAAGCCATTCCTGTTATTGACAGATGAGCAACAGGGCGTTGCTCTAGGGGTTCTGGGCCAACCTACGCCAGTCCAGCGAGCAGTTGCTTATTTCTCTAAACAAATGGATCCCACTGTAAGAGGATGGCAGCCCTGCCTGCGTGCACTTGCGGTAGCTGCTCGTCTCGCTAGACCTAAGGCCTTAAAACCCACACTGGGCCAACCTGTAAATGTTAGTTCTCCACATCGGCTCCAGGACCTGCTCACTCATCAGGCTCTCTCCCCTCCATCACCCTCTTGTCTGTTAGATTTCAACTCTCTTTGTCAAAGACCCTCTCATCTCCCTCTCCCAATCCTCAACTCTCCATCCTGCCAGGCTTCACGGGTGTTCCACTCCCTAACGCAGGTAACACCCTCTTCTTACTACAGTGGACACCATCACCAGTCGGACAGTGGACCTGCCTTTATCTCAAAGATTACTCCACAGGTCTCCTCCCTGGGCATCACCTGGGAACTACACATTCCCTCCCGACTGCAATCCTCTGGTAAGGGAGAACGGGTAAATGGTCTGACCAGAGACCACCTAGCCAAACTCTCCACTGAGCCCGCAAATCCTGGGTGGAGCTGCTCCCACTGGCTTTAGTGCACCTCCGAGCCACTCCCCGTGGCCCCTTGTTCCTGAGCCCCCTTGAACGGATGTATGGCAGACCTCTTCTTACTAACCATGAGCTCCGCGTCCAACCTACACTGTTGGCTGGATATTTTCCATACTTTGCTCAGACGGCTGCTCCAAGAACACGCAGACCTTTGTCTGCCACAACCTGTGCCTCCATTCCCTGATGCACCTGTCAACCTGCTGTGCCCTGGAGACCAGGTTCTTCTGAAAGCCATCTCTCCAAAACCACTTCCGCCAAAGTGGATGGGTCCACACACGATCATCCTGACTATACCAATGGCTGTCAAGGCATCAGCTGTCCAGGGTCAAAGCGGTCCCTGTGGACAAGCAGTATGTATACAAGCACATGGGCCCAACTCGGGTTTGCATCAATGCATCCCTGGTCCACATCCCACTCAGCCTATAGCGTAGAGGCCCTCTGATTCTCCTTCCTCTGTTTCTTTTTTTTTTTTTAAAGATTTATTTATGCAAGCACTGGGTACAGTCAGAAGCACAGGAGGGTGAGAGAACTCACCAGAGACAAAGCGAAGAGCAGAACAGGCAGACTTGACGAAGCACACTGCTGAGGGGAGCAGTGGGCGGCAGGAGAGGTCTGCCCGCCATGTGGGACCCTCGCCTTGAGGCCAGGGATTGAATCGGTGCTGTAGAGGCTGTGGGCAGCTTCACGACCCAGCGCTCAACCGTCAACCGCTGCGCCACCGGGGAGGCCCCTCTCCTTCCTCTGTTTCTAATCCCATCTCTTCAAGCCACTTCCAGTTCTTCTGTCTATGCCCAGCAATTCCAGATCAGCACAGCCTCGGACCAGGTATTACCACTCATAGGGTTTCTTATCCTAATCTCCTCATTTTTTCTTTTTGCCCCATGCTTACTCCATTTCATCCAACACCGGATCCAAGAATTGTCCCATACCACCTTTAACCAACTCCTTCTCCACCCATATCCTCGCGCTGCAAAGACTGTCTCATAACCAGGCCTGAGCGCCCACCCTGGTCTTCGCCCCTGTCCAGCAGGAAGTAGCCAAAGAGAGAACCATTTCCCCTTTTCAACAAAAGGCTGGTATGAAAGGTCGATGCAGGGGCCAGGAATGGGAAGCCCACATACAAACAAGATAGTCCTGACACCAGTACCCCTGATTCCATCAAACCAAAACTGAAGCCATAAGCAGGAGAAAACAACTCGGCTCCACAAAAAAACAACTTAGTTCCCCCTAAGCCTGTTTCCCCCCCGCTACCAACCCAGTTTTCCTGCCTAACCTCTCCTCACCCTATGAAATGACATCTCCCCCCACAACGGGCATGATTTCAGGGACACCCATCTTGGGTACGACGCTTGCCTGGGGGCGCAATGAATTGTCCCTTCCTTTGAGGAAGTTTAGCTTGGCTCCCCTTTTCTTTACTGCGCCAAACTGTTACAGGGCAACCCCGGTATAAAAAGGGTTGTCTGACTGTTTCCCGATTCTGGTGGAGTGTTTCGGATTCTGGTGGAGCTGCCCGGACAGGGCCGGTTCTGAGATGGGCAGAGTTGGGGGTCCTGGAGGGCGGCGTCCTGGTGGGGAGATGCTCTGTGAGGAGTCAGAGAAGCAGGACTCAGAGGAGAGGAGACTCGGGGGAATGCCCTGGGTGTGAGGTTTCCAGCTTTTCCCCCCAGGACCCCTCTCTCCAGCCTCTGGATAACAAAACCTGGGGAAACAGGAAAGTAGATCATTTTTTCCTTTTACAACCTATTTAGTATTGAGGACTTAAAAAAAAAAACATAACATTTAATGAATACTGTTAAATTTACAGAAAAGTTGCAAAGATAGTACAGTTCTTATTCATCCCACACCATTTCCACTTTGTTAACATCTTACATGAATACAGTTGTCTTTTTTTTTTTTCACAGCTAATGAAGCAATGTTGACACAGTGACCAAACTCCGTGCCTGATTTCATCAGTTTTTCCTAATGTACATTTTATGTTCCATAATCCAAATTGCCTCACTCAGTTACAGCCAGTTCTCCTCGATGTGCCTCTTGCTGACTGTTTCTCTGACTTTGCTTGTTTTTATAACGTTGACATTGGTGAGGAGTGATATTTTGGAGAGGTGTTGGGTTCACAGTTGGGGTTCTTGGGTCACATCTGAGAAAAGTTTCACCAGATTCCCCCTTTCACATACACAGTGAGTTTTGTCTCTGCCAAAGAGAAGTTTTATTATTTCTTTTTTTAAAAAAAGGGAAAGAGTCAGAACCCTGCTACCCTCCCCCACCCACTGAGTAGGCTCTCTCCCCGACCAATGGAAAGGAGGGAAAAAAAAAAAAAAACTGCAAGAAAGAACTACAGATCAAGTGGGACACTGAGTAGAGAGGAACTATTTCAGGCACCGCACCCCACAAATGGGAACTGTGGAGAACAGTGAAGAAATCACCACAGAGGTGATCGAGCGGCTCCGGGCGCCATCAGAGGAAGACAAGCACTCCACGGAGACCTACAAATAGCCTAAGGCCAGCTGAGAACCACTGGGAAAAAGCAAAGGTCAGCAAGGACAGGTCTCTGGTGCCACCTCATGACCAGAACAAAATCACCAACTAACTGATTCCCTGTTGGAACTAAGTAAATACAGAGGGAGGGAACTGTAAGGGACAGTGCCCAGCAACACAGCATCAACACTCTGGTGGAGTGTTGTCTCCAGTGCTAGTCTCAGTCTGGTGAACAGTTTCCGACACCCCTAAAGGAGCACTCCAAAGAGATGGAAGCCACCCTTAGGACAACTTGGATCCTTCTCCTTTGGGGACTTGCTAAGCAAAATAAGTCAGAAGGAAAAAAGATAAATATCATTTGGCTTCACTTGCATGTGGAATACAGAGAAATGGAACAAAGTGTCAGGAAAACAACCAAACTTACAAGCTGGCCATAAATCTAAGGCATTCAGCAGGGTTGGGGGAGCGAGGGTCAAAACAGGGGAAGCAAGCACACAGGGGAGTGTGATGATGGATCACAGTGGTGGGGAAACTATGGGGACTACACCTGAGAGGAAAATTCAAATACTGTACAAAAATTAATGGTTTAAGAAAATAAATAAATAAATATTTTATCATTTTTTTAAAAAACGTGCAATTTGTCATTCTAAGACAGACCACCAGCCTCTGCAGATTCTTGCATTTGGGAGGGCCCCTGGCAGGTAGTAGGTTTGTTTGGCATTAAAGTCCTTCTGGCCCCAGTCTTATGTCCAGGTTCTGATCATTCTGCCCCACTGGAAGGCCTGGTGCAGCTGCCACCTATGGGACTCTGGGAACTCCCCCCCTAGGTCAATATTGAAGATCAAAAGTTGATGTGTCCAGTATCACCAGGCCTTTAACTTAAGAGTCAGGAGCCCTGAGGGCATCTCTTAGGCCCAGGAAGGGGGCAAAGAGAGAGGACACCAGGTTCTGGCTCCCAAGTACGGAGAGGGGGGGAGGGGCCACTCTCTAGGCTCCAAAAGCTGGGTGGCCTCGCCCTGGGTACTTGCCCTGGAGCATGGGGATGGGGAGATACTTTCCCTTTAAGGGAGAAGTGAGTCAGCAGTCAAGGCCCCTTCCATTGATCTTGTGGCCTCCTCAGACTCCAGGCCCCTCCTACCTCCTGCCTCTGTGCTCCAGAACAAGGAGTCCAAGGCCTGGGCCACTCCTCCTGGTGCAGGGATTCCTGGTGCCAGGACAGTGTCCAGGCACTGAGGGCTGTGAGCTGTGATGGCCTCAGACTGGGCTGTGAGGTCCCAGCACAGGGAGGGCTGCCCCCAGCAGGAGACACAGGCCTTGTGCTCCCCCCCTCTGGGCTCCTTGCTTCTCCCTGTCACCCCAGCAAAGGGCACTTTGCTCTGAAGAGGAGGCCCCTAGATGACCCCCTCTATCTTCTTTTCCCTTTCTTCCCTGTGTGTTTGAATTATACCTTATGTCTCTGCCTGGAGAAGGCCTTACACTTAAGTACAGTTTCCCAGCTGATCACAGAGTAACATCTGTGTGGTGACAGCCCAACTGAAAACAGACTATCCCAACCCCAGCCAGAGCCCCTGGGCCTCTCCCACACAGACCATCCCCGCTGCCCAGTGTCCACTAAGCTGACCCTTCTCTGCCCCCACCATCTGGCTCCTCCCCCTCTACTCCTATTGGCCTCCCTCCCCTAAAGCCCCTATTTCCTCCCTCTGCTCCAGGAGCCTCCCCTCTTTCTAGCCCATGACCCTGAGGGTCTCTCCTCCTACCCCTCTTCCAGCCCATCCTGGGGATGGAGGGATTAGTGTTGATTCCCTGGAGAAGGAGCCTCCATCCCTGGAGTCAGCAGCTGGAACAAGTGACAGGGACACTGGGTCAAGGTGTCATCCCAGGAGACTGAGGGCACCTGGCATGCTGTGGGGCCCACCCTGGTCATTATCCAGCTGTTATGGCCTGGGGATCTGCTCCTGCCTGAACCAAAGTCTGTGGTGATTAGTGGACAGGGACCATCATGTCAGCGTGTATTAGGAAACAGGTCAGACTGAGAACCGTAAGCTGTATGGGGCTCCCCCTCCTGTGCACAGCCCTGTCCTTCTGGGAGACCCTGAGAACCTAGGAGATCACAGGGTTCTCGCCTCTCTGGCCCCAGCCCCGTGGCCACACGGGGGCGCTGCGGCGCTGTCCTAGTCTGGCAGCCAGGGGAGAGGCTGGGTGGGTGTGACTCAGGCTGAGAGGGTGAGCTGGGGCTGAGCATCCCTGGGGGAGGGGGTGAGCTGCCCTGTGAGCAGCCCTGGCACCAGGCTGGGGTGGGGGGAGTGGGGGAGAGGAGAGGAGGCTCTGGAGCTGCCCGTGTCTGAGGCGCCATCTTCTCTCCCCACAGCCTCCCTCTGCAGCCCCTTGATGACCACACCCTGGAGACCGCAAAGCAGATGCTTTTCCCTTCCACTCCCTGTGCCTTTCCTGAGGCCTGTTTTAATGTTTTTATTTTAAATAATTTAATTTATATAAAAATTGGTACAAGATTCCTGTGTATCCCACACGCCTTTTCTCTGTTAACGTGGATCTCTCTGTCTTGTCTGTACAGCCAATGGAGCAATAGTCACATGTTATGAATAATCCCCATACCTGACTTGGGTGTGGTTAGTGTTTCTTTTGGCTTCTCCAGGCTCCCATCCTGATACCACATTAAGTCCCAGTCACGTCTCTGAGGCTCCTCTGGCTGAGTCAGTCTCTCAGACTCTCCCTAGTTTTGATGGTCTTGACAAGTTGAGTTTGGCTGCCTGGGGTGATGCGGTTGGGAAAAAAACTGAAACATGAAGGGTCATTCTCAGCACAGAGCCCTGGAGAGTCACCTGCACGTGATCCTCACTGGTGATGTCACCTTCCCTCCCTGACTAAGGTTGGGTTTCCCCTGCCACTGGAGGAGGGTCCCACATGGCGCGCAGACCTCTCCTGCGGTCCTGCTCCCCTCAGCAGTGTACTTCAGTCCTTCTGCCTGCTCTGCTCCCCACTCTGGCTCTGGTGAATTCTCTCACCCTCCCGTGCTTCTGACTGTACCCAGTGCATGTATAAACAAAAAACAAACAAATAAATAAATAAATGAAAACATGCCTCTATATAAAAAAAAAATATTTTAATTTTGTTAGTGAATGTCATTCTTCTTGTGGTAGTCACTGAAAATATGCCAGGTAAATTTATGTTTCACCCAACAAAAATTTTGAAAGCAGATTAACATTCAAAAATCAACAAATGCTTCCTTCTCAGAGTATTGCCATTATTGACTACATTGGGAACAATAATAGAGCAAATTAAATTTGATTTCATTTCCAAGATTAGAAAGGCACTAGAATTAAACTACTTGAAGGAGTCACTGATTATTGAATCTTATGCATTCTGATGAGGTATTTTTCTCAAGCCAGGAAAATATGCATACAAATTTGACACTGAGACTTCAAGAAAACACAGATGACCTGGGTAGTTCTATCAGCACCTCAGTAAGTGAGCTGGAAACACCAAGTTTATAGCTCACAGGGACCCCTTAGGTTGAAGGACTAAATCTCTCCAAGGGCAACGTCAAAGAATATACTAAACATGAGGAGGGTTGGTTGCCGATGAGAGAAAATCTCCCACAAGTCATATTCTTTTTGTAGTGTATGGGCCTCTTTAACAGAAACTTGATCTGAAATAAAGTAAGTTGGGAGCTGGGTGTTGCCATGATTGAGGTTTCACAGGTTTCACAGGTTTCACAGGTTTCAAAGGCAGGAATGCACTGGAGTTCTGGAAGGAAGTGAAACCTGCAACTAAGCTGACAGATTCCAGGAAGTGCTCTTGGTCCAAATCTGCTTCCCCTTTTTGCATTCCTCCTGTCTTCTTTCTCCCTGAAGTTTGCCTCTCTCTTGTCTTCACATCACAAAGTGGCCTAGTGGAAGGCCACATGAAGTGGCAAACTTTATTCTTGTACATAATGTTGAATTCCTGGATGAGACCATAGTTGGTCAGTTAGTTCATGTTGCCTGAACTTCAACAGTCAGCAGTATTTATGCATACAAGAACTGGGGTACAGGCCAGGTGCAGGGTTGGGGGGTGAGAGGATTCACCAGAGACAGAGTGGGGAACAGAACAGGCAGATCAACGGAAATACACTGCTGAGGGGAGCAGTGGGCGAGTCAGGAAAGGGATGCTGTGCTACGTGGTTGCTCCCTGGCCTGGGATCAAACTCGTGCTTCAGTGGCTGAGGATAGCCTCATAGGTTGCGTC
>NW_023602073.1:37805111-37820694 GCF_014898055.3 Talpa occidentalis
AATCTGAAACAATAGGAATAATTTTAATCAATCAGATTTATTTTGAAGGACACTTTAGGGCTGAGAGTCACATCAGAGCCCTGGGTACTGTCATTGCCTGGGGGAGAACAAAACAGAACCTGGTCAGAGAGGAGATCACAGGAGGGACTGATGGGGGTGACTCTCCCATTGAATCCACCTATACTGTCCCCAGGTGCTCAGGGATCCAACCCCTGATCCACACTTACCTGCAGCCTGAGTGTAGCTTCCTCTTTTTCCACCTGTGGGAAGAGACATCATGTGAGACCAGGGAGGAGTCAGGTCAGAAGCCTAAAGGAATCTTCTAATCCTGCACCGCAAGGAAGTTTCCAGAACTGTGAGTAAAGACCCAGGACAGGACTGGGAAAAATGGAGAAAGGAGGTGAGGGGGGACTGGACCAAATGCCCTCTGGGCAACACACTTGTGTGGATGGTACTTCCCATTAACCAGGCAGGGCAAGTTCTCCCTGGGACATGGAGGCCCCCAGTGGACAAGATCCCCCACTCCCTTCCCTACCTGAGTGCTTCTTCCTCCACATCACAGCTGCAGCCACCGCAGCTCCAGTGAGCACAGCTCCAAGGAGAACCAGGCCAGCAATGATGCCCGCGGTGGGATGGATTGCTGAGGAGGGGGCACTGGAAGGGAAGGGAGAGTGAGACCCTAAGCCCCAGGTCCCCCATCCTGAGCCACTAGAGGTTTCCCAGAAGGGGTCCTGATTCCAACAAGCAGAAGCTCAGTGCCCATGTTCCCTCCTTACCCCAAGTCAGGACTCGGGGCTCCAGCAGTCCCTCATGCTGCACATGGCACGTGTATCTCTGCTCCTCTCCAGGAGGCACCACCACAGCTGCCCACTTCTGGAAGGTTCCATCTCCCCCAGGCCTGGTCTCCACCAGCTCCATCTCCTGGGTCAGGTCCTCCCCATCTTGCTGCCAGGTCAGGGTGATGTCCGCAGGGTAGAAGTCCAGGGCCCAGCACCTCAGGGTGACCTCATGCTCAGAGGTGGGGTGGTGGGTCACATGTGTCTTTGGGGGATCTGAGGGGGTAAATCAGAAATTCACATCTTGGGTTTCCTCCATGGACACTGAAGTATCCTCATGTGACCATCCTTGGAATGGACAGGACAACTGGTTTGGAAGGAAGAAACATAAAATGTAAGAAGCAGGGTGGTAGTGGTGGGGGGATCTATGAGATTCCCTTATTCCTTAGAAAGTTCTAGAATCAGGATACAAGCCCAGGCTAAGATGATGCAGGTCTCCAAGGAGTGGATCACAGACTTTATTTCCGACGAGGGAGGAGGGGAGAGGTGAAGGACACAGAAAAGCAGGAACCACATAACTGAAAATGTTCTCAGACCAGAAACAAGACTGAGAGAGAAACTCGTGGTTCTCAAACAGGCCCCTGGTCAAAAGGACCCGGTGACGCGTGATGTCAGGGACTGTCTGTCTTTCTCAGGAGAGACGGGATCCCTTCACTGTCCTTCAGGAGAAGCCGGAGTCTCTGGGAGTCTCTCTCGTGCAGAACACGAAACCCAGGGGAGTCCCCTCTCGGGACTAGAGAGAGGACTCATTTCCCGCAGTGACTGCAGGCAGGGGGGGACCGGGAGGCCTCCAGGCCCCTCTTACCCGTGCGCTGCAGAGTCTCCTTCCCGTAGTACTCCAGGAATCTGCGCAGCCACCTCAAGTTACTGTCCTCCAAATAGTTCCTGAATCTCTCTGCCTCACCCAGGGCTTCCCATTTGAGCCGGGTGATCTGAGCAGCCCTGTCCACAGCGGTCCAGGAGCGCAGGTCCTAGTTCAGGGCAATGTAATCGGCGCCGTCGTAGGCGAACTGGCTGTATCCCCGGAGGAGGCGCCCGTCGGGCCCCACGTCGCAGCCAGACATCCTCTGGAAGGTGTGAGAGCCTGTCCAGAATGAAACGGGGGCGAAAGTCCCGCGGGCTGTTCCCGGGCAGGTTGCAGAGAAGCCTGGAGGGGGAGACCCTGAGCGACCCCCGTCCGTGGGGATGGGGGTGCTGACCCGGCCTGGACCCGCGCCAGCTCACCGTCTCGCTCTGGTTGTAGAGGCCGCGCAGGGAGTGCAGCTGTGCTCTGTACCACAGTATGCGGTCCCTTAGGCTCCCAGTCCTCTCGTCCCACTCCTTCTGTTCCTCCTGCTCCGCCTGCTCCACCCAGGGCGCCCTTGGCTCCAGGCTCTGGCCCGGAGAGTCGCTGTCGAAGCGCTTGAACTGCGTATCGTCCACGTAGGCCACCGAGATGAAGTGGGGCTCCCCGAGGCCGGGCCGGGTCATCGCGGTGTAGAAAAACCTCAGGGAGTGGGGGCCTGGGGGCGGGAGGGGAGACCCGGCCTATTCTTCTCCCCTTCGGGGGCTCGAGTCCCGGGGGGCGCCCACTAGACAGAAAGTGGGTGAAAGACGAGCGAGAGTGAAAAGCGGCTGCGGGACGAAAATGGCCGGGACTCGGGGGGCCAGAGGAGGCTGGGGTCTCGGGGGACAGAAAGGGGCCAGGACGGGGCGGGCCAAGGTGGGGGGACAACTAGGCGGCGGCGAGGTCGCGCCTTTCCCACGCCCGCCCGCGCCCTCGCTCCCGCCTCTGGGAGCGCCCTGTCCCCTCCCGACCCGCACTCACCCGCCCGGGTCTCCCTCGGGGCCGCGGCCACCGCGAGCAGGAGCAGGAGGGCTGCGCCCCCCATCCCCCAGGACGCGCCTCCACCCGGGCTGGGGAGACGGAGTCCCGGCGGGCGGGCGAGGGCTTTGGAACGGGAGCCGCGGGGCTGCTGATTGGCTGCTCTGGAGACCTCCAGGCAATGGGGAGTGAGCCCTGGGGTGACTCACCAGTATCCAGGCAGGAGGACCCGCCCAGGCTGTGAGCCCAGAAGTGGAACCGAGGGGAGAGGGCGAATCCCCAGCAGTCACCTTCCAGCCCTGCACCCCGCGCTGGGGACTGAGACCCAGACAGCCACACCCCGAGACCTGGGACTTTGCCGCCCCCTCCTCTCCTGCTCGGAGACCTTTGCCACACCGTGTCCCTGAGTCCAGGCCCAGGGACTGGGTCCGCAAGTCTCAAACATTTTCTTTCAGAAACTCTGTTCAGTCTCACAAATTATTACGGATCCCATGTATCATTTTGTTACGTGGGTTACAGCTTTAAACATTTACTTTACTAGAATAAAACCTTTTAAAAGATGTTATTGCTTCTTTACTTTAGAATATAAATAACCTGGGCCTCCCTGGTGCGCAAGGGTTAAGCATCAGCACTATGAAGTGACCTGTAGCTGCAGCAGCACCAGGTTCAATCCATGGCCAGGGAGCAACCCACATGGCACAGCAGTCCTCCCCTGTCTCACCTGCTGCTCCCCTCAGCAGTGTATTTCTGTAGATCTGCCTGTTCTGCTCCCCACTCTCTCTTTGGTGAATCCTCTCACCGGCCACACCTCTGGCCTGTACCCCAGTTCTTGTATGCATAAATAAATAAATCTTTTTTAAAAAAAGAATATCAACCTATGGTACACTAATGATGTAGTTTTTGGAGTCAGTGGGTTTGGAGTGCGGGGTCCTTGGGTTCACTCTGGGAAAGGTTTCACCAGAGTTCCTGTTTCAGCGACACACATAGAATTCCCCAGGCGAGTTACTCCACAAGACAGAGACATTATTAATATTTAAAGAACAGATTTATTAGACAAGGAACGGAAGAGTAAAGGACACTTGCATAGACACAAGCGGGCAGGAAGAGGTGTCCCCCAAAGGGGCAGGTTTGCTGAGAGAGGCCTGCATGGCTGCAGGCGGGTGCCTTGAGGAGAGCTGCTTCCACTGAGGGAGGTCAATGAAGAGAAGTGCAGGCATGATGCAGGTCATGGCCAGGCAGGAGGCTGCTGCCCTGCAGAGAAGAGAATTGGTGGAAAGATGCACCCGCATAGTCACAGGTGGGCAGAGGGATTGCTGCCCCCAGCCTGTGCAGAGACTGCACTGACATAGTCTTTTTCTGTTTGGGAGGGGTCACTCCTCCTGAGCCTTCAAGTTAGTTGTTGATGTTGGACAACTATGCAGAATCTGAAAGGGACAGGAGAGTCTACAATGGGCTCAATCTCCATATCTTTACCCTTGGGCCTGTGCTCTAGACAGCAGTCTGATACCCACTTGGATTTTCTGCTTTGTAATCTAGGCTTTGGAGCCTAAGAATCTTGGTTTCTAGATCTGTGTCAGTGGCTGTGTTAATCCCTTCTACCTCCTGCTCCTTGTGTGGGCCAGATTTCTGGTCTTGGGGCATCTCCTTTCCAGTCTTTTTCTATTGCTCTCCTCCATCTTTCACTAACTTGACAACTTCCAGTACTACTTTTACTTTTGGGATTTGTGGTGAAAAATAAAGTGAAAAAAATTTTAAATAATTTGATTCTAGTGTAATGAATACTGAAAATCTTTATAACTTAGTGGAACAATATATTGCTTTAAAAAAAATCACACGTTAGCACAAGACCCAACCAATATGCAAGAGAGTGATGAGACCATATATTATTGAGCAAATGAATATAATAAAGATTCCAGCAGCATTTCCAGTCTTGGTGCAATTGTAACAGGGTGCTGCCAGGAAAAGGGGAAGGTCCATGTCCCTTGCCCCACTCAAAGGAGGGTGGAGCTAAAGAGAAGAGAAGAAGCTGCAGAGGAGACTGAGGAAGGAAGGAAGCAGGATGGAGCCAAGGAGACCTGGAGGGGGCACATGGAACAGAGAGACACGTGAAGAAACTACGCTTACCTTTTGGTGCTGAAACTGATGTGGGTGAGAGACCCGTGGGGAGGTGACAATGGCAGCTTTTATCTTGATTTTGAATTTGCTCTTTTCCTCCCAATCTTGTCTGGTTATTTCTGATCCTTTTCTGTGGGTCCCCATTCGGGTGGTCTTTTACCCACAAGGGGATGGGTAACATGGTTGGTTGATTTAGAAACTATATTCTTTGTCTTTTCTGTATTGTTTACTAATTGTATTCAAGTTCCTTTCCATTACAGTCTTAAATGTTCTGTGTGGATGCAGGATGGCTGAGCCTATTTAGAGCAGGCAGGTTTGCAGGGCCTGGGGTGCTCCTCTCTTTGGCCTGTAACACAATGAACACTCCCATGCAGGCATAATTAACAAGTTTGCTTACTCACAGCTCTGTCCCTTTTAAGATGCATGGCCAGGGCCTCAGCACTCTTATCTATAAGGCTGGGCAGTCAACCAGCTGGCCTCTCTCTTAAAGGGCATCCCCAAATGCCTGCATCTTCACCCCTTGCCTGGCCCCCCTTGTTGGGGGACTTTGCAGCAAATGGTTGTGCCTGCTGAAAATTATGCTATTGATGGAGGACAGGAATGAAAAAAATAAATAAATAAACTGAAAAAGGAAGCACCACACTACCAGAAACGTGGCTTTCACAAGAAGATGGGGGTAGAAGAGATTAGCATAACCGTCAACTCAGTTATGGAAACTAGGATCCTTAGGCACAGACTACACAGTTGTGAAAACTAAGATCTTCCGGCACCAATGCCTGGAAAAGAGTAAATTATCAAAAGCAAGACAAAAACCGCCATCGCCACCTCCCTACATGTCTCTCACCCACATCTGTGTCACCCAGTCCATGACCAAAAGGAAGCGCAGTTTCTTCACGTTTCTCTCCGCTCCATGTGCCTCCTCCAGGTCTCCTCTGGCTCCATCCTCTTTCCTCAGTCTCCTCTGCAGCTTCTTCTCTCCCCGCTCAGCTCCACCCTCCTTTTGGGTGGGGCAGGAAACCTGGAACCTCCCCATTTCCTGGAGACCATCCTATTACAGTGGGATAACAGTTTCCCAACAAACACTGAAAGTTACCCACCCTGCGGGGTAAATGATTGTCAGGCTTTTCTGCCCTCCGCCATTAGCATCGCATGCCTGATGGAAGCCTGCATTTTGTTACAGTTATATTCAGCTGTATTGTTTACTTCTGTGGGCCAGGGCTGCAGTATTTATATTGGCAAGAGAAGCAAAGAACACAGGAGAGGGACAACTGCCAGAGAGCCCAGTAAAGAGTGCCAGCTCCTGGCACCCCAGCACCCCTGTCTGCTGTGTACCTGGTTGCCGCACTACATGTAAAAGATCAATAAAAGCCTGAGAAAGCCACCAAGGGCTCCAGGGCTTTTCTTTACATGTTTGCTCAGATCATAAAGAATCAGCTCTGTGCCTTTATGGCACTACCACGCCCCCTCTCCCCAGGGTAGATGACCAGCCAGACTTCCTGGGGGTGGGCTGCAGCTGCAGGATATAAACCAACCCCACCCCAGCTCTCAGCACAGTACAGCCCCTAAATCCACCCACCTCATGGGGAGGGGGCAGGAAGTGACTGGGACTCAAAACTGCCCCAGGAGGACACATGTCTCCCCATTAGTGCTTCCTTTTGTTCCAAGTGGAGAGGGAAAAGAGGGGGTACAGAGCACAGGGCAGGTGTCCCTGGACAACACTAGGGGATCCTGCACACCCTGCAGGAAGGACACTCACCCCCTCACTGCCTCTCCCAGCCCTTCAGGGCCTGTTCCTGCTGCTCTGTCAGCCCACACTGTTCCTTGTTCTGTCTTGTCAGATATTAATGGTCCTGATCCAGATGGGTTCATCATTTACTTTCCGCTTTAATGGACATATGCCGCTAATCTTTCGATCGTTTCAAGTGCTTTTGAAATAGTTCCAGGTAAATACTTAAGTTTGCTGAAAGACAATGGAGAACGTAAAATGAATTGTAATTTTAAAATACAACTATGGATGGGAAGAAGTAAACCCCTTTCTCCAACGTGCCATCCAGTGAAGTTTATGTAGACAAGGTTAAGATGAGGGGGTCACAAGGAAAGGCTCTTCGATAAATGGTGCTGGGGACACTGGACAGCCACGTGCAAAAGAATGAAAGTAGACCACTGTCTCCCACCTCACACAAATCAACTCAAAATGGATAACAGGCTGGGACTTAAGACCAGAAACCATAAAATCCATGGAAGACAACAAGGACAGAACGCGCCATGACACCAAAAAAAAATAATGTGCTCAGTCTTTGTAAAGTCAGCGTTGAGTCATTTCTCTCTCTCTCTCTCTTTTCTTTTTAAAGATTTATTTATACAAGAACTAGGGTGCAGGCCAGATGTGCGGGAGGGTGAGAGGATTCACCAGGGACAGAGTGGGGAACAGAACAGGCAGACTGATGAAATAAACTGCTGAGGGGAGCAGCGGGCAAGACAGGAGAGGTCTGCCGTGCCACTGCAGAGGGTGCGGACTGCTTCACAGCACTGCACTCAACTGCCTGCACCACCAGCGATGCCCTAATTTCTCATTTTTAAACCATTTCCTGCTTGCTGCTGTGCTTTCCTTCGTCACCTTCTTCACATAACTGTGGTCTCTTTCCTTCAAAGGAAGAATGCGCCTCCAATTCTACCCCACAATGTAAATTATTGTCCACAGTTGAAGTCAAAGAGGTGAATGTCTGTATGGTGAGCTGAGCCATTAATAAGTGGCCTTAAGATTTGAAGACATGAAAATCACCATCATGAATGGAAACTGAATGGCTTCATCAACACTATCCCCAGGGCCTCAGGATCAAACCCCTGATCCACACTTACCTGCAACCTGAGTGTAGCTTCCTCCTTGTCTTCCTGTGGGAAGAATCATCATGTGAGACAAGGGAGGAGTCAGCCCACGCAGTCTTTAAGGAATCTTCTAATCCTGGAATACTGTGATTAAAGACCCAGGTCAGGACTGGGAAAAATGCA
Organism: Talpa occidentalis; assembly: GCF_014898055.3. NCBI lineage: Eukaryota > Metazoa > Chordata > Mammalia > Eulipotyphla > Talpidae > Talpa > Talpa occidentalis. The sequence continues at coordinate 37,812,876 of NW_023602073.1, forward strand.
GAAGGAGGTGAGGGGGGACTGAACCAAATGCCCTCTGGGCAACACACATGCGTGGATGGTACTTCCCATTAACCAGGCAGGGCAAGTTCTCCCTGGGACATGGAAGCCCCCAGTGGACAAGATTCCCCACTCCCTTCCCCACCTGAGCACTTCTTCCTCCACATCACAGCTGCAGCCACCGCAGCTCCAATGAGCACAGCTCCAAGGAGAACCAGGCCAGCAGTGATGCCCGCAGTGGGGATGGAGGGCTGAGGAGGGGGCACTGGAAGGGAAGGGAAGGGGAGACCCCAGTCTTTAGTCTGACCCTTAGAAGTTCTCAAAGGGCTCCTGATTCTCCTGAGAATGGGCTCCGTGCCCAAGTCCCCCTAGTTACCCTATCTCAAGATAAGGGGCTCCAGCAGCCCCTCATGCTGAAGATACACATGTATCTCTGCTCCTCTCCAGAAGGCACCACCACAGCCGCCCACTTCCGGAAGTTTCCATCCGCCAAGCCTGGTCTCCACCAGCTCCATGTATAGGGCCAGTCAGGGCAGAAGCCCAGGGCCCAGAACCTCAGGGTAATGTCATGCTCAGAGATGGGGTGCTGGGTCACACATGCCCTTTGGGCCTGAGTGGGAAGAATCGGACATTTTATGGTTGCTATTTCCTCTATGGTCACTGAAGCAGCCTCATGATCATCCTCAGAATGGACAGGAAAACATGCTTGGAGGGAGGTAGCACAAACCCCAGAAACCAGCCTGGTCTGGGAGTCTGGGATAGCAGGTGAGAGCCCAGCATGGGATGCAGGTCTCTGAGCATTTTGTTGCTGACTTGGGTGGAGGGTGATGACACAGACATGCAGGAGTGAGATCTCCAAAAATGCTCTCTGACCAAAAAACAAGATCTCAAGAGAGAAACTCATTGTTCTTACAATGGCTGCTGGTGAAAAGGGTCCTGTGCAGGGTGATTTCAGGGATGGTCTCCCCTCTTTCTGAGGAGAAACTGGATTCCTTAACTGTCCTTCAGAAACAATAGGACCCTCTGGGCCAGTCTCCATCCCAGAGCTTGAAAACTTGAGAGACAGTTCTCTCTCTAACCAGAAGGGGGCGCTTTTCTGACCATTCAGTTTTCCCTGTAGGGTGTGAGCCTCAGGGAGATCAAAGGCCCTGTAGCCCCTCTTACCTCTGAGCTGCAGTGCCTCCTTCCCCATCTCCAGGAGACTTGGGATCCACTCCAAGTACCTGCCCTACAGGTTGTTCATTTCGTGCTTTACCCAAACTCCCTCCTCCACTATGGCAGGTGCCATAGCCTCTGGGAATCACTGCGACCCTGGCTAGGGGCAAAGGTCTCTGGGGAATGGGAGCATGACCTGGCCCTGGGCAAACATTGTTCACTATCCTAGCTCTGGTTGTAGCAGCCATGCAGGTCCTCCAGGAGCCATTAGGGCAGCTTGAACCTCTGTGCCTATTGTCTTTGGTTCTCTCTCCTTGTCCAGGTCCTCCTGCCCCACCTGCTCCGCCCTGGGCTCCAGCATCTCCACACTGACCTGGAGAGTTGCTGTCAAACCTCCTGAACGGTGTGTGGTCCATGTAGCCCACTGCGATGTACCGGGGCTCCTTGAGGCTGGCTGGGAGGTCTTGATTTCTAAAAGCCTTAAAGAGTGGGAGCCTGGGGGCAGGAAGGGGTGAAAGTTGGGCTGAACCTCCTCCCTGCACTGGTCCTGAGTCCCAGGGAGATGGGGCATGAGGGGAGAACGTGTTCAGGAAGGGAGGAGGCTCGACAGCTTGAAAAGGGGCATCAGGTGGAGAAGGTGTGGACTCAGGGGGACAGAAGAGGGCGCTAGGGTGGGGGACAGAAAGGACTAGGATTGAGAGGAACCCTGGGGGACAGAGGAGCCTAAGGCAACAGCCTCCACCAGAGAAGCCTTTTCCCTCCTCCCTGCTCTCACCAGCCCAGGTTTGGGCCACAGCCCTGGAGAGAAGCAGCAGGAGGAGGGTTGGGGACCCCATGACCAGCACTACTGGGGTCAGGGGAGCTCCTGACTCCAGGCTGGTGGGTGGAGACTTACCTGGGGGCCATGCTGATTGGCTTCCCTGGGAGCCTCCAGGCACTGGGACTGAGAACTGGGGAGGAGTCACAAGTGTCCAGGGCCTAGCACAGGTGGTGGAGACAGAAGGGAGGCTAAGGGGACAGTGGGGTATCCCCAACAGTAACCTTCCTGCCCTAGACACAGCCCTGGGGCCTGGAACTATGAGAACCAGACTGGGGACCTCAGGCTTTGCTCTGGCCCCTCCTGTCCTCACCCAAAGCTTCCTCACCCTGTCTCCATGACCCAAGCACTGGGTCTGTGATTCTCAGTATTTTCCTTCCGGATCCGTGTCCAGTCTGACAAATTAGGGAGGACGCCAAGCATAATCTTGTTTAGGAGGTATCGCTCCCCATACTTACCACACTGGGAATAAAGCGAGTTTGATCATGTAGCTGTTTCATTTAGAATAATAATAATAATCCAATGCCTGTTAATAGATAATCAATAACCAATGCCTGTTAAATAACTTCCTTTAATCAGGGCAATGGGAAGAGGGGATCTTTCATGTGTTTTATGTTTGCAGTTGTCTTTCTTGTCTGTCTCATTGTTTTTTCTTGTCTGTCTCATTAGAAGACAGTAGGATTTTCATGTTTCCTTCTGCATTTAGCTGTGGTTCTCGTTGAAGTCTACGAAAAAATGTCTACAGCTCAGAATGGAGGTGTTGAAATTGTATGGGGAATATAAAAATAAAATTTATTATTAAAAAAAATGTCTACAGCCTCACACAAATATGTTGAAGTAGTGTTTTCACATTATCGTGAATATTCCACTTGGATATTAAATTAAATCTATACAGCTGGCATTTTCTCCCAGGTTATTTGCAAAGTGAAACCTGAAACAATATCATTAAATATTTCTTATTCAGTTACATTTCCATAGTTCTCTCTTGCATAAAACTAACTGCAGTTAGTTTTAATGTGTGATATTTTTTTAAAGTAATATATTGTTCCACAAATTATAAAGCTCTTCAATGTTCATTACACTGGAATCAAATTATTTTCAAAAATTTATTTTATTTTTCACCACAAATCCAAAAAGTAAAAGTAGTACTGGAAGTTGTCAAGTTAGTGATAGGACACAATTTTCCATGATTCTGTTTTTTCTGAGCACTTATATTTGGTCAAGGTGAAGTTACTCTCAGTTAGCAATTGTCAGTTGATTTTCTTAAAGGAGCACACACTCATTTTCAGGACATGTCTGCTAATTAACCAGATCAAATAGCCACAGATTTTATCATTCATTCCTTCATGTGAAGATGGTATTGACTACAAAAAAAGAAAAACAGCCTAATTCATCTCATGCAAATATTTTCCTTGGCACATGGTAGTTGGGGACGCAACAGGAGTGTTCTGTGTGCACTTGCGTGTCCTCGCATCAGGTGCTGTAAAATGTGGATTTGAGGATGACAGAATAATGAAGATAATTTTTAATGCTTCAACCAAGACACTTTGAAAGACACTGCCTTTGAGTTGTGTTTCTGAGGTAAGTAGTTGTGAAGAATAACTGCAGTTAGTAATATAAGCTCCATTTTCAGTAAGTTTTGCCTCAGCAGATGGCAAAATAGTGAAAAAGCCAATGGTGTCTTAGTGACGTTTAGAAAATAGTTTTGACCTCGTGGCTCCTGTGACAGGCTCTGGGTGACTTCAAGGATTCCACAACCACACTTTGAGAAATGCTTTTCTCAGTGAACCAGGGAGCATCTCCCAAGTCTTCTCTGCCTTTGCCTCCTCTTCACTTGCCAGCATCCCTCTCCCTGGCTGGCTCCTGCCTCCCCAAGCTGCCTCCCCTGCAGATACAATGGCAGCAGAGAGAGGACCCTGGAGACATGGAGCTTGCACTGTCGTGAGAGATGGACACTGAGTAAAGGTGACAAAGACACGTGTAAACCTGACCTGAGCCAAGGGCTGGAGCGTGTTTATTATGAAAGTAGAGCAGTAGGAGTGCTTCTATTATTTTAAATAATATCAAAAGATGTAAAAAAAAAAAAAAAAACAGGGCCTCCGGGCATAAGGTTTAAGTCTGAGTGCTATCACTTCTTAGACCTGAGTTTGATTCCTGACCAGGGAGCAACCCACATGGGGCAGCAGACCTCTCCTGTCTCACCCACTACTCCCCTCAGCAGTGGATTTCAGTGGATTGGCCTATTCTGCTCCCTACTCTGTGTCTGGTGAATCCTCTCACCCTCTGCACCTCTGGCCTGTACCCCAGTTCTCGTATGCATAAATAAATTAAAAATGAATCTAAAAACAAGAACAAAAAATTACATGCAGCATCAAGTACAAGATCCATCTCAGACCCAGTAAATAGCAGAGGCTGGGGACCAGTGGTGGTGTAAGTGAAACAAGACAATGGGGCACTCAGTCAGCAGGAGTCAGGCTTTGTCGTCAAATAAGTTTGATGTCAAACTAGAGAGGGTCAGTCCACCATCCAGTGCTGCCAGGCCAGGAAGTCTAGGCTGGTCTGCAGCCCCAGCCAGTAGTCAGGCACCACCTGGGAGACTCAAGGGATAGCTTAATCTAGCCCTTTGTTTAATTTCTCTATATCCATATCTAAGTGATGTTTTTGTCTTTCTCCTTTGGGCTTATTTCCATTAGCTCCATCCATGTTGCCCCAGATGGCATGAGTTTATATTTCTTGATGAGTAGTATTCTATTATCTATGTACCACCTCTTCCACAGTTCGACTATTGTAAATAGTGCTGCAGTGATCAGGGGTGCCAATTTCCTTGAAGTAGTGTAAGGTCCTCTGCTGGTGTGCTGGCACCTGCCACCCTAAAGGGAGCTGGAGTCTCTGAGAGCACCTGCTTACTCTGCACAGGGGATTCCAGGAGGTTAGAAGTTCTGCAAATAGAACTTTTTCCTTTTTTTTATTTATATAAGCACTGGGTAAAGTCAGAAGCGCGGGAGGGTGAGAGAATTCACCAGAGCCAGAGCAGGGAGCAGAACAGGTAGAAGGACCGAAGTATATTGCTGAGGGGAGCAGCGGGTGGCAGGAGAGGTCCTTCGCGCCATGTGGGACCCTCACCAGCGGCCAGGGATCGAGCCGGCGAACCGGCACTGCAGAGGCTGCGGGCAGCAGAGGCAGCAGCTTCACAGCCCAGCACTCAACTGCTGCCACCAGCAGAGGCCCCCAAGGTGGTTGTTTCCAGACTGAAGTCTCTTGCAATTGTGCACACGGTTTGAGAACCACAGTGATGAGTCCCCTACCAGGCACTATCCTCCATCGGCTCTAGCCTGTAGGCCCCTATCTTATGGGTACTGTAATGCTCCAGCCCTTGGTTTTGGCTTTGGGGCTTTTGGTGGCTCTCTTGTCTTAGAGCCCGGGCAGGTGGTGCCACTGCAGCCTATCCTGGCATCCCCCTCATGCCCGTGAATACCCATTTCAGTTGGGATCCCAGCCGGTGTCAGAGACACCAAGTGTTAAAAGCTCTTTATGAGTTGCTGGACAACACCAACAACAAACAGCTCTTTCAGACATGAGGCCCGGAGCCTTTGCTCCTTTCCGGTGATGTCAGACTGAGGACTGGAGGCCCGTCTCTGACAGAGGTCTTCATCCTCTCTTCCTCCCAAGAGGTTGGCTACTGGATGCTGCTTGTCTTCTTTCAGCTTCTGGCCCTCCTTTCTTGAGAGGCCAGGAACAGAGTCTTCCCCTTCTTTCTTTGGAGGTTGGAACAGAGCCCCTCAGCTCCCTCTAACCCTGGCTTATATCACTCTTCAGGGTGTCCCAACATCAAGTCTGGTTGGACTATTTTTCTTTTTTTGTGCAGAAGAACTGGGGTATTGGCCAAATGTAGAGAGTGAGCAGAACAGGCAGACTGACTGAAACACACTGCTGAGGGGAGCAGCTGGCAAGGCAGGAGAGGTCTGCTGCGCCCTGTGGGTCAGCTCCCGGCCAGGGATCAAACTCAGGCAGCAGTGGTGATGGTGCCGAGACTTAACCTCTAGGCCACCAGGGAGGCCCTGGACCATCTTCATCCTTGGCTGACTGGACCACCTGATTGGTCCTGCCCATAACCCAGGAAGCGTGCAGAAAGGGCAGTTCTGAAGAGCAACTGCTACAACGGACTTGTGGTGGAGCAGCAGAGTGGAGACCACCGCTGCTGCTGGCTCCGCCACCAAGTCATCTCCCAGATCTGCGCCCACAGATGCGGGGGACAGGCACAGGCCCCTCTTCCTGAGGCAGGCACTGTGGGACTTTGCCACCTGCCCAGACCCCTTCCCTCACCGAAGCAGAACTGCTTTCTAGTGCTCTCTGAAGTGAAGGATGCTGAGGCTCAGCCCTGTTCAGTGAAGCGCGACCCAGAGCCAAGTCTGGAACCAGGATGTCTCCACGTCTCCTCGTCTCTCCCCTACTGGCTCATGCCTCCAGCAGGGAGTGACCTGCAGTCCCGAGTAACCCACCACTCCATGTCAGAGCCTAGGGCACAGGTGGTCCACGGACCTGCAGGACTGCAGGTCCTCAGTGCCCCCCAGCCCTGAGTTGGAGCCATCTCTGTCCCGGCCTAAGGACCTCCCTCCGGAGGCTCCGAGCCCTTCCCAGCTAGCGCAGGCCTTACCAGCTCCTTCAGCTCTGCCAGTCTCCCGTACCTGGCCGAGTTTCATGGCCAGCTCGCTCTTGTGTGTGTGCTCTGTTTAGGGAGCCGGTCATCTCCATACTCTGATGGGCCAGGACAGACAGAAATAAACATGAGACACGCCCCAATACAGCTGGAGACCCAGAGCTCGGTGTCCCCTCCCACATCAGGACGAGGTCATCCCCCAGGGCCCAGGCACCTTACCTTCTTGCCAAGCGCTCTCTGGGCTCCGAATCTGATCATCTCCTGCACCCACCCTCTGCCGGGACTCCCACGTCACCCGCTCTCCACGGGGATGAACACTGCCCACCTCCTACATCAGTCTCAAAAGCCACCCCTCCAGCCTCCAGACCCTTCAGAGCCAACTGCTCCCTCAGTTGCCACATCCCACCTTGCCGCCTAGCATCTGCTGCAAGGGCCCATGGGAGATGGTAGGTCCAGTTGATTTTTAAAAGACAGTGGGGAGGATGTCCCAGTCACTCATCTCTGGTGAACCTCACGCACTTGCAGTTCTGCTACAAAACTCACCTTAGTCCTTGCACCTGTAAAACCCCCTTTCTCCTAAGCCTGCATTTCCACTCCTAAGCTAAAATGAATTCATCTTTTGAAAATCAACTGCAGTGTGGACTGTTGGCCTTTGCGGCAACCCGTGTTTGGGGCGGGGTTTGAGGCTCTCCTAGTGGGACGGGCCCCTGAGCATTCACCCTGGAGCTTGGAAGGCCCAAATCTCACCCCTGCTCTGGAAGCTCTCCCAAATGACCTCTCCCCTTCACGGTGTATTGTATCTTCTCCAAGATGATAAAGATGTGCGGGAAGGAAACAACGATCAACCAAGCAGGTGAAATAGCAGACGTGGACACACCGGGTTAATGATGGCAACATAAAATCAGCCAGAGGCCAAGTACCCCAACCAGACAAGCCTCGGGCATGCACGCTGGAGAGGCCAAGCCAGAGAGGGGGTCTCGGCACGGCCTCACCTTCCTCTGTCCAATGTGGGGAGCGCTACCCCTGGAGCGGTTAAGGTCGGACACAGCACCTGCAGAATGTCCTGAATCTACAGGAGGTAAAAAGAGAAAAACAAGGGCAAGGGGAGGAAGAGAAAGCGGCTTAGAGAAGACAAGAGGTCAGAGAAGGAAAGAGAGAGCAGCTCTGGACGATGGATGCTGGAGACATGGGTG
>NW_023602073.1:37820794-37866291 GCF_014898055.3 Talpa occidentalis
TGCCCCAACCCCTGCCAGCACCATGCCCCACCTGCAACGTCCAGGGTCACTGGAAAAGTGACTGTCCCTCCATGCCTGGCTGCGGTGGACCAGTCCTTCCAGCCCATGCAACTCTTGCCACCGGCGGTCTTCGGTTTGGCAGCTGAGGACTAAGAGGCCCGGACTCATCGACCCCGATAAACTTCAAGGAGCCCAGGGTAACAGTCAAGGTAGCAGGTAAGTCCAACTCCTTTCTGGGCTCTCCTTTAATATGTTGCTGGCCTCCTCCTCTGCAGACCTTCTCTGCCACAATCTCAGCAACACACTGCACAACTCCTCACCTTCCTGGGCTCAAAAGGATACCGTGTCTCCCCGTCCAAAGCCCAACTTTCAGTTCCCACAGCCGTCTATCTGGGTCTTCCACTAACTCCTTCCTCCAAACAGCTGACGGTGGACCACAAACAGGCCATCCGGGACCTTCCCTCCCTGAATCGGCAGAACAAATCCTTTCCTTCCTAGGTTTGGTCAGATTCTTCCGTCACTGGATCCCTAATTTTGCTTTCCTAGCCAAGCCACTGTACGACACAGCAAAAGCCTCCCCGAAGGACTTCTCCAATCTCCCGGGAGGTCTGCAGGGCCTTCCTTTTACTCACACATATCCTCCTTAGGGCACCTGTCCTTGGCCTTCCTGACCCAGAAAAGCCTTCCTCCTGTGCACAGACGCACGTCGGGGTATGGCGGCAGGCGGCCTTTCCCAGCCTCTGGGCCCAGCCCTGTGTCCTGTCGCTTATCTCTCCAAGCAGATGGATCCCACCGTCAGGGGCTGGCAACCTTGCCTTAGAGCCCTGGCGGCGGCAGCTCTACTCACCCGGGAACCCCTCAAACTTACTCTGGGAAGACCTGTCCAAGCACATTCCTCGCACCGCCTTCAGGCCCTCCTGTTTCCCCGCCCGCTCTCCACTCTCACTCCTGCCCGCTCACAGGACTTCCACGTGCTCTTTATCGAAAACCCTCTGGCGAGTCTCACTCTGTCAACTTCTCTCAACCCAGCCCCTCTTCTGTCTCTGGCCCCCCTTCTGCCGCTCATTCATGCCCTGAAATCCTGGGCGAAATGCAAACCTCCAGACTGGGTTTGGCCGACTCCCCTTGTCAGATGCCTACTGGACTCTGTCTGTAGACGGCAGCTCTTGCGAAGGTGCGCGAGGTCAGCGGAGGGCTGCCTAGGCCATGGTTACCCTCGATCAGGTCATCGAGGCAGGAAAGCCGCCCGGAGGAACCACCTCCCGAAAAGCAGAACTCAGAGCACTTACCGGGGCCCTCACCCTCAGCAACCATAAGAAAGTCACCATCTATACGGATTCAACATATGCCTTCCTTATGGCTCACAGTCCTGCTGCGATTTGGCAGGAAAGGGGGTTCCTCTCCACCCAGGGGTCCCCCATCATGAATGTTAAACTTGCCCTTAAGCTTCTAGCGGCCTTGCAGCTTCCAACTGAAGTCGCCATGATCCACTGTGAAGGACACCACACGGACAATTCTTACGTGATCACAGGGAATAACAAGGCTGATGCAGCAACAAGGGCTCCCACAACTCACTCTGCTGCAGATCCTGGTCCTATTCTCTCTCTATCTGTCCCCTCCATCACTCCGACTTAGGAGCCTAATGAACGCCAAATCCTGAGTCTGCTCTTCCACCCCTCCTTGAATGCAAAAGTCTGGCAGCTGTGTTCCCATCGTCAAACCGGTGCTCGTGGATCACCTCAAGGGGAATTCGCCAACCTCCTTCTTCTGCAGCTCACCAGCTGCGTGGACACTTACCCGGACAGGATTGGCAGGTTGATTTTACTCACCTCCCTATTCACAAAAAAGTTAAATATCTGCTCACAACGGTTGATACAATAACAGGTTGGGTCAAGCCCTTCCCCGCAGCTAGAGAAACGGCTCAGGTGGTAACCGAGGCCCTTCTTAACCACATTATCCCATGCGTTGGCCTCCCCACATCTGTCCTATCTGACAATGCTCCAGCTTTTATCTCAAAGATGACTCAGCAGGTCTCCGCAGCTCTGGGTATCACCTGGAAGCTTCACATTCCCCACCACCCACAATTCTCAGGGAAAGTGGAGCGCGCCAATGGGCTAATCAAGGGTCACCTGACTAAACTCTCCTGAGAGCTCTGCGACTGCTCTGGGAACATGCAGACCAGTACTTACCCAGTCCTGCCCGAATCTCGACCTCCTCAACTGACCTTCCCCACCACTGCATCCGGGAGACCAAGTTCTGCTCAAATCGCTTCAGCCAAAGCCACTGCAGCCTCCATGGACTGGTCCGCACACAGTCATTCTCACCACGCCTATAGTGGTAACACCTCTGGGAGACCCCTCCTGGTACCATCTCTCTCGGGTCAAACGTGCGCCCGAAGACAAACAGTATGTATGTTGTAACCTGGGTCCTACTAGGATGCGCATTTCTTGTCAAAATCTCCCCTAGCTCAGTGTCCTATGTGTGGAAATTCAAAGTTAGGGAGACCTTTGTCTCAGGATCCACGGAGACCACCCACTTGGTGGGTACTGCAGAGTGCCCACAGGCCGGATGCACAGCACCCATCACTCTCACCCTAACTCTTTCATCAATTAACAACACTATGAACACCATGTTTTCTTTCTTTTACCATCAAACCTTAGATCATTGCAAGAATACCTACAAAGAATATGGGGCGTACCCTTGCCCGTCATGTGCAGTGCACCTTCCAGACAAAGGCCGAATGTTCTCTCCATCTGTCATAATACGGGTTTCAATACGAATCAAGTTAACTATACTATTTCAGGTCCTTGGGACCTACGCTGGGTACAGGGAGTCCAAGCCACAGGGTACACTGGCTGGCATTCCTACCCAGTGGCAACATTTTCCCATCTCAAGGGACTATGTCCCGACACAAAATGCCACAGTCCAAGTCTCCCAGGACATCCTCCATTCAGAGCAAGTCCTACAAAATCAGCTAACATCATCAGAAAAGACTGAGACACCCTCAACCTGGATTCGTAAAATACAAAATGCTATACTATTCCTACATAACTCTTTTGGATCTAATACCTTTCTGGTTTCCTCTGTGCTTCCCTTCAGAGGCCTCTACTGGCGGCAGCTCCAATTAATCTCAATACCACTATGACCAAGATTACAGACGCTGCTTGCCAGACTCCCCAACTCTCAGTCCCCCATGGGACTCCAATCACAGCTACCCCTGCTATCCAACTGATGCCCTTGTCGGCTTTCATTCCTGCACTTCTAACATTTCGGTTAAAGGTATCTACCCCTCCTTAGAAAAAACCTCTGTGTCTTTAGCATCATCACAAAGACAGCTCCCCCGCCCTGGCACAGGCCATGCTCCAAAACCGGCGGGCTCTGGACCTGTTAACGGCTAACAAGGGGGGCACCTGCCTGTTCCTCAGGGAAGAATGTTGTTATTGTATCAACGAATCAAAGATTGTAGAACAAAATGTGGAAGCCTTCATGAAACTACGCAAAGACATGGAAAGGGAAATTGGGGGCTCCAATTCCCCGCTGACATGGTTTCAAAATCCTGTAGTGTCATGGCTCCTCCCACTCTTGGGGCCAATACTAATGATGACTTTATTTTTTTCTTTTTGCTCCTTGCCTCCTGAAATTCACACAGGCTCACATTCAGGAAATGTCTCCTACCACCTTTAACCAACTCCTTCTCCACCCACGTTATCGCATCCCTGCAGAAGACCCTCATAACCAGGCCTGAGCCACCCCCTTGGCTCTCTGCCAGACCAGAGAGCAGTAATGAGGGAGCAGCACCTAGAGAAGGGGTTCTCATAAACGGGCTGGCCCAGGACAAAGAGGAGCGGCGAATGTGCTTGGCGGGGCAAGGGGTGGAATGTAGTTCCCTCACAATCCCTGGGAACCATCCTTACGTCACATCAAGAGCTGGGTGCTTGATTTGTTGCCCCAGCCCCCCAGGACTAACCCCCTTTCAGGTTTCTCTTGTGGCTGCAGATTACCAACTTGAAGGGGACCCAAGACCATGGGACCCGACCCGGGAGAGGGTTCAGGCTCGCTTGCTCTGTACTGTACCCCACCTTTAAACACTGAGCGCCTACAAAGCCTACACTTCCCTAGTAAACTTGAAACGCTGGCAACTGCTCTGGGAGACACTGGGAAGAATTGTTTAGTTTGGTTTTCTGCGGGGTTTCTACTTCTCCACGGAGACTTTCCAATTTTTGTCTGACTCCTCCATCTCACATTCTAATTCCTTATGACCCTGGGGCCAGAGTGCCCCCCAATCAGTGCTCTTTGGAGTGATCTGTTTACCCTCTGTGGATCAGACCCCAGCAAACTGACCTTCCCAGTTGGGAATCTTCCCCCAGTCGTCTCAACATGGGTTGCTCTGCTCGCCACAGGATAAACAGGCGACTGAAGCATCAATTCTGCTTGAGTCTCCTGAGAAAAAAAAGCCTTCTGTGTTAATGTACGTATGCAGACATATGTGAGATTGTAACAGATTGCTCTGAAATGTGCCTGGCTGTGCCCCTGGCTGTCCCCTCACTGCCTCCTGCCATCAGCATCCACTGGTGCAGGAGCTTGAGCAGCGCTGCCTGCTGGCAGCTACTGAGTCTTGGCATCCCAGAAGTTCGAGTCTGAAGACTGAGTGAAAATTCCTAAACATTTTTTCTTTAAACCAAGTTATCAGTTCATTTCTTCTGTCATTGGGAGGATGGGACGGGGGGACTACTCACAGCACCTGGTGGAGATGTTGGTGGCATGAAGTCAGATGGCAAATCTAACTTGTAAAGTGGGGTGTGAGTACAGGGGCTTGCCGTTCTCGTGAGCCTCAACTCTCTTTTTCCTCTCCGCAGTTGAGAGACTACCAAAGGAAAAACATCTTGGGGTCCCCTGCAAGAGACCACTGGAAGTGGTTGTAAGTCATCTGAAGATGTAAGTCTTGCTCAGCCAGGCTGGGAGAGGGGTGCTCCAGGGGCAGCTGAGTGAGAGGTGAAGAGCATGGAAGAAGTGGGTAAGAACCCTGGGTCTGAGTGCGGCCTCTCCGTAGCTCTGCTGGGGATCTGATTTGGGACAACACTGTTTAAGCTCTTTGTCCACCTGTGAGTCAGGGTTTTACAGTTCTACTTAAATCTAGGCAGCATCCATGAGATGATTGTTCTTTCATCCCTTCGTGCGGGGCCTGGTGCGCAGTGAGCCTTCAGTACAGGGCGTCGCTATGGACTTCTTGCTCTGGCAATTTCCCTCATCCCCAGCCTCAAGGGGAAGCCAGTCAGTGAGGACACCCTCTCCCTTTAGGGCGGCAAAGATGAGCCCCGGGTGCTTGGGATTAGGTGACCTCTGAGGTGGGAGTCCGTCTTTGCCACCTGCTTGCTGGGTGATCCCAGGGAAAGTCACGTACTTTCCAGGCCTCAATTTCCTCAACTGGAAGATGAAGTTGTTGGGCCAGATCAGTGCCTTCCAGACTGATTTGGTAGCTTTGATCATCTCTTGGTTCATGTTGCTTTCTGCCTCGGGCGAGGTGGTGAGTGGCCGTTTGGAAAGAAGGCACAGGCCGTGGTATGATCCGTCACCCATGTCTCCAGCATCCATCGTCCAGAGCTGCTCTCTCTTTCCTTCTCTGACCTTCTTGTCCTCTCTAAGCCGCTTTTCTCTTCCTCCCCTTGCCCTTGTTTTTCTCTTTTCACCTCCTGTAGATTCAGGACATTCTGCAGGTGCTGTGTCCGACCTTAACCGCTCCAATGGGGTAGCGCTCCCCCCATTGGACAGGAGGAAGGTGAGGCCGTGCCGAGACCCCCTCTCTGGCTTGGCCTCTCCCAGCGTGCATGCCTGAGGCTTGTCCGGTTGAGGTACTTGGCCTCTGGCTGATTTTATGTTGCCATCATTAACCCTCGGTGTGTCCACGTCTGCTAATTCACCTGCTTGGTTGATCGTTGTTTTCCTTCCCGCACATCTTTATCATCCTGGAGAAGATACAATACACCGTGAAGGGTGAGAGGTCATTTGGGAAGAGCTTCCAGAGCAGGGGTGTGAGATTTGGGCCTTCCAAGCCTCCAGGGTGAATGCTCAGGGGCCCGTCCTACTAGGAGAGCCTCAAACCCCCGCCCCAAACACGGGGCTTGCCCTCTGGGCATGTCCCGCAAAGACCAACAGTCCACACTGCAGTTGATTTTCCAAAGTGATGAATTCATTTTAGCTTAGGAGTGGGAAATGCAGGCTTAGGAGAAAGGGGGCTTTTGTTACAGGTGCAAGGACTAAGGTGAGTTTTGTAGCAGAACTGCAAGTGCGTGAGGTTCACCAGAGATGAGTGACTGGGACATCCTCCCCCACTGTCTTTTAAAAATCAACTGGACACTTACCCATCTCCCATGGGCCCTTGGCAGCAGACCCTTTGCTAGGCGGCAAGGTGGGATGTGGCAACTGAGGGAGCAGTTGGCTCTGAAGGGTCTGGAGGCTGGAGGGGTGGCCTTTGAGACTGATGTGTAGAGGTGGGCAGGGTTCATCCCCGTGGAGAGCGGGTGACGTGGGAGTCCCGGGCAGAGGGTGGGTGCAGGAGATGATCAGATTCGGAGCCCAGAGAGCGCTTGGCAAGAAGGTAAGGTGCCTGGGGTGCCCTGGGCTGGGGATGACCTCGTCCTGATGTGGGAGGGGACACCGAGCTCTGGGTCTCCAGCTGTATTGGGTGGCGTCTCATTGTTACTTCTGTCTGTCCTGGCCCATCAGAGTATGGAGATGACCGGCTCCCTCCAAACAGAGCAACACACCAAGAGCGAGCTGGCCATGAAACTCGGCCAGGTACGGGAGAAGCTGGCAGAGCTGAAGGAGCTGGTAAGGCCTGCGCTAGCTGGGAAGGGCTCGGAGGCCTCCGGGAGGGAGGTCCTTAGGCCGGGACAGAGATGGCTCCAACTCAGGGCTGGGGGGCACTGAGGACCCTGAGTCCTGCCAGGTCCGTGACCATCTGTGCCCTAGGCTCTGACATGAAGTGGTGGGTTCCTCGGGACTGCAGGTCACCTCCCTGCTGGAGGCATGAGCCAGTAGGGGAGAGACGAGGAGACGTGGAGACATCCTGGTTCCAGAATTGGCTCTGGGTCGCGCTTCACTGAACAGGGCTGAGCCTCAGCATCCTTCACTTCAGAGAGCACTAGAAAGCAGCTCTGCTTCAGTGAGGGAAGGGGCCTGGGCAGGTGGCAAAGTCCCACAGTGCCTGCCTCAGGAAGAGGGGCCTGTGCCTGTCCCCCGCATCTGTGGGCACAGATCTGGGAGATGACTTGGAGGCGGGAGCCAGCAGCAGCGGTGGTCTCCACTCTGCTGCTCCACCACAAGTCCGTTGTAGCAGTGGCTCTTCAGAACTGCCCTTTTCTGCATGCTTCCTGGGTTATGGGCAGGACCAATCAGGTGGTCCAGTCAGCCAAGGATGAAGATGGTCCAGGGCCTCCCTGGTGGCCTAGAGGTTAAGTCTCGGCACCATCACCACTGCTGCCTGAGTTTGATCCCTGGCCAGGAGCTGACCCACAGGGCGCAGCAGACCTCTCCTGCCTTGCCAGCTGCTCCCCTCAGCAGTGTGTTTCAGTCAGTCTGCCTGTTCTGCTCACTCTACACCTTTGGCCAATACCCCAGTTCTTCTGCACAAAAAAAGAAAAATAGTCCAACCAGACTTGATGTTGGGACACCCTGAAGAGTGATATAAGCCAGGGTTAGAGGGAGCTGAGGGGCTCTGTTCCAACCTCCAAAGAAAGAAGGGGAAGACTCTGTTCCTGGCCTCCGAAGAAAGGAGGGCCAGAAGCTGAAAGAAGACAAGCAGCATCCAGTAGCCAACCTCTGTGGGAGGAAGAGAGGATGAAGACCTCTGTCAGAGACTGGGCCTCCAGTCCTCAGTCTGACATCACCTGAAAGGAGCAAAGGCTCCGGGCCTCATGTCTGAAAGAGCTGTTTGTTGTTGATGTTCTCCAGCAACTCATAAAGAGCTTTTAACACTTGGTGTCTCTGACACCGTCTGGGATCCCAACTGAAATGGGTATTCACGGGGTATGAGGATGGGATGCCAGGATAGGCTGCAGTGGCACCCACCTGCCGGGCTCTAAGACAAGAGAGCCACCAAAAGCCCCAAAGCCAAAACCAAGGGCTGGAGCATTACAGTACCCATACGATAGGGGCCTACAGGCTAGAGCCGATGGAAGGATAGTGCCTGGTAGGGGACTCATCACTGTGGTTCTCAACCGTGTGCACAATTGCAAGAGACTTCAGTCTGGAAACAACCACCTTGGGGGCCTCTGCTGGTGGTGCAGCAGTTGAGTGCTGGGCTGTGAAGCTGCTGCCTCTGCTGCCCGCAGCCTCTGCAGTGCCGGTTCGCCGGCTCGATCCCTGGCCGCTGGTGAGGGTCCCACATGGCGCGAAGGACCTCTCCTGCCACCCGCTGCTCCCCTCAGCAATATACTTTGGTCCTTCTACCTGTTCTGCTCCCTGCTCTGGCTCTGGTGAATTCTCTCACCCTCCCGCGCTTCTGACTTTACCCAGTGCTTATATAAATAAAAAAAGAAAAAAGTTATATTTGCAGAACTTCTAACCTCCTGGAACCCCCTGTGCAGAGTAAGCAGGTGGTCTCAGAGACTCCAGCTCCCTTTAGGGTGGCAGGTGCCAGCACACCAGCAGAGGACCTTACACTATTTCAAAGGAAATTGGCACCCCCTGATCACTGCAGCACTATTTACAGTAGCCAGGCTGTGGAAGGGGTTGTACATAGATAATAGAATACTACTCATCAAGAAATATAAACTCATGCCATCTGGGGCAAAATGGATGGAGCTAATGGAAATAAGCTCAAAGGAGAAAGACAAAAACATCACTTAGATATGGATATAGAGAAATTAAACAAAGGGCTAGATTAAGCTATCCCTTGAGTCTCCCAGGTGGTGCCTGACTACTGGCTGGGGCTGCAGACCAGTCTAGACTTCCTGGCCTGGCAGCACTGGATGGTGGACTGACCCTCTCTAGTTTGACATCAAACTTATTTGACGACAAAGCCTGACTCCTGCTGACTGAGTTCCCCATTGTCTTGTTTCACTTACTCCACCACTGGGTCCCCAGCCTCTGCTATTTACTGGGTCTGAGATGGATCTTGTACTTGATGCTGCATGTAATTTTTTGTTTCTTTGTTTTTAGATTCATTTTTAATTTATTTATGCATACGAGAACTGGGGTACAGGCCAGAGGTGCAGAGGGTGAGAGGATTCACCAGACACAGAGTAGGGAGCAGAATAGGCCAATCCACTGAAATCACCTGCTGAGGGGAGTAGTGGGTGAGACAGGAGAGGTCTGCTGCCCCCTGTTGGTTGCTCCCTGGTCAGGAATCAAACTCAGGTCTAAGAAGTGATAGCACTCAGACTTAAACCTTATGCCCCCACGGAGGCCCTGTTTTTTTTTTTTTTTTTTACATCTTTTGATATTATTTAAAATAATAGAAGCACTCCTACTGCTCTACTTTCATAATAAACACGCTCCAGCCCTTGGCTCAGGTCAGGTTTACACGTGTCTTTGTCACCTTTACTCAGTGTCCATCTCTCACGACAGTGCAAGCTCCACGTCTACAGGGTCCTCTCTCTGCTGCCATTGTATCTGCAGGGGAGGCAGCTTGGGGAGGCAGGAGCCAGCCAGGGAGAGGGATGCTGGCAAGTGAAGAGGAGGCAAAGGCAGAGAACACTTGGGAGATGCTCCCTGGTTCCCTGAGAAAAGCATTTCTCAAAGTGTGGTTGTGGAATCCTTGAAGTCACCCAGAGCCTGTCACAGGAGCCACGAGGTCAAAACTATTTTCTAAACGCCACTTAGACACCATTGGCTTTTTCACTATTTTGACATCTGCTGAGGTAAAACTTACTAAAAATGGAGCTTATATTACTAACTGCAATAGTAGTTATTCTTCACAACTACTTACCTCAGAAACACAACTCCAAGCCACTTTCATTTCAAAGTGTCTTGGTTGAAGCATTAAAAATTATCTTCATTATTCTGTCATCCTCAAATCCACATTTTACAGCACCTGATGCGATGACACGCAAGTGCACACACAACACTCCTGCTGCGTTCCCAACTACCATGTGCCAAGGAAAATATTTGCATGAGATGAATTAGACTGTTTTTCTTTTTTTGTAGTCAATACCATCTTCACATGAAGGAATGAATGATAAAATCTGTGGCTATTTGATCTGGTTAATTAGCAGACATTGTCCTGAAAATGAGTGTGTGCTCCTTTGAGAAAATCAACTGACAATTGCTACCTGAGAGTAACTTCACCTTGACCAAATGCAAGTGCTCAGAAAAAACCAGAATCATGGAAAATTGTGTCCTATCACTAACTTGACAACTTCCAGTACTACTTTTACTTTTTGGATTTGTGGTGAAAAATAAAATAAATTTTTTAAAATAATTTGATTCCAGTGTAATGAACATTGAAGAGCTTTATAATTTGTGGAACAATACATTACTTTAAAAAAAATCACACATTAAAACTAACTGCAGTTAGTTTTATGCAAGAGAGAACTATGGAAATGTAACTGAATAAGAAATATTTAATGATATTGTTTCAGGTTTCACTTTGCAAATAACCTGGGAGAAAATGCCAGCTGTATAGATTTAATTTAGTATCCAAGTGGAATATTCACGATAATGTGAAAACACTACTCCAACATATTTGTGTAAGGCTGTAGACATTTTTTTTAATAATAAATTTTATTTTTATATTCCCCATACAATTTCAACACCTCCATTCTGAGCTGTAGACATTTTTTCATAGACTTCAACCAGAACCACAGCTAAATGCAGAAGGAAACATGAAAATCCTACTGTCTTCTAATGAGACAGACAAGAAAAAACAATGAGACAGACAAGAAAGACAACTGCAAACATAAAACACATGAAAGATCCACTCTTCCCATTGCCCTGATTAAAGGAAGTTATTTAACAGGCATTGGTTATTGATTATCTATTAACAGGCATTGGATTATTATTATTATTCTAAATGAAACAACTACATGATCAAACTCGCTTTATTCCCAGTGTGGTAAGTATGGGGAGCGATACCTCCTAAACAAGATTATACTTGGCGTCCTCCCTAATTTGTCAGACTGGACACGGATCCGGAAGGAAAATACTGAGAATCACAGACCCAGTGCTTGGGTCATGGAGACAGGGTGAGGAAGCTTTGGGTGAGGACAGGAGGGGCCAGAGCAAAGCCTCAGGTCCCCAGTCTGGTTCTCATAGTTCCAGGCCCCAGGGCTGTGTCTAGGGCAGGAAGGTTACTGTTGGGGATACCCCACTGTCCCCTTAGCCTCCCTTCTGTCTCCACCACCTGTGCTGGGCCCTGGACACTTGTGACTCCTCCCCAGTTCTCAGTCCCCAGTGCCTGGAGGCTCCCAGGGAAGCCAATCAGCATGGCCCCCAGGTAAGTCTCCACCCACCAGCCTGGAGTCAGGAGCTCCCCCGACCCCAGTAGTGCTGGTCATGGGGTCCCCAACCCTCCTCCTGCTGCTTCTCTCCAGGGCTGTGGCCCAAACCTGGGCTGGTGAGAGCAGGGAGGAGGGAAAAGGCTTCTCTGGTGGAGGCTGTTGCCTTAGGCTCCTCTGTCCCCCCACGCTTCCTCTCAATCCTAGTCCCTTTCTGTCCCCCCACCTTAGCGCCCTCTTCTGTCCCCCTGAGTCCCACTCCTTCTCCACCTGATGCCCCTTTTCAAGCTCTGGAGCCTCCTCCCTTCCTGAACACTTTCTCCCCTCATGCCCCATCTCCCAGGGACTCAGGACCAGTGCAGGGAGGAGGTTCAGCCCAACTTTCACCCCTTCCTGCCCCCAGGCTCCCACTCTTTAAGGCTTTTAGAAATCAAGACCTCCCAGCCCAGCCTCCAGGAGCCCCGGTACATCACAGTGGGCTACATGGACCACGCACAGTTCAGGAGGTTTGACAGCAACTCTCCAGGTCAGTGTGGAGATGCTGGAGCCTAGGGCGGAGCAGGTGGGGCAGGAGGACCTGGACAAGGAGACAGAACCAAAGACAATAGGCACAGAGGTTCAAGCTGCCCTAATGGCTCCTGGAGGACCTGCATGTGTGCTACAACCAGAGCTAGGATAGTGAACAATGCTTGCCCAGGGCCAGGTCATGCTCCCATTCACCAGAGACCTTTGCCCCTAGTCAGGGTCGCAGTGATTCCCAGAGGCTATGGCACCTGCCATAGTGGAGGAGGGCGTTTGGGTAAAGCACGAAATGAACAACCTGTAGGGCAGGTACTTGGAGTGGATCCCAAGTCTCCTGGAGATGGGGAAGGAGGCGCTGCAGCTCAGAGGTAAGAGGGGCTACAGGGCCTTTGATCTCCCTGAGGCTCACACCCTACAGGCAAAACTGAATGGTCAGAAAAGCGCCCCCTTCTGGTTAGAAAGAGAACTGTCTCTCAAATTTTCAAGCTCTGGGATGGAGACTGGCCCAGAGGGTCCTATTGTTTCTGAAGGACAGTTAAGGAATCCAGTTTCTCCTCAGAAAGAGGGGAGACCACCCCTGAAATCACCCTGCACAGGACCCTTTTTACCGGCAGCCATCGTAGGAACAAAGAGTTTCTCTCTTGAGATCTTGTTTTTTGGTCAGAGAGCATTTTTGGAGATCTCACTCCCGCCTGTCTGTGTTATCACCCTCCACCCAAGACAGCAACAAAATGTTTAGAGACCTGCATCCCACCCTGGGCTCTCACCTACTATCCCAGACTCCCAGACCAGGCTGGTTTCTGGGGTTTGTGCTACCTCCCTCCAAGCATGTTTTCCTGTCCATTCTGAGGATGGTCATGAGGCTGCTTCAGTGACCATAGAGGAAATAGCAACCATAAAATGTCCGATTCTTCCCGCTCAGGCCCCAAAGGGCATGTGTGACCCAGCACCCCATCTCTGAGCATGACATCACCCTGAGGTTCTGGCCCTGGGCTTCTGCCCTGACCTGGCCCTGTACATGGAGCTGGTGGAGACCAGGCTTGGCGGATGGAAACTTCCGGAAGTGGGCGGCTGTGGTGGTGCCTTCTGGAGAGGAGCAGAGATACATGTGTCATGTGCAGCATGAGGGGCTGCTGGAGCCCCTTATCTTGAGATAGGGTAACTAGGGGGACTTGGGCACGGAGCCCATTCTCAGGAGAATCAGGAGCCCTTTGAGAACTTCTAAGGGTCAGACTAAGGACTGGGGTCTCCCCTTCCCTTCCCTTCCAGTGCCCCCTCCTCAGCCCTCCATCCCCACTGCGGGCATCACTGCTGGCCTGGTTCTCCTTGGAGCTGTGCTCACTGGAGCTGCGGTGGCTGCAGCTGTGATGTGGAGGAAGAAGCACTCAGGTGGGGAAGGGAGTGGGGGAATCTTGTCCACTGGGGGCTTCCATGTCCCAGGGAGAACTTGCCCTGCCTGGTTAATGGGAAGTACCATCCACGCATGTGTGTTGCCCAGAGGGCATTTGGTTCAGTCCCCCCTCACCTCCTTTCTTCATTTTTCCCAGTCCTGACCTGGGTCTTTAGTCACAGTATTCCAGGATTAGAAGATTCCTTAAAGACTGCGTGGGCTGACTCCTCCCTTGTCTCACATGATGATTCTTCCCACAGGAAGACAAGGAGGAAGCTACACTCAGGTTGCAGGTAAGTGTGGATCGGGGGTTTGATCCCTGAGGCCCTGGGGATAGTGTTGATGAAGCCATTCAGTTTCCATTCATGATGGTGATTTTCATGTCTTCAAATCTTAAGGCCACTTATTAATGGCTCAGCTCACCATGCAGACGTTCACCTCTTTGACTTCAACTGTGGACAATAATTTACATTGTGGGGTAGAGTTGGAGGCGCATTCTTCCTTTGAAGGAAAAAGACCACAGTTATGTGAAGAAGGTGACGAAGGAAAGCACAGCAGCAAGCAGGAAATGGTTGTAAAAATGAGAAATTAGGGCATCGCTGGTGGTGCAGGTAGTTGAGTGCAGTGCTCTGAAGCTGTCCGCAGCCTCTGCAGTGGCACGGCAGACCTCTCCTGTCTTGCCCGCTGCTCCCCTCAGCAGTTTATTTCATCAGTCTGCCTGTTCTGTTCCCCACTCTGTCCCTGGTGAATCCTCTCACCCTCCCGCACATCTGGCCTGCACCCTAGTTCTTGTATAAATAAATCTTTAAAAAGAAAAGAGAGAGAGAGAGAAATGACTCAACGCTGACTTTACAAAGACTGAGCACATTATTTTTTTTTTTGGTATGTCATGGCGCGTTCTGTCCTTGTTGTCTTCCATGGATTTTATGGTTTCTGGTCTTAAGTCCCAGCCTGTTATCCATTTTGAGTTGATTTTTGTGTGAGGTGGGAGACAGTGGTCTAGTTTCATTCTTTTGCACGTGGCTGTCCAGTGTCCCCAGCACCGTTTATCGAAGAGCCTTTCCTTGTGACCCCCTCATTGTAACCTTGTCTACATAAACTTCACTGGATGGCACGTTGGAGAAAGGGGTTTACTTCTTCCCATCAGTAGTTGTATTTTAAAATTACAATTCATTTTACGTTCTCCATTGTCTTTCAGCAACCTTAGGTATTTACCTGGAACTATTTAAAAGCACTTGAAACAATCGAAAGATTAGAGGCATATGTCCATTAAAGAGGAAAGTAAATGATGAACCCATCTGGATCAGGACCATTAATATCTGACAAGACAGAACAAGGAACAGTGTGGGCTGACAGAGCAGCAGGAACAGGCCCTGAAGGGCTGGGAGAGGCAGTGAGGGGGTGAGTGTCCTTCCTGCAGGGTGTCCAGGATCCCCTAGTGTTGTCCAGGGACACCTGCCCTGTGCTCTGTACCCCCCTCTTTTCCCTCTCCACTTGGAACAAAAGGAAGCACTAATGGGGAGACATGTGTCCTCCTGGGGCAGTTTTGAGTCCAAGTCACTTCCTGCTCCCCTCCCCATGAGGTGGGTGGATTTAGGGGCTGGACTGTGCTGAGAGCTGGGGTGGGGGTGGTTTACATCCTGCAGCTGCAGCCCACCCCCCAGGAAGTCTGGCTGGTCATCTACCCTTGGGAGAGGGGGCTTGGTAGTGCCAGAAAGGCACAGAGCTGATTCTCTATGATCTGAGCAAACGTGTAAAGAAAAGCCCTGGAGCCCTCGGTGGCTTTCTCAGGCTTTTATTTACACGTAGTGCAGCAACCAGGTACACAGCAGACAGGGGTGCTGGGGTGCCAGGAGCTGGCACTCTTTACTGGGCTCTCTGGCAGTTGTCGCTCTCCTGTGTTCTTTGCTTCTCTTGCCAATATAAATACTGCAGTCCTGGCCCACAGAAGTAAACAATACAACTGAATATAACAGTGTAACAAAATGCAGGTGTTCCATCAGGCATGCGATGCTAATGGCGGGAGGGCAGAAAAGCCTGACAATCATTTACCCCACAGGGTGGGTAACTTTCAGTGTTTTGTTGGGAAACTGTTATCCCACTGTAACAGGATGGTCTCCAGGAAAGGGGGAGGTTCCAGGTTTCCTGCCCCACCCAAAAGGAGGGTGGAGCTGAGCGGGGAGAGAAAAAGCTGCAGAGGAGACTGAGGAAGGAGGATGGAGCCAGAGGAGACCTGGAGGAGGCACATGGAGCGGAGAGAAACATGAAGAAACTGCACTTGCCTATTGGTCGTGGACTGGGTGACACAGATGTGGATGAGACCCGTGGGGAGGTGACAATGGCAGCTTTTATCTTTGATTTTGATTTTGCTCTTTTCCTCCCATACTTGTCTGGTTGTTTCTGATCCTTTTCTGTGGGTCCCCACTGGAGGATGCTTTAGACTTGTGGCAGGCTTTGGGGCCTTGCTCGGGGCCAATCCCGTTTGGGTAGACTTTTACCCACGAGGGGATGGATAACTTTGGGTGCTTGATTTAGAAACTATATTCTTTGTCTTTTTTGTACTGTTCCCTAATTGTATTAAATTTACATTTCATTAAAGTCTCATATGTTTTGTGTTGATGGGCGCATGGCAGAACCTATATAGAGCAGGCAGGTTAGCGGGGTCAGGGTGACCGTCTCCCTGCCCTGTAACACCATCTTCCCTTCCCCTCTGGCGCTCCTCTGGTGTGTTCTTTCACACTCAGAGTGTGCTCTGCCTTTATGAGGCAGATGGCAGAAGCCATTTGGAGCATACAGATTTGGGTGTACCAGGGTGCCCCTCATTCTGCCTGCTGATTGAGGGTGTTTTCTCTGATCAGGACTCATTTCCCTTCTCTATTGCTCTGCCTCCACTGGATCCTCACCCAGAGACAGGAATCCCCCAGGAGGAGGAATAAGCCCTCAGTGGGGATCTGACCAGGTTCCTGCTGTTTGAGGCAGGACCTTGTCTTCAGCCCTGGCAGGTCAGGGCTGGGGAGGGACTGACCTTCAGGTAAACTAAAGGAGCAGACAGAGCAAAATAGAATAGGGGCCTGTGGGGGGGACCCCAACTCCTTGGGGACAATATTGTGTGTCCTGATGCTTCTCCATGACACCTGCTCACACTGAGGGGCATAGGACCACAAGCAGGTGCTGGCCTGTCCTTCATGGGGGGCCTGGGTCTGGGCCTCTGACCTGGGAAGTCACTGGGTGATGAGGAGGAGGGAAGAGCAGTTTGCAGCCGGGACCAGGTGCTGGGAATGGAGGGGTCCAGTGTTTTGAGCAGAGTGGGTCTGGGGTGTGGGTTCCACGGGGTGGAAGGGAAGGGAGGATGTTTTTTTCCAATAAACCTCTTGGTCTCTAGCAGCACAGAGGCTCAGCAGCCCTGAGAGGAGCCAGGTCTGTCCTTGGTCTCAGGGCCTAAGGAGTCACCAGGAAGGGCCCTGCTCCTGCTGGTGGGGGTCCCTGGGCCCTTCTCCCCCCTGAGCCCAGAGCTCCTGGCTGCCCTGCTCCTCTGTGTGGGCCTGGCTGCCTCTTGCCCTGTTTCTCCCCAGCCCTGAGGAGATGGCGCCTGCTCTTGTCCCAGCTCTGTGCTCCTTGGGGACAATAGCATCAGCCTTGTCCCAGCTCTGCCTCCTCCCTTCCCTGCTGCTCCTCCTCCAGCTGCTCCCCGGGGTCCAAACGTGAGTGTGATGACCGAAGGGCATGATGGCTCAGAGTAGGATCTCTATGAACCCATGCAGAAGTGTGAAGGAGTCCTTGAGCCCTCAGTGGCTTTTTCAGGCTTTCATTGGGATTTTCAGGCTCTTATTGGGCACACCCCTGCCTGCCATGTTCCTGGGGGCCAGGAGGCTGGCAGGCCTCATAGCTCCCGGTGAATCTTCACTTTTTTTTTTTTTTTGCTCCCCACAGCAGTGTATTTCAGTCAATCTGCCACTCTGGTGGATCTCTGGTGGATCCTCTCACCCCCCACCCCTTCCCTCATCGCAGGCCTTACCCCAGCTCTTGTATGCATAAATAAATAAATCTTTAAAAAAAAAAAAAAGAAAAAGAATCTTCACTCTTTCTGGGTGCTCCAGCATTCTCTCATGGTCTTGTTCTCTCACTTCTGGTCGTTTTCCATTCTGCGACACCGCCCTTACAAGCCCCGTCTCAGCCCAGGTGCACCCACCTGCGCATGCCCACACCCTTCTCAGGTGCCCGCCATCAGACATGCATTCAGGACCACAGGGATCCATCATCAATCCTAATGGCGGGAGAGCAGAAAAGCCTGACAATCATTTACCCTACAGTGTCCTCCCTGTTCTGTGGAAGTGGAAACTGTCCAAAGTAATGTTGAAACTGATGGTGAAGGGGAAAGCAATGAAACAACTGATGCAGTAAAAGGGCCCATCACACCGCCTGGCACAATTAGCACATTTACCATCTTAGCATTTGCCAGTTCCCCTCTGAGCAATTTATGACTTGACTTTTTTTTTTTTTAAGATTTTTATTTTATTTGTACAAGAACTGGGGTACAGGCCAGATGCGCGGGAGGGTGAGAGGATTCACCAGAGACAGAGCGCGGAACAGAACAGGCAGACTGACGAAATACACTGCTGAGGGGAGCAGGGGGCGAGCCAGGAGAGGTCTGCTCTCCAGGTGGGTTGCTCCAAGGCTGGCGGGGATCAAACCGGCACTGCAGAGGCTGCGGACAGCTTCACAGCGCTGCGCTCAACCGCCTGAGCCACCGGGGAGGCCCTGGTCTCTATCTTAACTGGGCCTCATTCCAAAAGAAAGGAGTCAAGTGGCTGGCTCCTTCCCCCTCCCATAGCACAGATCCTTGTCTAACCACCCCCCACCCCCCCTTTGTCTAAACAGCCCTGTGCTCTACCAAATGGCCTGTGCACTACAAAAAAAATGAAATATGTGAAATTTATCAGTGTAACGAATGCTGAAATTCCTGAGTATAAATGGAAATCTTTGTGTATGTTGGTGGCCCAGATCTTAGGGGGAGACTCTCCTGTCTGGTGCCCACTAGTGTGATAATAACAAAACCTGTACCCACTTGTCCTTGGAGTGCCCTTTGGTCCTTTCTAGCCTGGCAAAATAGTTTTCGAGTAGGTAGGGCCCTGGGGTCTGGAGCTCTTCCTTCAGGAATGATGGCTGTGTGGGGGGACCCTGGCTCTAGAAAAATTGGGGTACTTCCCAGGGGAGGGAGAGGGATCGAAACAGAAGAGAGAAGAACACAAAGGACAATGCTGATGGTGCGTGGGTGAACTGGTGGTGGGAATTTTAAGGGGACTACACCTGAGAGTGTTACAGGGCAGGGAGAGGGGCATCCCAGAACCCCCAAACCTGCCTGCTCTAAATAGGTTCCACCATCTGCCTCATCAACACAAAACATATAAGACTTTAATGGAAAGGAGCTTTAATACAATTAGTAAACAATACAGAAAAGACAAAGACTATAATTTCTAAATCAAGCACCTAAAGTTACCCGTCCCCTCGTGGGTAAAAGTTCACCCAAACAGGATTGGCCTCGAGCAAGGCCTGCAAGCCTGCCCCAAGTCTAAGGCACCTTCTGGTGGGGACCCACAGAAAAGGATCAGAAACAACCAAACAAGTCTGGAAGGAAAAGAGCAAAATCAAAATCAAGACAAAAAACACCGTTGTCACCTCCCCATGAGTCACCCACATCTATTTCAACCAGTCCACGATCAAAAGGCAAGCACAGTTTTTTCACAGTTTTCTCTGCTCCATGTGCCTCTTCCAGGTCTCCTTATGACTCTCTGTCCTGCTTCCTTCCTTCTCCAGTTTCCTCCTCCAGCTTCTGCTCCTCCCTGCTCAGCTCCACCCTACCTTGGGTGGGGCAGGGAACCTGGAACTTCTCCTTTCCGTGGGCACTACCCTGTTACAAGAGGAGAAAGCATACATTCCACAAAAATGTAGAATGATGTGATAGATAGATAGATAGATAGATAGATAGATAGATAGATAGATAGATATAAAAGATGGGGGTGCTCTCCAAAAACTATTGTAATGACACAGTTAAGAGCAGTCTCTGAGCTGCAACAAGAGGGGGAGGGATGACCATTGCTCAGTCAGGGGTTATGATGTTTCAAAAAGTGAACTATCAAAAATGTGAAAATACCTATCCCCTCATTTTTTACTTTTGATTTATTTGTATCAAACACTTGTCAGTTAACTTAGGGGGAAGAAACAGATACCTTATAAGGGAAAACCAATCAGGTTAACTTCAGACTTCTCTGAAGAAACAATAACAATAATAACAGTACAAAACAATAAAGCAAAAACAGACAATTATAAATGAGAGACATCCTGCAGGGGAGGAGGAGGGAGAGGGATCAGAGGGAGGAAGGGAGGAACACAGGGGTCTGTGGTGATGGTGGACAGATACATTGGTGAAAGAAATTCTATGGGGACTACACCTGAGGGTGGGGGAGCAAATATTTTTTTAAAAATGAACAATGTTGTAAAAAATAAAAAAAATAAAAAAATAAAAAGAAAAGAAACACTTGTCAGTTACTAATTCATTTAACTCCACCAATATTTGTATGTTATGTGCTTGGTGCTGTGTACAAAACAGAGACATTCCCTAACTTCAGAGAGCTGCTTTCATGCAGGAGACAGTGAATAATAAAGACAAGAAACCCACCCCATCCTGTAGAGGGGCTGAGAGGAGGGACAGGCAGGGAGCAGTTGGGGCAGCAAGAAAGGGGGGTGTGGGGGCAGCTGTGTCCATCAAGGGGGTCAGTGCAGAAGGTGGGATGGAAGCAAAGCCCTGGGAAGGGGATGTTGGGGAGTGAGGTTCCCATGGAAGGAACATCCTGTGGGGGGCTGGCTGGTGCCCGGGGTGCAAGGGCAGAGGGGATGAGGATCAGCTAGAGCAGAGGGAAAGGGAGGGACACAGGAGTGGGTGTCATAGGCCTGAGAAGGGGCCACCCTGTGAGGATGGGGGTGACTGTGGGGATGGGGAGCCCCTGCCAGGCTGTGAACAGACCAGGGCCTGGTTCAGCTCCCAGGTGGCAGGAGAGACTAGTCTGTGTGTCTCCAGGTGAGAGAGGAGGGGCTCAGGTCAAGCTGGGTGAGAAGTGGCTCTTTGGAGGTGCAGGGGGCTCCCAAGGACAGCACAGTCCTGTCCTGTCTTCCTAGGCCTCATCAGGTGAAGGGCCCTGACTGGGGAGCAGGCTGGGTGAAGCTTTTTCTTCTTCTTCTTCTTCTCTCTTTTTTTTTTTAAAGATTTATTTATTTATTTATACAAGCTCTGGGTACAGTCAAAAGCATGGGAGGGTGAGAGCCAGAGCGGGGAGCAGAGCAGGCAGACTGACGAAGTACACAGCTGAGGGGAGCAGCGGGCAGCAGGAGAGGTCTGCGCGCCATGTGGGACCCTCCTCCGGTGGCCAGGGAGCAGCCGGGGATCAAATTGGTGCTGCAGAGGCTGTGGGCAGCTTGGCAACCCAGGGCTCAACCGCTGCGCCACTGGGGAGGCCCTCCTCTTCTTTTTTTAATTGAGGTAACATTAATTTACACACTGCATAGATGTGAGGTGTAGAGCTTCTCATCAGGCAACTGTATATTTCACACATACCCATTAGCAAAAGTCCAATCACAATCCTTCACCAAGATATTCCCTCTACCCTCCGTCTCCTCTGGTCACTGCCATTTTGTTGTGGTTGTTGATTGCTTTTTTCCCTTCATAGTCCACAAATAAGTACAATCCTATGTTTTCTGTCTTTCTCAATTTGACATAGCATAATTCCCTGAAATTCTATCCACATTGTTGAAAATGGCGAGATTTCTTCTTTTTGCAGTATCTGAGTACTATTCCATTATGTGTGTGTATGATGTATGTAAATCACATTTTGTTAATCCATTCATCTGTTCTTTAGAACTTGGGTTGTTCCCTATTTTGGCTATTGTAAATAGCACTGCAATGAAAATAGGGGCCCTGTCTCGTTTTGAATAAGTGTTTTCTTATTCATTAGGTCAATATCCAGAGGTGGAAATCCTGTATCATATTGCAATTCTTTTTTATTTTCTTGAGAACCACCGTATTGTTTTTCCAAATGGCTGCACCAATTATATCCAACCATTAGTGCAAAGGGTCCTTTAACCCTTGTTCCTCACAGAATTTATTTCTTGACTTTTGATAATAGCCATTTTTACTGGTGTGAGCAGAAATCTAATTGATTTTTTCAAATGTTGACCCATCCTTGTGTTGCTGAGATAAACCCCACTCTGTCATGATGTGTGATCCTTTTTCATGTGTGATTGAATTTGGTTTGCTAAGGTCTTGTTGAGGATGTTTGCATCTATGTTCATCAGGGATTAGTCTCTAGCTTTCTTTTTGTGTGATATCCTTCTCTGCTTTTGGTATCAAGGGAATGTTGGGCTCATGAGATGTGATGGCAGCATTCCCTCTTCCTCTGTGTTTTTGAAGAGTTGAGAAGTCAGGTGTTAGTTCATCTTTAAAGAGTTTGTAGAAGTCACTGAAAATGTCTGGTCCTGGACTTTGTTTTTCAGGAAACTTTTGATTCATGTTTTAGTGTCTTTGCTTGTAGTTGCTTTGTTCTGAATCTTCCTGACTCAGTCTCAGAAGGTTTGTATACTTCTAAGAATTTGTCACTTTCTTCCAGGTTATTTGAGGTCATTCAATTTATTGACATATAGATATTTGGTATTATGATCTTTTGTATCCTAATGTGTCTGTTGTAACTTCTCCGCTTTTGTTTCTTATTCTATTAGTTTTTTTTTTTTCCTTTTTTCCCCCTTGAAAGTGTAGTAAAATATTTGTCTGTTTTGTTTATTTTTTTCAAAGAACCATATTTTGGTTTCATTGATTTTTTTGTCTCTCTTTGATTTCTTTGTCATTTATTTCTGCTTTAATATTTTTTTCCTTCTACTGTCTCTTGGTTTCATTTGTTCATTCTAGCTGTTTAGATTCTTTACCTGAGCTCTGTCTTGACTCTACGTGTGGCCTGTATTGCTCTGTATTGCCCTCTTAGTGCTGCTTGTGCTGTGTCATTTGTCTCAAGGTATTTTTAAATTTCTTGCTTGTTTTCCTTCTTAACCCAAGAGTGATTTGGTAGAGTGTCGTTCAATCTTCACATGTTATTTTTCCCCCTGGTTTCTTTTTATGGTTGATTTGAGTTTGATACCATTTTGATCAGAGAGATACTTGTATGATTTCAGTCATCATGAATTTATGACACTTGTTAGATGACCCAACAAGTGATGTATTCTGGAGCCTATTCCAGGTGCACCTGACAAGAATATTATTTAGCTTTTTGGAGTATAGCGCCCTATAAATATCTATTCAGCCCAGATGGTCTAATTTCTCACTTAAAGTTATAGTTTCCCGGAGTTCTGTAGGGTGATGTGTCCTTGATGAAAGTGGAGTGTTGAATTTCTTTACCACTGTTGTGTTGCTGCCAATATCTGTTTTCAGATGTGTTAATAGTCGCCTTATGTATTTTGCTGTTCCTTTGCTTGGTGCATGTGTATTGATGAGTGTTATGTCTTCCTGACGTAGGATTCCTTAATCGTATGATGTTCATCTCTGTCTCTTGTTACCTTTTTTTCTGGAAGCTTATTTTATCTTATATGGCAGCCCCTGCAATTTTTGGGGTGCCCCATTTTCTTGTGTTTTTCCCAAAAACTGTTTTGATCCAGTCCCCTGGAGACAGCATAAAGTTGGGTTTTATTTTTTGGTACAACCAGTCACTCTGTGTCTTTCTCTTTGGTGAGTTCAATTCATTTGCATAAAGGGTGACTACATGATGACTTACTACTGCCCTTTTGTCTTTAGTCAAATCCAGCCCAGAAATGTGTGG
Source organism: Talpa occidentalis (assembly GCF_014898055.3). Classification (NCBI taxonomy): domain Eukaryota; kingdom Metazoa; phylum Chordata; class Mammalia; order Eulipotyphla; family Talpidae; genus Talpa; species Talpa occidentalis. The sequence goes on from NW_023602073.1 coordinate 37,843,996, forward strand.
TATCTGGAGAGGGTGGTGAGGGCTCCAGGGTCCCTGCCTCATAGGTCCCCTGGTCAGTTTGCAGGATGGTGTTAGGCGAGAGGCCCAGACATTAGCCAGGCAGCTGGGGTTCAGACCTGGACACTGCCATAACCCTCAGGCTCCATGTCCTTGTTTCTGAAGGGGAATGTGGGGGAGGGGTGTCAGGATAGTATCAATTCCCAATTCACAGAGTGCTGGGGAAGAATCCCCGAGGTGACACAGAGAAAGTAACTGCTGAGGTATGTAGCCGGCCTTCAGTCAGCTCCCTGAGCCACTTCTGTTCCTGTGCCCACCTCTGGCTTTTGAGACCCAACTCCCATGTCCCCTTCCTGCTGAGGAAGGAACCTCCCTGGCTCTGTGTTGGCCCCCTCCGAGGCAACTACTGCAGCCCTTGTCTCCTCACACACCCCAGGCTGCAGGACCTCCAGGGTGGGGTCACGTGGTCCTCTGTGACCCCAGCACCCTGTGGAGTATGTTCCTGGGCAACAGCATGCATTGGGCTTGGGGACCCCAAATGCCTGACTGCAAGTCTGTGCCATAAGAGTCACCAGGGGTGTATTTAGAGAGAAGTTCCCAGGCCTGTCCCCAGAGGCAGAGAGTGGGCTCTGGCTGCCCAGGGCTGGGGAAGGGAAGATCCTTCCACACTGATCACAGCCCTTCAGATCCACCAACATCTCATCCCCATCGCAGCCTCCTGAGACCCAGAGCAGAAGCCCCTGAGCAAGGCCCCTCCTGCTGCCTCCCCCTCAGAGACTGTGCGAATTGCCAGATCTTTGTTTAATGTGCAAATGATGAAGTGATTGGTACAAACTATTAAAAATATTAAGGCAATAAAGTGATCAGTGTCTGTTTTCTTACAAGAAATAGTGGAGACTGAATAAGTCACGTGACAGTCAAGGTCCTGATAGCAATGAGCTGTCAGACAAGGATTCCACGTCCCCTGAAGTGTCCTTCAAAATAAACCTGATTTAAAAAATTATTCCTAGTGTTTTAAAATTCCATTTAATGTTGCTGTTCATTTTTTTTCACATTATCCTCAGAGTGGTGTCTGCAGGATCACGGCACAGAGGGACTGTCAGCAGCCTGGGGCTGTGAGAAGGGTTGACTCTGACCCACCTGCAGGGAGTGGGGCCCTGGAGCCCCAGAATCAGTCCCAAGGGCTGGTCCTCCAGGGAGGCACAGGCCTTGCTCTGCCCTCCTCTTGGCTCCCTGAATCTCCCAGACACCCCAGCATTGGGGAACTGAACGGGGATGTTCCGGATGAGGAAGGGGACTCCCCTTAACTATTATCTCCCCCATCTCCCTGCCATCTGCAGCATCAAGACAAAACATGGAAGACCTTTCATGGAAAGGATTTTTAATACAGTTAGTGTGCAACAAAGACAAATGAAAGAATAAAGTTTCCAAATCAAGCACCAAAGTCACCATCCCCTTGTGGGTAAATGTTCAGCCAAACAGGGTTGGCCCAAGCAGGGCCTGAAAGCCTGTCACAGTCTAAAGCACCTCCTGGCGGGACCCATAGAAAAGGGGGGACAGGGCTGTCAAGTCTGGAAGGAAAAGAGCAAAATCAAGATAGAAGCTGCCATTGTCACCTCCTCATGGATTTCTCACCCATGTCTGTGTCACGCAGTCCAAAGCCAAGAAGCAAGTGCAGCTTCTTCACGTGTCTCTGTCCCATGTGCCTCCCCCAGGTCTCCTTCTGGTTCCATCCTGCTTCCTCCCTCCTCAGCCTCCTCTCAAGCTTCCTCTCCCTGCTCAGCTCCACCCTTCTTGGGTGGGGCACGAACCCAGATCCTCCCTTGGGGGCCCCCCTGTTACAGTCCTCTCCGTCACCAGCATGTGCATATGTGTGGGTGACACCAGCCCTGCAAGGACAGGCAAGGCCCCAGATGTGCGCAGTTCCCTGGGCAGTTACAGGCCAGCACTGCTGCATCCCCCAAGGGAGAGCCTATGTCAACCACACAGACCTTCCCCCTCAGTGTCCCCCGTGTTGCCCCTTCCCTGCCCGGTCCTCTCTGGCTCCCCCTGCACCCCTTTCCACCTCTGTCCCCTAAAGTCCCCATTTCCATCCTCTGCTCTCTTTTCCAGGAGCTTCCCCATCTTCCTAGCCAGTGCCCTGGGGGATCTCCTAGGCCCTCCCTTCCTCCAAAGGATGGAGAATGTAAGGTGATTCCCAGGAGGAGGGGCTTTCGTCCTTGGAAGCAGAGGCAGAAACAAATTACAGGGACCCTGGAATCTAAGTTTTCATATAAAGAGACTGAGGCAATCTATATATTTGGGGATTTGCCCAGAACCTAGGAACCAATTATGTCCTGGAGACCACTGCAGTCTAAAAATAAGGACACTGAAACTGACGCAGACTTGGCCGCCCCCTTGTGCGCAGATCCCTGTCCTGCCGCTGGGGGCCCAGGGAGCCCGGGGAGGGCCTGGCTGAGCAGGAGAAGGGGCGGCTCTGGTCTCCTGTGCTCAGCCCTGTGGCCACACGGGGGCGCTGCCGCGCTGCTCCGGATTTGGTGGCGCCGCCAGGACGGGGCGGGGGCTGAGGTGGGCAGAGTTGGGGGTTCTGGAGGGCGGCGTCCTGGGATGAGATGCTCTGTGAGGAGTCAGAGCAGCAGGGCTCAGAGGAGAGGAGACTCCGGAGCCTGCCTTGTGTGTGAGGTTTCCGTCTTTTCTCCCCAGAACCCCTCTCTCCAGTCCCTGGACAGTGATACCTGGGAGAATCGGAAAAGAGAAAATTTTTTTCTTCTACAATCTATTCAATATTGAGGGCATTTTTTCAAAAAATAATATTTAGGGCCTACCTGGCGGCTCAAGGAGCTAAGACATAGCATAGCACTATGAAGCTCTCCGCAGCCACTACGGCATGAGTTTGATCCCCAGCCAGGGAGATGCCCATATGGCACGTCAGACCTCTCCTGTCCTGCCCGCTTCTCCCCTCAGCAGTGCATTTCAGTACATCTGCCTGTTCAGCTCCCCACCCTATCTCTGGTGAATCCTCTCACCTCCACGTTTCTGGCCTGCACCCCAGTTCTTGGATGCATAAATAAATCTTTATAAAAAAAGAAATTGATCTTAAAAAATAACATTTAAAGAATACTATCAGATTTATAGAAAAGTTGCAAAGGCAGTACAGGTCTTGTTTATCCCACACCATTTCCATTTTGTTAACATCCTACATGAATACTTTCATTTTTTTACAACTAATGCAGCAATGTTGACATAATTACTAAATGCCATCTTTGCTACTGTCCATTTTATGCTCCATAATCCCATCCAGAGTGATTCAGTCCTTTCTGCCTCTCTGTGCTCCCCTCTGCAATTGTGCTTTCTCCCAAACTTTGCTGTATGCATCCTGGTCTGTCATTAGAGTTCATATTGTCATTTATTGAAGTCTTATCATTTCCATGAAAGAATAATGTTTTCATAGCTTTACAGATACATACATTTTATTAAAAATATCCTGATGGGTTTCATATTTTGATGTTATCCTAAATGGCATTGAAAATTCAATTGGTTTGTTTCGATCCTTTGTACAGATCCTATCACCATTTGTTATTTCTCTGTTGGATATTTTAAAACTTATTTATATTGCTTTTATTCCCTGCCACTGAAAAGTCAGTTTTATCACAACAGTTTTATCACAACAGTTTTATCTCTATATCTTGATCACTAGAACACTATCAATTCTACAAAAGTACAGTGTAGTTTCTCAATAATTAGTCATTGTTTCTTTTGAGTGAATATCATATATAGGTAACCTTGGAAAAAGTAATTAGCCTCTCTAAATCTCCTTCCTCAGATATTAATATATATGTAAGTGCACATATTGATGTATGTAATATACATAGAATTAAAACAATGATACTTATACTTCCTGATATTTATCACTATTAAATCACTTTATTTTGGTTGAAGTGTTAAAAGCAACCTAAAAAACAAAGTATTCTGAATTTCCTAACATTTTTGTTTAGTTTTAAGCACACTGGTACTGTTATGACCTATTGGATTTGTTAGTATATTCCTTCTCAAAGGAACATTTGTGCATATAGTATTATTATTTAATGTTATTTTTCTACTAAACTGACTGCATGACACAATTACAGCCCCCCAAAAAGAAAGACAGGCTGAAAAAGAATCCTGAAATTACCTCTTGAAAATTTTAGAATTTAAACCTTACTAGTTCATTGCAACAGCAGTAACTGTGCCTTTTTTTTTTTAATTTTCTTAAAGATGTATTTTATTTATACAAGCACCGGGGTGCAGGCCAGATGCGCGGGAGGGTGAGAGGATTCCCCAGAGACAGCCTGGAACAGAACAGGCAGACTGACTGAAATCCACTGCTGAGGGGAGCAGCGGGCGGGGCAGGAGGGGTCTGCGCGCCACGTGGGCCCTCGCGGGCGCGGCAGAGGCTGTGGACAGCTCCCCAGCGCGCGCCCAACCGCCTGCGCCCCCTGTTTGCTGTTCTCCCCACAGTGTGAGCGCGACAGTAAAGCATCTGCACAAGGCGGGGCCAGGATGGGGGCACCTGGAAAAGCCAAAACCCAGGCCGGGATTGCTCAGGACAGATGAAAGGGCCTCTCGGGCATTCCAAGGGTTGTCGTTAAGCGGAAGCTTTTTCGTTAAGGCTGAGAAACCGCTGGCGGTTCCCTCTGCCAATGGCTGTGGCCTGTGGCTCTGACGCCACAAAGAGCCCTTGTGACGGCACCGGCACCGCCTGCATCAGGCCCGCCCGGACTGCGCCTGTGTCCTCAGGAGCCGGGAAGCTCTGGACAGTGACCTGTGCACTCCGGACGCCGAGAGAGACAGTGAGAGCCTGTTTTGGGGTATTTGGTTCTCTTTGGGTTTATTTATTGTTTATTTATTTAATTATTTGTTTCGGCTATTTATTTTAGTTATTTTATTTTTCTTTCTTTGTTTTTTACCTTATTTTTTTTTTTTTTTTTTTTTTTTTGTATTTGCTTATAGTCAGGGCTGGTGAGGGTGGTCAGCGTAGTCAAGCGCACAGGCGCTATGTCCCAGGGACGGCAAGGGCAAAGCTACCTGGTGCTGCGGGAGCTGGGGCGGGGCTCCCACGCCAAGGTGACGCTGGCGGTGCATGTGCTCACGGGCACGAAGGTGCTCATCAGGGGCGTCCTTAAATCCGAGCTGCCCGACCTCCGCCTCCTGGCCCGCGAGATGGGGTGCATGAAGGCCCTTCACCACCCGAACATCGTGGAGCTCTTCCAGGTGGTGGACACCGGGCCGGAGCTGCAGCTCGTCATGGAATACGTGCAGGGGGAGGACCTGCAGGCCTTCCTGGACAGGCGTGGGCGCCTGGGCGAGCGCGAGGCCCGGCCGCTCTTTCGGCAGATCCTCGCGGCCCTCAGCTACTGCCATGCCAAAGGCATCGCGCACAGGGATGTGAGGCCTGAGAACATTCTGCTGACCCGAGAGGGGAAAGTCAAGCTGGTGGACTTTGGGCTCAGCGTCCAGGCCTTCAACCGGGCGCTGAGCAGGTGCTGCTGTCGCCCAGAATACAGGGCCCCCGAGGTCTACCTTGGCCAGCGCTACAATGGCCCCAAGGTGGACGTGTGGAGCCTGGGCATCCTTCTCTACAGAATGCTGACCGGCAAACTGCCCTTCAGGGCGCCCCACCTCCCGGCGGTCAGGGTGCGCGTCCTGGGCGCGTACCTCCAGCTGCCCCACTACCTCACGGAGCAGTGCCAGGACCTGCTGGCCAAAATGCTGGAAAAGGACCCCTGGAGGCGCTGCCCCCTGGAGTGCATCCAGCAGCACCCCTGGGTCGCAGAAACGAGCGAGGGACTCCTGCCCTTCAGCGAGCCATGGCTCAGCCCACAGGACCCGGCCATAATCAAAGCTATGGAGCGCCTGGGCTACGAGAGGCAGGAAATTCGGGAGGCCATTGACGCTGACAAGTACGACGAGGTCATGGCCACCTACCTGATCCTCCGCTCCAGGAAGCAGGAGGAGGAGGAGGACTATGAGGAGGAGGGGGAGGAGCGGCCCAAGCGCGTCACCTTCCAGGTGCCAAAGCTCGTCACCTTCCAGGAGCCCGGTGACCACAATTACAAGGACAGCCTCCCCCAGCCTGAGGTTTCGGGGAATACCCCAAGGCCGGGTATCCTGCGAAAGCAGGAAGTCCAAAAGAGGGGAAAGGAAGCCACCCCGGGCAAAAGGGTCACCTTTGCAGGAGTCCCTGAGCTGGAGGACTCCCAGAAGCACACCACCGCCGCAGGGCCAGGCTCCCTGTTAGAGGACTCCCTGAAGGGCAGACCCTCTGCGCTAGGCCCGGTGCTGGAGGACGCCTGGGGGGACACCAGCACCTCTGTGGCCAGACCCCAGCAGGAGGACACCAGGGAGCACAGCAGCACCTCGGTGTCAGTCCTCCAGCTGGAGGACGCTGGGGAGCACGGCAGCACCACTGAGACAGGCCCCCAGCTGGAGAGGGACCAGGAAAGCAGGGCCAGCACGATCTGTCCAGCTCCCCAGGCCTCCAGAACCACCCTAACACCTCCCCCAAGACGTGGCTGGCCTTCCAGTGTAGTGGCCCCTTCAGCAATCATCAGGGCCAGAGATAGGGTATTAGATATTATCCTAGAATTTTGTTGCTGCTGTGCAACATTCGAATTGCAGAGCAACAAAGACTAAAAATAGCACCACACCAGACAAAAGCCTCCCCACCCCCAAAGCACAACCACTCAGTGGCCATGGGGAACAGGAGTACACCAGGGAAGGTTGAGGCTCTGGAGAGGCTCAGGGACTGGGTCCAGTCACAGGAGCCAGGAGGAGCATGAGACCCACGGGACTGCAGCACAGAAATCTGGGCAAAACCGATGTCCCTGGAGCACAGATGTCCCTGGAGCAGAGCAGGTGAAGGCCAGGAGGGCCACGGAACTGGTGAACCACGTGGAGGGGAGCAGAGCGGGTGAGTGGTGGGGTGTGGAGGGGCTGGGGAGAGCTGAGCAGGTACAGGGCCCCAGGAGGGGTATGAGGTTGTGTGGGTGGCCCCAGGGTCAGAGGCCCCAGGGCCAGAGGCAGGAAACCCTGGACCTCTCTCCCCCATCATAGGCTCAGTTCCCTGAGAACCATACTGCCCCCTTGCTGGGAGAGACCTGCTGCTCTATCTTGGGCACAGGGATGGCATAGAGGATGCAGGAGCTCTTGCAAAGGCTTGGGCCCAGGTGGTAAAACGTGCAGATTGCAAGGAGCAGATAGAGAAGGTCTTTAGCTCCCCTTAAGAAAGACTCGGGGACCAGTATATTAGAATCCAAACAGGACTTTTCAAGGTGGACAGAGTTTATTCACAGACCAGCCCTCCTCCACACGACCTGTTCAGCTGGAAAATCTGCATATCTTCCTCCACCAGGAAGCCCTAGGCTATGATCAATCTCAGTCCCGCAGTGAGCATTGTCACCTCAAACTTTTGCAGCTTAGGATTCTTACACAGTGTCAGCCCAGCTGGAATTTCCCCTTTTAAAAATCCTCTCCAGACGGCCCCCCACCCCTCCTCCTCCCTGGATTCAAACCCTGCAGGGTGACCTTAGCCAAATTGGAAACGTTAATATCGCCCAACAGATGCAGGCTTTGGACACCAGTCTCTGCCAATTAAATCACTGGGTACAGGAACGAAAAGCTACAGGGGCTATCTACCTTAAATTGGTGTTTTTTCATCATTGTTTAGATGGTGTTCAATTCCCTTCTAAAACTAAGGTTTTGCTAAGTCTGGTAAATGCAAGTGAGGTGAGGTATGTGTGTTTGAAAAAAGAAATGTATGGAAGAGGGATATTCTGAAGGGCCTTAAGATTATGTAAAGCCGGATGCATAAAATGAAATGGCATTAGAATGAAAGCAAGCAAAAGAAAGTGTTGAAGGTCTGAGAGAGAGATTTTGGTGAGAAATCATGTGTACTCAGGTGCCTCCCCCTCCTCCAACACATTCGTGGGCTTGCTCATCTGACCAGCAAAGCCCCCTCTGATCACTACCTCGTCAGCCAAATGTGGGGCCAGGACATCATGGATCCTGCCCCTAGTAGGCCCAGTGATCATGATTATGCTTTTCTTTGTTTCTGCACCCTGATTGCTCTGCTTTATCCAGGCAAAGCTCTCTGAGATGAGCCTTCACTCTCCTAGACCCGGGAAAGCCATTCCTGTAATTGACAGATGAGCAACAGGGCATTGCTCTAGGGGTTCTGGGCCAACCTGGGCTGTCCAGCGACCAATTGCTTATTTCTCTAAACAAATGGATCCCACTGTAAGAGGATGGCAGCCCTGCCTGCGCGCACTTGTGGCAGCTGCTCGTCTCGCTAGACAAGCTTTTAAACCCACACTGGGCCAACCTGTAAATGTTAGTTCTCCACATTGGCTCCAGGACCTCCTCACTCATCAGGCTCTCTCCCCTCCATCACCCTCTTGTCTGTTAGATTTCTACTCTCTTTGTCAAAGACCCTCTCATCTCCCTCTCCCAATCCTCCACTCTCCATCCTGCTAGGTCTCACGGGTGTTCCACTCCCTAACGCAGATAACACCCTCTTCTTACTATGATGGACACCATCACCAGTCGCACAATGGACCTGCCTTTATCTCAAAGATTACTCCACAGGTCTCCTCCCTGGGCATCACCTGGAAACTACACATTCCCTCCCGACCGCAATCCTCTGGTAAGGGAGAACGGGTAAATGGTCTGACCAGAGACCACCTAACCAAACTCTCCACTGAGCTGCGGAAATCCTGCGTGGAGCTGCTCCCACTGGCTTTAATGCACCTCCGAGCCAGTCCCCATGGCCCCTTGTTCCTGACCCCCCTTGAACGGATGTGTGGCAGACCTCCTCTTACTAACCATGAGCTCCCCGTCCACCCTTCGCTGTTGGCTGGATATTTTTCATACTTCTCTTTGCTCAGACAGCTGCTCCAAGAACACGCACACCATTGTCTGCCACAACCTGTGCCTCCGTCCCCTGATGCACCTGTCAACCTGCTGTGTCCTGGAGACTAGGTTCTTCTGAAAGCCATCTCTCCAAAACCACTTCCGCCAAAGTGGATGGGTCCACACACGATCATCCTGACTACACCAATGGCTGTCAAGGTCTTGGGCAACACGTTCTGGCATCAGCTTTGCAGGTTCAAACCAGTCCCTGTGGACAAGCAGTATGTATGCGAGTGCTGGGCCCAACTCGGGTACACATCACTGCGCCCCTGGTCCAGGTTCCACTCAGCCTACAGAGCAGAGGCCCTCTGACTCTCCCTCCTCTGTTTCTAATCCAATCACTTCAAGCCACTTCCAGTTCTTCTGTCTATGCCTGGAGATTCCTATCAGCACAGCCTCAGGCAAGGTATTAGCACTCACAGGGCCTCTGATCCTAACCTTATTTTTTCTTTTTGCCCCATGCTTACTGCATTTCATCCAACACGGGATCCAAGATCCGCCCCGTAGCACCTTTCACCAACTCCTCCACCCATGTCCTCGTGTCCCTGCAAAGACCTTCTCATAACCAGGCCTGAGCCCCCACCCCGGTCTTCGCCCCCGTCCAGCAGGAAGTAGCCAAAGAAAGAACCGTCGCCCCTTTTCCTATCAACAAAAGGCTGGTATGAAAGGTCGATGCAGGGGCCAGGAATGGGAAGCCCACATACAAACAACAAGATGGCCCTGACACCAGTACCCCTGATTCCATCAAACCGAAACTGAAGCCATAAGCAGGAGAAAACAACTCGGCTCCACGAAAAAACAACTTTGTTCCCCCTAAGCCTGTTTCCCCCACTACCAACCCAGTTTTCCTGCCTAACCTCTCCTCACCCTATGAAATGACATCTCCCCCCACAACGGGCGTGACTTCAGGGACACCCCACCTTGGGTCAGCAAAGCTCGCCTGGGGGCACAATGAGTTTTCCCTTCCTTTGAGAAAGTTTAGCCTGGCTCCCCTTTTCTTTGCCACGCCAAACCTTTCATCTTGGTGCCCGAAACCTGGAAGGCTGTGTTCCTTGGCGCCGGGGCCGTCTCCCCTTCCCTGGGACTCTCCTCTCCATGGCAGACGCCTCACATCCACCACCGGCCTTGATCCTTGGGGAGAGTCGCCTGTTGACCCTCCTTCCTGGGAGGCCCTCACCCCTGGTTACCCGGCTCCTCTCCTCACCCCCATCCTGGTTACTGTTCCATAAACCGCAGGCCTATGCCAGCCGACCCCCATTGCTCCTGGTTCTGATTTGGGGACGCCCGTCCAGTCCAGATGTCCCAGTCCAGGGGACAACCGAGCGGTGGGGACGTCACCCTCGCTCACCGGCCCCCATTCCATAGGCCAGGACCAGGTCGTGGGACGCTCTGGTCCTGAGTCTGTACCCCCATTCGTTGGGGAGAGGAGCCGACTTAACCAGGAGTCCACAAATTCCAAGCCGAGCCCGGCCACCCCTCTGGGACGCCTTCTCTCAAACCTCGATCCTCTGGGACTCAGGCCAGATCTGCACCTCAGCGTCTCATCTTCTGCAACACTGCCCGGCCTCAGTGCCCATTGGAGAATGGCTCTCACTGGCCGGGACATGGCACTTTCCATTTCACGGTCCTTACAGACCTAGACAGTTTCTGTCACCGCAATGGAACATGGTCAGATCCCTCATGTCCAGGCTTGCTTTCTCGTGCGCTCCCGTCCCTCCCTCCTGCAAACAAGTTCTACTTCCCAAGTCTCGAGACTCTTCTCACTCTTCACCCTCTCCGGACCCCTCTTCTGCATTCTCTGATCCTCTAGATGTTCAGTCTTCACCTCCTTCAGCTCCCCAAGCCTGCCCCCCCTTCCACCTCCCAGCTACCACACCTGCTCTCACAGTCGTCCTCTTTGTCCCCTTAGGGAGGTTGCGGGGACTGAAGGAGCAGGTGGAGTCCACGATCCTTTCCCTCTGTCTGATCTCTCCCAGATTGAAAAGCGTCTCGGCTGTTTCACTAAGGACCCCACTACCTACACCAAAGAATTTCGTTATCTTACCCAAGGTTACACCTAAGGTTACACCTATAACCTTCGGTGTCATGACTACACGTTATCCTCTCTTCCACCCTGACCTCTAATCAAAGAGAACGTGTTTTTCAGTCTGCTCGAGGCCACGCAGATCAGGCCACTTCACTGACACAACCATGCCCCCAGGCCCTGAAGCAGGTCCCCGCCCGGAGCCTGGCTGGGAATCCCAGACTGACACTGACGCGGTTCGCGGGGGCAGGGCTCGCTGAGACGCTTCATCCCCTGCCTCTTAGCTGGGCTCCAAGTAGCAGCCCGTCTCCAAGGCAGTTAATTTTGACAAGCTGCGGGAGATCACCCAGTTCCACCCTGTACAGAGGAGGATGGTGACTACAAACAGCGATGAAGAGCATGTGGCTCCTAGATCCGCTCATAAACCTACCCGGGATGGGTTGGTTGCTTTACAACTGGCGTAGAGGGCAGGACAGTTCAAAGCAGGATGGCTCTACGCAGACGAAACCCTTTGGAACCTGGGGAGGGATTGCCAGGTGGCCGGCCACGAGCAGATGGTGCTCGGTGGCCAACCTCCTCGCCCTGTGGGCACCTCTCCAGGAATGGCCAGAGGTAGATGGATCGGCGGGGCAGTTGGAACAGGCCCTGTATGAAATAGAAGAAACCCTGAATGCATGCAGTGCCCGCGAGGTGGCAGGAGCCGTGGGATGGGTGTTTCTCACAGCTCTGCTTGAGTCCAGGCAGAAAGAGCAATCTAGAGTCCAGCGAGTATGGGATGAGATGCGGGAAGAGATGCGGAAACTGCAACAATGTTTGAGGATTCTGGAGGAAGAAGTTCGGAGAAACCAACCCACCATTCTGGAGATGCCAGACTCCAGCTCAGAAAGGAAGGAGAGGGAGGCTGGCCCTTTGCCCGAATTGCAGCCGGTAGTGGCAAACCAACCTGCGACCCCAGAGATGCCGGACTCCTCTGGAGAGGAGGTGGAGGCTGGTCCCATGCTCCGGGCCCACCAAGTGGTGACTCAGAAATAAAGCGGCAGCCACCCATGGTCCCAGCGTGGGGGGTGGGGGGGGTCAGGCTGCTGGACCACCACAAATGACAGAATTTACTTCCTATCAAACATACACCCAGGCAGAACTGGTGGACTTGGGCAAACAGTTTCCACCAGAAACCAGGGGAACCCTTGGCAGCCTGGCTGCTACATTTGTGGGGCCTGGGGCTGGATGGGATTATTTGCACAGCACAAGTGATGGAGAGACTGGCCTCCATGGCTTTACACCCATCCTTGCGACAGAGGCTACAGAACAGCCAGCAGTATGGCCAGGGCGACCACACCCTCCGGGAATGGATAATGGCTGCCACACGGACAGTCTGGCTGATGCAGGAGACGTGCTGGACACAGTAAGTGGATGGCAGACGTACGCCGAGCTGGTACAGGTCCTTCGGGAATTGGGGATGCAGCAGGCCATGTTTAATGTGAATTCCCGTGGTCCTGATGATGAGCGTTTCACAGCAGGGATGAGAGACTTGGTATTAAAAAATGTCCCCTCATCCTCATTTGGATCCCTCATGGCAGTTGTAGCACCCCATGTGAGTCGTCAGCTACACGACGTCACAACAGTGATAGCCAGCTTGGGCGAAGTTGAGAACTGGCGCTCTCAAACTCAGGAGGGAATATGGGTAGTTGTTGAAAAGTCAAAAGGAATGCCAAGGAGGGAAAGGAAGCCTCTGGCATCACAGAACTTATTAAAGTCACCCATAACCAAATGTGGACAGATTTAGTGAGAGCAGGTGTAGATAGCAGTAAAATACATGCACAGCCCAATCTATATTTGTTGGAATTATGGCAGCAGCTGCAAGAAGACCAGAGGTTCATGCCCATGAGAAGGACTGCTGCTCAGGGGGAGCCTGGAAGCTCCAGGTCTCAGGCACACGCCCTGTGCCTGGAACACACTTGCTGCCAACCCCATCCTCGGGTGAGGCCTGATCGCTTTCAAATAGGGTGAGGGCCAAGGAACCCGTCCACAGGGGATGGGCGGGGACCGGAGGCCACATGTGGAGCTCGCCATCCACTGGTCCCCAACTAACATGCAAAGGGTTTTAGCTCTGGCAGACACAGGAGCAGAATGTACTCTGCTCTATGGAAATCCAGAAAGATTTCACAGGTCTACTTGTATTGATGGCTCTGGAGGCCAGAGTGTCAAGGTGATATCAGTGAGACTATCTCTGGGGATTGGGCCATTACCCCCCAAAAGAGTATAAAGTATATGTATCGCCTGTCCTGGAGTACATCCTGGGGGTGGATGTACTATGTGGCTTATGGCGAGAGACCACAGCTGGAGAGTTTCACCTTAGAGTGCGTGTGGTAAAGGCAGTGGTGAGAGGACACGCTAAGCATCTGCCCACACAACTGCCAGTCCCTAGGCCAGTTACTAATACCAAGCAATATCTGTTGCCCAGAGGCTACAAGGAAATTACGGGCACAATATCAGAACTGGAGAAAGCGGGCATTGTGCGTACTGCCCACAGCCCCGACAATTCACCAGTGTGGCCAGTGAAGAAGCCCGATGGCTCTTGGCGCATGACGGTAGATTATCATGAGTTAAATAAGCTAGTTTCCGCCTTGCATGCTGCAGTGCCTTCGGCAGCAGATTTGGTGGATCATCTGCTGGTGCCAATGAATGTCTTTTGCCACTAGGTTGGTACCTCGCCTGGACTAACTTGTGTTCTGTTGTCTTTTGTTGTTATAGTGTGATGTGTACTATTTACTTTTGTGGGCCATGGCTGCATTGTTTATGTTTGCTAAGAAACAAAATTGTATTATGTAGATGGTCTGGCAGAAAACCCTGAGGGGGTGGATTGTAGGGTAAGGTAAAAAGCATCAGGCTTTTCTGCCCTCCCGCCATTAGGAGAGATGACGCATCCCTGCGGGCCTGAACGCAGGCCTGATGGCGGCACCTGGAGTAGGGTGGGGGTGCGGTGTCGAGGGTGGAGGAGGACAGTGGAGTGTGTGGAGGAGAGCGGCGACTACAAACAAGGGCGAGGAGCATGTGGCTGCTAGAACCGTTCATAAACACACCCGGAATGGGTTGGTTGCGTTACAGCGGGGTCCTGGGGTTCACTCTGGGATAGGTATCTGCAGAGCTCCCCTGTCAGTGGCACGCGGCGAGTTTCCCAGGCGAGTTTCTCCACGAGACAGAGACGGTAGTTATATTTAAAAAACAGGTTTATTGGGGAAAGGGAAAGGGGCAGGTTTTGCTGAGAGAGGCCTGCATGGTTGAAGGCGGGCGGCCTTGACAGGTCATAGGCGGGCAGGAAGCTGCTGCCCTGCAGAGGGAGAGAGTTGGTAAGAAGAGGAACCTACACAGTCCCAGGTGGGCAGAGGGAGTGCTGCCCCGAGCCAGTGCAGAGACTTTACAGACACAGTCCTCTTCTGTTTGGGGGGGTCACTCCTTGTGAGCCGTCAGTTGGTTGCTGATTTTGGATAACCACGCAGAATCCAAGAGGGACTGGAGATACCAGGATGGGGAGTGGAGATTCCAGGATGGGCCCAATCTCCAAATCTTTTCCCTCAGGCCTGTGCTCCACTCCCTAGAGCATCTGATCCTGCTTGGGTCTCATGCCTTGTGATAAGGCCCTGGTGCCTAAGGGTCACGACCTCTACAGCTGGGTTAATGGTCATGCTATTACCCTCTATCCCTACCTCCTTGTGAGTCAGCTATGGTCTTAGGGCACCTCCTTTCCAGTCTTTCTATTCTGTCCACCATCAAGGCCATTCCTATTATATTTTGTGAGGAGTGGAAGTTGGGTCCAGAATGCTGGGTGAGTACAGAGTATGCGGCTCTCGTAGCAATCAGAAAATTCATATCTTGCCAGTGACATCCAGGATTACCCCAGGCTCAACCACAAAGACCTCGTCACTGGGGAGTTGACGACCTCCTTGGTCCCTGTCACTTGTCTTCCAGGAGGTGGCAGTAGTCAGTCTGTTACAGGGCCGGAGAAGGACACCCCAGAACCCCCAAAGCTGCTTACTCTAAATAGGTTCTGCCATCTGCCGCATCAACACAAAACATGTAAGATTTTAATGGAAAGGAACTTTAACACAATTAGTAAACAATACAGAAAAGACAAAGAATCTGTTAGAGGTCAGGGAGAAGGGCAGCCCAGACACCACAAACCTGCCTGCTCTAAATAGGTTCTGCCATCCGCCGCATCAACAGAAAACATATGAGACTTAAATGAAAAGGAACGTTAATACAATTAGTAAACAATGCAGGAAAGGTAAAGAATATAGTTTCTAAAACAAGCATCCAAAGTTACCTGTCCCCTTGTGGGGAAAAGTCCACCCAAACAGGATTGGCCTAGAGCAAGGCCTGAAAGCCTCTCCCAAGTCTAAAGCACCTTCCAGTGGAGACCCACAGAAAAGGATCAGAAACAACCAGACAAGTGTGGGAGGAAAAGAGCAAAATCAAAATCAAGACAAAAACCACCATTGTCACCTCCCCACCGGTCTCTCGCCCATGCTGTTGTCACCCAGTCCACGACCAAAAGGCAAGTGCAGTTTCTGCACGTGTCTCTCGGCTCCATGTGCCTCCTCCAGGTCTCCTTCTGGCTCCATCCTGCTTCTTTCCTTCTCAGTCTCCACTGCAGCTTCTTCTCTCCCTTCTCAGCTCCCTTCTCTCTCTTCCTTTGGGTTGGGCAGGGAACCTGGAACTTCCCCTTTACCTGGGGACCACCCTATTATCTTGGATATCTCATACAGAAACACATATTTTAACTGTCTTAATTTGTTTAGGTGAGATGTCATTAAATTTTAGTTTTCTTATAATAAGAAGCAAAAAAATAAACCTGCAAGCTCAACAATATTTAGAGAAAGTGATATTGTTTAACATTCTCATTCTTAAACTTAATAAGACCTTAGTTTTATATGAAATTTGGCCACCATTTAAATAATGATAAAAGAAAAAATTTAAGGGAGAGATACCAATTGTAGCTGTTAGTTTTTCTTAGGACAGGAATTTTAAATTAATTTCAGAGTTGCAAATTCTAACATCCCAAAAACCAAATTTCTTTCTTAGGCAAGTACTAGATAGATTGATGAAAACCAAGAAAAATAAGAGAGACTTAATATCATATACATTTCCTACATACCTGTGAGGAACACAGTGTTGCTAAGGAACTTGCCCATGAGGCTAGATTTTGCTAGGACAAGGGGAAAGAAAGAAGTCAATCTGGGATTTTTCTGGAAAAGAATTTTATCAAGAGATTTAGGACTAATCATCAAAATGCAAACTTATCTTTTTTGATGTAGACTAGGTCAATTACTCTTTTTTTTTTCCTGAATACTGTGTGCTTCCTTTTGAAAATAGAGACATTTCAACATAAAATATTGATACTCAACATGAAAACTGTAAGGCTTGCATGCTACAAATTCAACCATTAAGTTTTGATCTAGTTTTTGATTACCAAAATCTTAAATCCTGATCTCAAAATTGGGAATTTTTTATTAGACTTTATATAGTTGTCATTTATAACTAATACTCCTAAGGCATTAGTGATACAAACAGATTTTTTGATTTTTTTTTTAAACTTTGGTCATGTGCATTAGTTTTAAAAAGTAGTTATTCTTTTTTTTAATAATAAATTTTATTTTTATATTCCCCAACAATTGCAACCCCCCCCATTCTGACCCCAATCCCTCCCCTCCCGCCACCCACCCCCAAAAAAGTGTCTCTGGTTCAAAGTTTTTTGTTGATTTTGATTTTTACTTTCTTATAGTTACTCATTTTCCTGGTCCCTTATTTAAGTTTTCTAGATTCCTGCTATGAGTGAGTCCATCCGGTAGTTTTGCTTTTCTTTCTGGCTTATTTCGCTGAGCATGATCCCTTCCAGCGCCATCCATGTTGCTGCAAACTGCATGTGTTTATCTTTTTTGAATGCTGAGTAATATTCCATGGTATATATGTACCACATCTTCTTGATCCAGTCATCTATTTTTGGGCATTTGGGCTGTTTCCAAAGCTTAGCTATTGTAAATAGTGCTGCTATAAACCTAGGGGTGCAGGTGTTCTTTGGAATTGATGTTTCTGTGTCCTTTGGGTAAATACCTAGGAGTGGAATTGCTGGATCATATGGAAGCTCTATGTTTAGTAGGTCCAGAAATCTCCACACAGCTCTCCATAGTGGTTGGACCAGTTTGCACTCCCACCAACAGTGCAGAGAGTTCCTTTTTCTCCACACCCTCGCCAATATTTGTTGTTGCTAGTTTTTTTAATATGTGCCATTCTCACTGGTGTAAGATGGTATCTCATGGTAGTTTTGATTTGCATTTCCCTGATTACAAGTGATGTTGAACATTTTTTCATATGTCTGTTGGCCATTTGCATTTCCTCTTCAGAGAAGTTTCTTTTTAGCTCTTCTGCCCAATTTTTGACTGGATTATTTTCTTTGTTGTTGTTGAGTCTCATCAGCTCTTTGCAGATTTTTGTGATCAGTTCTTTATCATTAGTGTTGTGTAAAAAAATGTTCTCCCAGTTGGTGGGGTTTCTCTTTGTTTTTGTTATTGTCTCTTTTGCTGTGCAGAAGCTCTTTAATTTGATGTAGTCCCAGCTGTTTATCTTTGCCTTCACTATCACTGCTTTGGGTGATGTGTTTGTAAAGATGTCTTTGATGTGCAAATCATGTAGTGTTTCGCCTATATTTCCTTCTATGTATTTTATGGTTTCAGGTCTTATGTCTAGTTCTTTAATCCATTTTGAGTTGATTTTTGTGTATGGTGTGAGGTAGTGGTCAAGCTTCATTCTTTTGCATGTGGCAACCCAGTTTTCCCAGCACCATTTATTGAACAAACTTTCTTTGCTCCAATGCATAGTCTTTGCTCCTTTGTCAAAGATTAGTTGACCATAAATCTGTGGGTTTATTTCTGGATTTTCTATTCGATTCCATTGGTCTGTGTGTCTGTTCTTGTTCCAATACCATGCAGTTTTGATGATTATGGCTTTGTAGTAGAGTTTGAAGTCTGGGAGTGTGATGCCTCCATTCCCTTCTTTTTTTTTTCAGGAGAGCTTGGCTATTCGGAGTTTTTTGTAATTCCATATGAATTTCATCAATAATTGTTCTAGTTCTTTGAAGAATGACATTGAGATTTTGATTGGAATAGCATTGAATCTGTATATTGCTTTTGGTAGGATGGCCATTTAATAATGTTTATTCTACCAATCCATGAGCAGGGGATGTCTTTCCATTTCTTTGTGTCTTCTATTTCTTTTAATAGTGTTTTATAGTTTTCTTTGTATAGGTCCTTTACCTCTTCGGGCTCAGTGTCCAAGGCTTCCCCCAGGCGCTGAGCACGTGCTGCTGTCGCCCAGAATACAGGGCCCCCAAGGTCTACCTTGGCCAGCAGTACAACGGCCCCAAGGTGGACGTGTGGAGCCTGGGCATCATGCCCTACGAAATGGTGACCGGCACACTGCCCTTCAGGGGGCCCAGCCTCAGGGCAATCAGGGAGTGCGTCCTGGGTGGGAACGTCCACCAGACCACCTACCTCATGGTCCAGGGCGGGGACCTGCTGGCCAAAATGCTGGCACGGGACCCCTGGAAGCGCAGCACCCTGGAGAGCATCCAGCAGCACGCCTGGGTAGCAGAAACGAGCAGGGGACTCCTGCCCTTCAGCGAGCCGTCGCTCTGCCCCCAGGACCTGGCCATAACCAAAGGTATGGAGCGCCTGGGCTACCAGAGGCAGGAAATTCGGGAGGCCATTGACACTAACAAGTACCGCGAGGTCATGGCCACCTACCTCATCCTCCCCTCCAGGAAGCAGGCGGGGGAGGAGGACTATGAGGAGGAGGGGGAGGAGCGGCCCAGGCGCGTTACCTTCCAGGTGCCGAAGCGCGTCACCTTCCGGGATCCCGGTTACCCTGATTACAAGGACTCCCCACCCACCCCCACCCCGCCGGCACCTGAGGTTTCGGGGAATACCCCAAGGCCGGGTATCCTGGGAAAGCACCCAGTGCAGAAGATTGGAAAAGATACCCACCCCACTCCCTCAGCCTGAGGTTTTGGGGAATGCCCCAAGGCCAGGTATCCTGCGAAAGCAGGAAGTCCAAAAGAGGGGAAAGGATGTCACCCCGGGCAACAGGGTCATCTCCACCAGGTCCCTGAGCTGGAGGATGCGCAGCAGCACACCACTGCTGCAGGTCCAAGCCCCCTGCTAGAGGACACCCCAAAGGGCAGTCCCTCTGCGCTAGGCCCAGAGCTGGAGGATGGCTGGGGGGACACCAGCACCTCTGTGGCTAGACCCCAGCTGGAGAACACTGGGGAGCACGGCAGAACCACTGAGACAGGCCCCCAGCTGGAGAGGGACCAGGAAAGCAGGGCCAACACAATCAGTCCAGCTCCCCAGCCCTCCAGCACCACCCTAAGACGTCCCCCAATATGTGACTGGCCTTCCAGTGCAGTGGCCCCTTCAGCAATCATCAGGGCCAGAGATAGAGTATTAGAAATTATCCTAGAATTTTGTTGCTGCTGTGCAGCATTGGAACTGGAGAGCAACAAAGATTAAAAATAGTGCCATACCCGGCAGAAGACCCCCCACCCCCAAAGAACAAGCACTCAGTGGCCATGGTGAACAGGAGTACACCAGGGAAGGTTGAGGCTCTGGAGAGGCTCCGGGGCTGGGCCCAGTCAGAGGGGCCAGGAGCAGCATGAGACTCACAGGACTGCAGCACAGAAGTCTGGGCAGCACTGATGTCCCTGGAGCAGAGCAGGTGAAGGACCAGGCAGGCAACGAAACTGGTGAAGCATCTGGAGAGGAGCAGAGCGGGTGAGGGTTGGCGTGCGGAGGGGTTGGGGAGAGTTGAGCAGGTACAGGACCAGGAGAGGGGTGTGGGGCTGTGTGGGCAGAGCCTCCAGAGGTCCCAGGGCCACAGGCGAGGAACCCTGGGCCTCTCTCCCCCATCTTAGGTACTGCCCCCTTGGTGGGAGAGACCTGCTGCTCACCCCTGGGCACACAGATGGTGCAGAGGATGCAGGAGCTCTTGCAAAGGCTTGGGCCTGGGTGGTAAATCGTGCAGATTGCAAGGAGCACATAGATAGGCTCTCTAGCTCCCCTTAAGAAAGACTCTGGGACCAGTATATTAGAATCCAAACGGGACTCTCCAAGGTGGGCAGAGGTTATTCACAGAGCAGCCCTAATCCACCATGACCTGCTCAGCTGGAAAATCCGCACATCTTCCTGCTCCACGAAGCCTAGGCTATGATCAGTCTCAGTCCCGCAGTGAGCACACCTAGGTGTCCAGTGTCCCCTGGGCCGAAGCTGCAGCTCGTCATGGAGTACGTGCAGAAGGGATTTTGCAACTTGGGATTCTTACACAGTGTCAGTCCAGCTGGAATTTCTCCTTTTAAAAATCCTCTCCAGACGGCTACCCACCCTTCCTCCTCCCTGGATTCAAACCCTGCAGGGTGACCTTAGCCAAATTGGAAACATTAATATCGCCCAACAGATGCAGGCTTTGGACACCAGTCTCTGCCAATTAAATCACTGGGTACAGGAATGAAAAACTACAGGGGCTGTCTACCTTAAATTTGTGTTTTTTCATCATTGTTTAGATGGTGTTCAATTCCCTTCTAAAACTAAGGTTTTGCTAAGTCTGGTAAATGCAAGTGAGGTGAGGTATGTGTGTTTGAAAAAAGAAATGTATGGAAGAGGGATATTCTGAAGGGCCTTAAGATAATGTAAAGCCGGATGGGTAAAATGAAATGGCATTAGAATGAAAGCAAGCAAAAGAAAGTGTTGAAGGTCTGACAGGGAGGTTTTGGTGAGAAATCGTGTGTACTCAGGTGTCTCCCCCTCCTCCAACACATTCATGGGCTTGCTCATCTGACCAGCAAAGCCCCCTCTGACTGACCTTTTGTCAGCTGAAGCTGGGGCCAGGACATCCAAACTTGGACCAACTCTCCCTTACTGCCATGGATCCTTCCCATAGTAGGCCTGGTGATCATGATCATGCTTTTATTTGTTTCTACACCCCATTTTCTCTGCTTTATCCAGGAAAAGCTCTCTGAGATGAGCCTTCGCACTCCCAGACCCGGGAAAGCCATTCCTGTTATTGACAGATGAGCAACAGGGCGTTGCTCTAGGGGTTCTGGGCCAACCTACGCCAGTCCAGCGAGCAGTTGCTTATTTCTCTAAACAAATGGATCCCACTGTAAGAGGATGGCAGCCCTGCCTGCGTGCACTTGCGGCAGCTTCTCGTCTCGCTAGACCTAAGGCCTTAAAACCCACACTGGGCCAACCTGTAAATGTTAGTTCTCCACATCGGCTCCAGGACCTGCTCACTCATCAGGCTCTCTCCCCTCCATCACCCTCTTGTCTGTTAGATTTCTACTCTCTTTGTCAAAGACCCTCTCATCTCCCTCTCCCAATCCTCGACTCTCCATCCTGCCAGGCTTCACGGGTGTTCCACTCCCTAACGCAGGTAACACCCTCTTCTTACTACGGTGGACACCATCACCAGTCGGACAGTGGACCTGCCTTTATCTCAAAGATTACTCCACAGGTCTCCTCCCTGGGCATCACCTGGAAACTACACATTCCCTCCCGACTGCAATCCTCTGGTAAGGTAGAACGGGTAAATGGTCTGACCAGAGACCACCTAGCCAAACTCTCCACAGAGCCCACAAATCCTGGGTGGAGCTGCTCCCACTGGCTTTAGTGCACCTCCGAGCCACTCCCCATGGCCCCTTGTTCCTGAGCCCCCTTGAACGGATGTATGGCAGACCTCTTCTTACTAACCATGAGCTCCGCGTCCAACCTACACTGTTGGCTGGATATTTTCCATACTTCTCTTTGCTCAGACAGCTGCTCCAAGAACACGCAGACCTTTGTCTGCCACAACCTGTGCCTCCGTCCCCTGATGCACCTGTCAACCTGCTGTGCCCTGGAGACCAGGTTCTTCTGAAAGCCATCTCTCCAAAACCACTTCCGCCAAAGTGGATGGGTCCACACACGATCATCCTGACTACACCAATGGCTGTCAAGGCATCAGCTGTCCAGGGTCAAAGTGGTCCCTGTGGACAAGCAGTATGTATACAAGCACATGGGCCCAACTCGGGTTTGCATCAATGCATCCCTGGTCCACATCCCACTCAGCCTATAGAGTAGAGGCCCTCTGATTCTCCTTCCTCTGTTTCTTTTTTTTTTTTTTAAAGATTTATTTATGCAAGCACTGGGTACAGTCAGAAACACAGGAGGGTGAGAGAACTCACCAGAGACAAAGCGAAGAGCAGAACAGGCAGACTTGACGAAGCACACTGCTGAGGGGAGCAGTGG
>NW_023602073.1:37866391-37883391 GCF_014898055.3 Talpa occidentalis
TTTATTACCTGTCTAGCTGGTCTCCAACTGGCAGCACCTAAACCTATAAACTTTACTAAGCTCACAAAAGATTACCCAGTCAGCCTCAAAAAACCCTGCTGCCCTCCTTAGCCACTGCCTGATGGAGACGCTCCAGTGCCATACCAGGCTTGACCCTGACTTGTCTGGAGGCGCCACAGTTCTGGCTACCCATTTTATAACTCAGTCAGCCCCAGACATTAATAAACAGCTTAAGAAGGCTGACGACAGTCCTTAAACCCCTATCCAGGATCTGCTGAATATGGCCTTTACAGTATTTAACAACCAGGAGGAACAGGACAGGGCAGAGAGGGAACTCCGTAGTCGCCAGAAGGCTGGGCTTCAAGCTCAGGCCCTAGTAGCTGCCTTGGGACTGCCAGGCCCTGCTCCTCCAACCAACGCAGTGCCTGCCGCCCAACAGAGGATGACAATGGGTCCCAACGGACCGCCGCCGGGAGCCTGCTTCAAATGTGGCCGTAAAGGCCACTGGTTCAGAAAATGTCCCAACCCCCGCCCTCCACCAGGACCATGCCCCATCTGCAACATCCAAGGTCACTGGAAAAGTGACTGTCCCTCCACGCCTGGCTGTGGTGGGCCAGTCCTTCCAGTCCCTGCTACACTTCCACCGGTGGTCTTGGGTTTGGCAGCTGAGGACTGAAGAGGCCCGGACTCATCGACTCCGATAAACTTCGAGGAACCCAGGATAACAGTCACGGTAGCAAGTAAGTACATCTCCTTTCTGGTTGGCACGGGGGCTACCCTCTCTGTCCTCCCCTCCTATTCCGGTCAAGTTTATCCTTCTCAGGTCTCGGCTACGGGTGCTGACGGCCTTCCTTCTCAGCCCAGGACCACTGGTCCGCTCTTTCCTAGTCATGCCTTCTTGCCCCACAGCACTCCTGGGTCGCGACCTCCTGACCAAATTCGGGGCTGCTCATGGTTCCAAGATCCTAGCGCTGCTACAGTGGGAGGCCACTGCTCCAAACATCTCCTAATCCTCCTCAGGTCTCCCCGCTGTCTCCTCCACTGTCAACCCCCTGGTCTGCAATATCTCTATCCTGATTGTTGCCACCCATCTTACCCCAGTCCTCATTTGCCTTAAGGATCCCTCTTCTTTTCCCTCTCGCCCCCAGTTTCCAATCTCCCTCACTCACCATCAGGGTCTCAAACCATCATCCAACAACACCTGGGAAAGGGACTCCTTACTCCTATCAACCCACTCTGTAATACTCCCATTGTCCCAGTTAGAAAAGCCTGACAGCTCTTACTGCCTAGTGAGAGACCTTCACCTCATTAACGAGGCGGTGGTGCCTATCCATCCAGTAGTGCCAACCCGTACACCCTCCTATCTCATGTACCATCTTCTACCACACGCTTCTCTGTACTTCACCTCAAAGGTGCCTTTTTTTAACCATCCCTCTGAATCCTCACGGTTACTTCCCATTTGCTTTTACTTGGGAAGATCCGGACACACACACCTCCCAGCAACTGGCCTGGACAGTCCTGCCTCAGGGTTCCGGGACAGCCCTCATCTGTTTGGTCAGGCATGAGCTAGTGATCTCTCATCATGTGATACTCCACCCCACACTCTCCTCCAGGATGTTGCTGGCCTCCTCCTCTGCAGTCTTCTCCGCCACAATCTCAGCAACACACTGCATAACTCCTCACCTTCCTGTGCTCAAAAAGATACCGTGTCTCCCCATCCAAAGCCCAACTTTCAGTTCCCACAGTCATTTATATGGGTCTTCGACTAACTCCTTCCTCCAAACAGCTGACGGTGGAACGCAAGCAGGCCATCCGGGGCCTTCCCTCCCCTGAATTGGCAGAACAAATCCTTTCCTTCCTAGATTTGGTCGGATTCTTCCATCTTGAATCCCTAATTTTGCTTTCCTAGCCAAGCCACTGTACAGGGCAGCAAAAGCCTCCCCCAAAGAACCTCACCAATCCCCCAGGGAGGTCTGCAGGGCCTTCCTTTTACTCAGACATATCCTCCTTAGGGCACCTGCCCTCGGCCTTCCTCATCCAGAAAAGCCTTTCCTCCTGTGCACAGATGAAAGTCGGGGCATGGCGGCAGGCGGCCTTTCCCAGCCTCTGGGCCCAGCCCTGTGTCCTGTCGCTTCTCTCTCCAAGCAGATGGATCCCACCGTCAGGGGCTGGCAACCTCGCCTTAGAGCCCTGGCGGCGGCAGCTCTACTCACCCAGGAACCCCTCAAACTTACTCTGAAAAGACCTACCCAAGTACATTCCTTGCACTGTCTCCAGGCCCTCCTGTCTCCCTGCCCGCTCTCCACTCTCACTCCTGCCCGCTCACAGGACTTCCACGTGCTCTTTATCAAAAACCCTCTGGTGAGTCTTATTCAGTCTAATTCTCTCAACCCAGCCACTCTTCTGCCTGTCTCTGGCCCCCTTCTGCCGCTCATTCGTGTCCTGAAATCCTGGGGGAAAAAAATGCAAACCTCTAGACTGGGTTTAACTGACATCCCTTTGTCAGATGCCTACTGTGTGTGCAGACTGGCGGCTCTTGCGTAAATGCGCGAGGTCAGCGGAGGGCTGCCTAGGCCATTGTTACCATCGATCAGGTAATTGAGGCAGGAAAGCTGCCCAGAGAAACCACCTTCCAAAAGGCAAAACTCATAGCGTTTAACCAGGGCCCCGACCCTCAGCAACCATAAGAAAGTCAACATCTATATGGATTCAACATATGCCTTCCTTATGGCTCAGAGTCATGCTGCGATTTGGCAGGAAAGAGGGTTCCTCTCCACCAAGGGGTCCCCCATCATGAACGCTAAACTTATACTTAAGCTTTTAGCAGCCTTGCAGCTCACCAGCTGCGTGGACACTTACCCGGACAGGATTGGCGGTTTGATTTTACTCACCTCCCTACTCACAAAAAGGTTAAATATCTGCTAAGAATGGTTGATACAATAACAGGGTGGGTCGAGGTCTTCCTGCAGCTAGAAAAATGACTCAGGTAGTAACTGAGGCCCTTCCTAACCACATTATCCTGCACTTTGGTCTCCCCACTTCTCTCCAATCTCACAATGGTCCAGCTTTTTATCTCAAATATTATTCAGTAGGTCTCCGTGGCTCTGGGTATCACCTGGAAGCTTCACATTCCCCACCACCCATAATCCTCAGGGAAAGTGGGGCGCGCCAATGGGCTAATCAAGGATCACCTGACTAAACTCTCATTAGAGCTCCGCAGCTGCTCCAGGAACATTCAGACCGGTACTTGCCCAGTCCTAACTGGGATCCTGACCTCCTCAGCTAACCTTCCCCACCACTGCATCCGGGAGACCGAGTCTTGCTCAAATTGCTTCAGCCAAAGCCACTGCAGCCTCCGTGGACTGGTCCGCACATCGTCATTCTCCCCACGCCTACAGCGGTAACACTTCTGGGACACCCCTCCTGGCACCATCTCTCTCGGGTCAAACGTGCCCCAAAGACAAACAGTATGTATGTTGTAACCTGGGTCCTACTAGGATGCGCATTTCTTGTCAAAATCTCCCCTAGCCCTGTGTCCTGTGTATGGAAATTCAAAGTTAGGGAGACCTTTGTCTCAGGATCCACTGAGACTACCCATTAGGTGGGCACTGCGGATGCCCACAGACCAGATGTACAGCACCTATCACTCTCACCCTAACTCTTTCGTTACTAACCCTATGGACACCTTGTTTTGTTTCTTTTACCATCAAACCTTAAATCACTGCAAAAATACCTACAAATAATATGGGGGGGTTCCCTTACCCGTCATGTACAGTGCAACTTCCAGACAAAGGCTGAATGTTCTCTCCAGGCTGTCATAATACAGATTTCAATACAAATCAAGTTAACTCTGCTATTTCAGATCCTTGAGACCAACGTTGGGTACAGGGAGTCCAAGCCGCAGTGAATTTCTACTGGCTGGCATTCCTACCCTGTGGCAACATTGTCCATCTCAAGGGACTATGTCCCGACACAAAATGCCACAGTCCAAGTCTCCCAGGACATCCTCCATTCAGAGCAAGTCCTATAAAATTAGCTAACATCATCAGAAAAGACCGAGACCCCCTCAACCTGGATTCATATAATCCAAAATGTTATAACCTTCCTAAATAACTCTTTTGGGACTAATACCTCTTCTTGTTTCCTCTGCACTTCCCTTCAGAGGCCTCTACTGGCGGCAGCTCCAATTAATCTCAATACCACTACGACCAAGATAACGGACGCTGCTTGCCAGACTCCCCAACTCTCAGTCCCCCTATGGGACTCCAGTCACAGCTACCCCTGCTAGCAAACTGATGCCCTTGTCAGCTTTCATTCCTGCACTTCTAACATTTTGGTTAAAGGATAGATACCTCCTTAGAAAAAACCTGTGTCTTTAGCTCATCACAAAGACAGCTCCCCTCCCTGGCACAGGCCACTCTCCAAAACCGGCGGGCTCTGGACCTGTTAACATCTGATAAGGGGGCACCTGCCTGTTCCTCAGGGAAGAATGTTGTTACTGTATCAGTGAGTCAGGGATTGTAGAACAAAATGTGAAAGCTTTATTTATTTATTTTTTTTTGACAAGGCATGTATCTTTTCTTTTCTTTAAAGATTGATTTATTTATTTATACAAGCACTGGGTACAGTCAGAAGCGCAGGAGGGTGAGAGAATTCACCAGAGCCAGAGCGGGGAGCAGAGCAGGCAGAAGGACCGAAGTACACTGCTGAGGGGAGCAGCGGGCGGCAGGAGAGGTCTGCGCGCCATGTGGGACCCTCCTCCAGTGGCCGGGGAGCAGCCGGGGATTGAACCAGCACTGCAGAGGCTGCGGGCAGCTTCACAACCCAGCGCTCAACCGCTGTGTGAAAGCTTTAATGAAACTACGCAAAGACGTGGAAAGGGAAAGCGGGGGCTCCAACTCTCCACTAACATGGTTTCAAAATCGTATAGTGTCATGGCTCCTCCCACTCTTGGGGCCAATATTAATAATAACCTTTTTTTTTTTTTCTTTTTGCTCCTTGTCTCTTAAAACTCATACAGGCTCATGGGCCTCCCTGGTGGTGCAGTGGTTGATCGCTGGGTTGTGAAGCTGCCTACAGCCTCTGCAGCGCCAGTTCGATCCCCAGCCACTGGGCGAGGATTCCACATGGCGCGCAGACCTCTCCTGTCGCCCGCTGCTCCCCTCAGCAGTGTACTTGGTCAGTCTGCCTGTTCTGCTCTCCGCTCTGGCTCTGGTGAATTCTCTCACCCTCCCACGCTTCTGACTGTACCCAGTGCTTGTATAAATTAAAAAAAAAAAATTCATACAGGCTCGCATTTGGGAAATGTCTCCTACAACCTTTAACCAACTCCTTCTCCACCCATATTCTCACATCTCTGCAGAAGACCCTCAGAACCAGGTCTGAGCCACACCCTTGGTCTTCACTCCCTTCCAGCAGGAAGTGCCAAAGAAAGAAACTTTGCCCTTTTTCCTATCAACAAAAGATTGATAGGAAAGGTCCATGCAGGAGGTCTGAATGCAAAAATCCACCAGGAAGCCCACCTGGGAACAGGAATGTGGAAGCCTGCCTAGAGAATTCAGATAATGAACCCTCCCCCCAAATCTTTTCCGTGCCCTACAAACCCAGTCTCCCACCTGATCTCTCCTCACCCTATAAAAGCCTGCTTCCCCTGACAACGTGTGCGGCTTCACGGATCCCCCACCTTGGGTCCCTGAGGTCCGCGCAGGGCGCAATAAATTTTCCCTTATTTGAGAAATTTAGCCTGGCTCTCCTTTTCTTTACGGTGCTGAACCTTTCAGTTACATGTTAAATAGATATAGTGTGATTACACTGGGATCAATTTATCAAAAATCATATATTTTATTTTTTACCACAGATCCCAGAAGAAAAATTAGTACATACTGTAAGTTGTCAAAGTTTATAGTGATAGGAATCAATTTTCCATAATTTCGTTTTCTCTGGGAATTTACATTTTATCAAGGCAACAAGTGCCCTCAGTTGATTTTTAAAAGGGACAGACTCACATTCATTTTCAGGAAAGTGTCTGCCAATTCAACTACTCTAAGGAACCATGGTTTTAGCCATTCACTCCTTCAATTAAGAATGATATTGCCTAAAAGAAGAGGCGAATTCACTTCATACATTTTCCCCCTGGACACAGCCTTTTGGACTGTAGCAGACATGCCTTATGTGCACGTCCTTGTCATTGCTTCAGACCTTTAAAAAAATGTGGATTTCAGGATGATAAATAGAAAATATGCTTTCGTGATTTACCCAGGACATTTTGAAGTGAAACTGGTCTGGATTTTTTTTTTTTCCTGCAAGAAAGTAGTGGTGAAAAATTACTACTGCAGTTGGTACTATAATTTCCACTCTTACTAAGTTTTACCTTAGCAAATGTCAAAATAGTGACAGGCGAATGGTGTCTAAGTGATGTTATAAAAATAGTCCTGGATCCCATGAAAAGTTCTGGGTGACCTCAATGGTTCCACAGACCGACTTTGGAAATGGTTTTCTCAGTGAACCAGGGATAGTCTCTGCCTTTGTCTCTTATAGAGTGTCATCTGCCTTTGTCTCTGATTGAGCTGTCAGAATCCACCTCCTTGGTTTGGATTTCCAATTTCCAAAGTTTTTCTTAGAGCTTTGCCCCTGGACTCCTGGAAGAGCACTCATTCCTCAGAGATGATGAGAGAGTGCTCAGTCTGAGATGGGAGGTGGAGAGACAGGTGCTTCTCTTTGGAACTTGGAGAGTTAGTGTTTAGAGGCACCAGACCCATTGACAATCTTTTTTGATTTTGTTTTTCATCTGCTTAATATGTATTTCCATCCAGGGACCTCACCTCATCTTTAAGAGAGATAATATTGGCCCCTTGATTTTACATGTGTTTAATGCATCTGACTTGATGCTCCCAAAGCATGAAGAGGTGTGTGGTCCAATAGAATGTTCAGGAAGAAAGAAGTGTTCTACATATGCACTGACCAATATGGTGCCTCTAACTGTTGAACACTTGAAATGTGGCTCATGAGCTGAGTTGTTGCATATTTTACTATATATCATTTAAAATTAAAAAGCAGTATGTGGCTAGTAGCTACCGCATTGACAGTACATATCTAGAATGTTCCTAACTTTCAGTATCTGCCCCCCAATACTTTGTTGTATAAAAAAATAGTAAAATATAATGTACAATAAAATTACCTTCATGTGGAAATCATGGGTTTTAGGTATATCCTTAAAATATGGCATGTCCAAATAGTTGAATTAACATGTATTTTAACAAAAGATGGAGAGGTGAGATCCCAAATCTGAATACAAACTCTGTCAAATCCCTGAAAGACCACTAAACTGTGCTGAGACGTGGGACACTCAAGAGAAATTGTCGGAAAACGAGAAAGAACTTAGAGGGCGTTCTACCCTTGAGTGACAGACTGATCCTGGTGCACTCTGTGAGTCTGCACCTATGACTGATGACTTCCCCAATCCACACAAGCTCAGAGAATCAAAAGAAAAATCTTACTGACTCGAGGAATCAAACATCAGATTTGGTGGCTGCATTTGAGTATTTGGGTATGCCAGGCACAAAGTAACCAACAAGTGGGTGGATGCCAACATCGGGGTAGACGCTGTCCAAAATCTTGGTTGACCATTGAATCACATGGAGACAAGTCAAACCTTTTAAGACCCAGGATGAAAATGCAGCAAGTGGAGACTGAAGCAACAGAGCAGGGGCGCATCTGTGCATACTGCAAGGCAGATTTTGCCTGGTTCTGGCAAATGTCCAACTTCAGTGGGGAAGAGAGAGAATCCCCAGAAAAATAAGGGTCCAGATGTGTTAAATCTTATATCTTTCATGTATTTAGAATTAAACCTGCTTTCTCCATGGTGCTTGTTTGAATAAAGCCTGACTACTCTCTACAAGGTAGCGGCATAATTTTCTTTCTTTGACAAAAGGATATAAATATTTAGTGGCCAGATGATGGACAGTAGAAGCTTTTCAAATGTCCACAGGTTTTTTTATACACTCAAGAGGTCAAGACTCACCTCCTGTGAGTCCCTAGACTTGCTGGCTCCCTGCTCATAGAGGAGGCTGGGGCACGTGTGCCACTTCACAGTGAGGCTCAGAAGGCATCGGGATCTCCTGCTTAACCTCTCTTGCTCCTCTCTGGGGGTAGACATTTGCTGTGCTGGGAGGACACTCAGATAAGGAGATGCTTACATGGTGAGGAACTGAAGCTTTTTTCCAGCAGCCACGTGCATAAGCCTTTATGTAGATCCTCCCATGTCCACCAAGCCTTTTCTTCAGCCTGACATTGTGATTGCAGCCTCATGAGACCCCGAGCTGGAACCATCACTGGGGTACAGGCCAGAGGTGTAGAGGGTGAGAGGATTCATCAGAGACAGAGTGGGGAACAGAACAGGCAGATTGACTGAAATACACTGCTTAGAGGAACAGTGGGCAAGTCAGGAGAGGTCCGCTGTGCCATGTGGTTAGCTTCCTGGCTGGGGATCGAACTTGTGCTGCAGAGGCTGTGGACAGCTTCATAAGTTGTGTCTTAACCCCTTGTGCCACCAGGGAGACCCATAAATAAATAAATCTTAAACAACAACAAAAGAAGTCTTAGAGAAAGAAGTTATGAGTGCGGAAGCCCTGGGCTTGGATCCCAGATCTGTGTCATGCTAAATATGGGAATGTTTCCACTCTCTCCTGTAAAATGAGGCTAATAGAGTCTAGGTTGTCTGCCTCACACAGGCGATAAGAGGATTAAGCTTAAACTTACAGTACTGTAGAAGTGAGCTATATATTGTTTATAAGAGATGAAATTTCAATATAAAGACACACTGAAGGTAAATTGATGGAAAAAAGATAAGCTATGAAGATAGACATCATAAGGAGATTGGAGTGGTTCTTTTAAAATCAGCCATAAAAAAGTTCAAAATAGAATTCATGGGCATATATAGAGAACTCCCTCATGATGATAAAATCTAACAGAGTGAGAAATGTCAGAGTGCAGATAGAAAGGAGACATGGTTGCCTGGCTGGTGTATGGAGAGAGGATCAAATATAAAGGTGCAGCTATTGACAATAGCTAAGATATGGAAACAACCTGAATGCCCAAAACCAGTTGTCTGGATCGAGAAGTTGTGCTGTATATACACCAGGGAATACTACTCAGCAATCAAAAAAGATAAACATGCTATTTGAAGTAACATAGATGGAGCTGGAAGGGATTATGCTCAGTGAAAAATAAGTCAGAAGGAAAATGAAAAAATATTGGATGGTTTCCCTATGTTCACTTAGAGGAGGAACATAGGGAAACCATACAAGGGATTTGGGGGGAAAAAGACAAAACTAGCAGCAAACTAAACATTGGAGACATTCATCTGGGGATAAAGAGGGAAATGGATCAAAATGGGAGGGAAGAGCAGCAGAGTCTGTGGTAATGTTCCCGGGTGTCCTGGTGGAGGCACTTTCATGGGGACAACACCTGAGAGGAGAAATCAAACATTGTACAAAAATGAAGAACAATGTAAAATATATAAACAAATAAATTTCAAAAAAACAATATAAAGAAGCAGGAGACATTTTAGGATGAGGGGACTGTGCTGTCCGTGCTCTATGGTCGTTCCAGGATTCTATTTATTTAGAATGTTTATTTATCTGTCTATTTACTCTATTATTTATATTTACTTAACTGTCCATCTAAAATTGGCAAATTTTATTTCATGTAAAGATCTTAAGAAATAAAAGCGGGGAGAGAGAAGACAAAGTTAATACACTAGCGTTAATTAAAAACAGAGACTTCATTGCTAGAAGTTCTGTCCCAAGGAATGTTAAAGGATTTCTTCCAGGCCTTGGGAAGTGACTGTAGATAATAACTCACACATTACATCAATAACTAGCAACAGAGACACGCAGAATACTCTTTTCTTGTAGCTTGTCTTAACTTATTGAACAGATATGACTGCTTACATTTTTTGTTTTACAGTTTTATTTGGCTTCTGTTTATTTTGGTTCAATATATATATATATTACATTAATAACATTAAGGTGGTTAAATAGAACTATATTGCTGTAAATTTCCTATATGTTACGAAATGTAGTTCAATTAAGTAGATATTGAAAAATGAAAGATAGATTTAAGTATTTATAACAATAAAAAGTACTGAAATAAATATATCTAAAGCCACAAGAAGAATTAATTTCACAGAAAAATATTTGCTTGAATCAAAGAAAGGTAGAAAATGATGAAATGGAATGAAAAAGATGCGAGACAATGAAAAAATAAACATCAAAATGATAAGACTCAAATCTTACCATATCAAATACCAGATGGTCTCAGTCATAGCAGGAATTTAGAAAACCTAAATAAGGGACCAGGAAAAAGACTAATTGCAATAAAGTAAAAATCAAAATCAACAAGCAACTATAAACCAGAGATGGGGGGGAGAGAAGGGAGGAGAGATTAGGATCAAAAAAGGAGGGGGCGGGAATTGTATGGGGAATATATCCAAGATGAAAATGCATACTTTGTGCAAAAATGAAAATGAAAAATGATGTAAAAAATAGATAAAATAAAATAATAATAAAATAAATAAATTAGGCACTGCCGGCGCCCTGAGAGGCGGCCCCCTGTCGGGCAGCTTAGTGGCCTGAGAGGCTTGGGTCCCTCAGAGTCCAGACCCCGTGAGGAGGGCAGGCGCGAGGAGGCTGGGCTCAGGGACCTTCGCCGCTGGCCTCACAGTGATCCAGGTGCTGGGGTCGCGCCGTTCCTTCCGGGTTTCTCCCCAGCCCCGGGTTTGTTCTGCTCCCAGGACGGAGCTCCGAAAAGATCCCCCCAGTGCCTGATCCCGCGGCCTGGGCAGCTTCCAACTGAACCAAGCTCCCACCACCCGTCTTCAGTAAAGTTGTTACTATACTGGGGAAAAAAAAATTAACTAAACCCCAACCAAAAGCCTGCGATTCTCTGGCACATATTAGAAAAACTAGCAACAACAAATGCTGGCGAGGAGGTGGAGATAAAGGAACTCTCCTGCACTGCTGGTGGGAGTGCAAACTGGTCCAACCAGGATGGAGAGCTGTGTGGAGATTACTTGACCTATTAAAGATAAAGCTTCCATAAGATCCAGCAATTTGACTCCTAGGTATTTACCCAAAGGACACAGAAACATTAATTCCAAAGGGCACCTGCACCCCTATGTTTATAGCAGCTCTATTTACAATAGCTAAGCTTTGGAAACAACCCAATGCCCAAAAATAGATGACTGGATCAAGAAGATGTGGTACATATACACCATGGAATATTACTCAGCAATCAGAAAAGATAAACTCATGCCATTTGCAGCAACATGGATGGAGCCAGAAGGGATCATGCTCAGCGAAATAAGCCAGAAAGAAAAAGAAAAATACCGGATGGTCTCACTCATAGCAGGAATTTAGAAAACCTAAATAAGGGACCAGGAAGAAGACTAATTGCATTAAAGTAAAAATCATAATCAACAAGCAACTATAGACCAGAGACACACTACAGTGGGGGTGGGGGGAGGAGAAGAGGGATTAGGGTCAGAATAAGGAAGGTGGGAATTATATGGAGAATATAACCAAAATGAAAATGCATACATTATGCAAAAATGAAAAATGATGTAAGAATTATATAAAATTTTAAAAAAGCTTGCAATTATCAGATTGGATAATATCAAGGAGATTTGTATTCTCTGTGTGTTAGACTTTCTATACAAACAAATATAGGTTAAAAGTGAAAGGGTGAAAAGATATGCCAAGGAAATAGAAAGTAGAACCACAAACCTTTACTGTCATTGCAGGAGGTGGCAGGAGCGAGGCCTGAGGGACCCAGACAGCAGGTCTCTGCCTCTCTGTCCAGGAGGGAGGGGGAGAGCAGAGTGTGGGGGGCGCAATGGATCTGGGGAAGGACTCTGGGTGCTGGAGGAAGGGGGTGGTGTGGTCACTACCTCTGAAGAGATGGGAGCCTGTTCCCTACATGAATTGTAAATCAATGTTACTGCAATTTGAAAAACAGCCCTCAGCAAAGGGACAGGGAGTGGAAGAGAAAAATATCTGCTTTGGTAATTTCACATCGAAGAGATGTGAGATTATTCCCCTAAATCACACACAGTGCTGTAAATCAGTGTTACTTCAATTAAAAAAAAATTAAAATAGGCCTCAGGAAAGGAACGGGGAGCTGTAGGGAAAAGCATCTGCTTTGCAGTCTCCAGGGTGTGGTCATCAAGGGGCTGCAGAGAGAGGCTGTGAGGAGAGAAGATGGCACCTCAGACACGGGGCAGCTCCAGAGCCTCCTCTCCTCTCCTCCACTCCCCCCACCCCAGCCTGGTGCCAGGGCTGCTCGCAGGGCATCTCACCCCCTCCCCCAGTGAAGCTCAGCCCCAGCTCACCCTCTCAGCCTGAGTCACACACAAGCAGCCTCTCCCCTGGCTGCCAGACTAGGACAGCGCCGCAGCACCCCCGTGTAGTCACGGGAATGAGGCAAGGGGCGAGAACCCTTAGGTCTCCCCAGGTTCTCCTGGAGTTCCCAAAAGGACAGGGCTGTGCACAGGGTGGGGAGCAGCATACAGCTTCTGGTTCTCAGTCTGACCTGTTTCCTAATACAGGCTGACATGATGAAGGTCTCCTGTTTCGCCCGCTGCTCCCCTCAGCAGTGTATTTCATCAGTCCATCTGTTCTGTTCCCCTCTCTGTCTGGTGAATCCTCTCACCCTCCCGCACATCTGGCCTGTGTTCCGGTTCTTGTATGCATGAATAAATAAATATTTAAAAAAAATATGGTCTAGAAGTACAGATCATGACCTGAGCTATAGTGTCATCACTGGTCCATATGAGGTGTTCAGCCTTAATAAGATCCTTAACGGATCACTGGAGGAGGGGGGAGGTTAAGGCAATGCACCAAAAACGCTTTTTTTAAGGGACACACTAGAGAGTGATATCTGATTCTTAATAAAGGCCCAGCTGAACCTGGATTCCAGGGCCTAGGACAGCCAGACTAATTAAACGGAAGGTCCCAGCTCCAGGTTGTGTTCGTGCCCTGTGATGAGTCCCTGTCTCATTCACCCCCAGGTGCTCTCCAGTATATCACCCTCTTTTCTCTTGTTTTATGACTTACTACTCTCCAACATTTTCTAGTTGTTCCACCATTCACTAGTGTATTGTCCATGTTTTCACTGTCATTTGAGATCCTTGAAGGCAGGAGAATTCTTGTCCCATGAACACATTTCCTCAAATGTAGTGATTGGCTAGAAATATCCATTAAAGTAATGAAGAAATGTACTGGCCCCTCTCTCATTACCTCTTGGTTCACATCCTATTCCACTGTCAGTTCTCCCCTGTATCTCTTGTGATTTTTCTATCTCTGTCCCTTCCCCAGACCACATCTCTTCCCTTAGGCTCCTGACCCAGACTAACAACTTCTAGATTACCCTGGAGGGGAGGGTTTTAGACCCTTCCTTCCATCTGGAGGACAGGAGGTTGAGATAATCCAACCTTAAAAGGAAACACAGAATAGTCAACCTTTCACAGGCTAATATTGCTAAATATACAGCTCATGCGTTAGTGTGCCCATAGTTGTGCCTTCTCATCAAAAATGGACTTCTGACCAGGGACTGAGGATGAGGTAGGAGGAGAAAACTCCATCTTGCCACATTATCCAACAAGCATTACTGGTGATATGTTGGAACCCAAAGTGAAAGCCCTCCAAGAAACTGAAGGAGGAGGAAAGTAAGATTACCTTCAGACAGGTGCACAGGAAATGCACCAGAGTTGGAAGCCAGAGGAGGAAGGTAAATCTCAGGTGGAAGCATTACCATGCCTAAGTGAAGAATTTATCCCTGATGAAGGGTTCATCAAAACTGGAATTAGACTAAATATTTATTTAGCCTCATTACTTCCAAACACCTTGCTAAGAGATTTCCTTGCAGTATCTCTTGTAATCCTCCAAAGAGCCCTTTCTTTTGCTACCATCGGTCACTGGTCTTATCATCAGAGCTAGATTACTAAGACCATGGGAACAGGAACCAAGTCTTTTGTTTCTCTTAATTCTTTCGCTTGATATTTTGTCCAAACATCACAGCACAAAACACAGTACTGGGAGGACAACCAACAATGGCTGATTGATTAGTTCCTCTAGTCAGCGATTTTCCTCCCCTCTGAAAATACTCTCCTCCTTTAGCTTTTCTCTCTTTAACAGTTATATGCATAGCCTCTTCCTTGCCCTTAACTTTCGGGTCTTCCTTCCCTCTGTGAGAAATGCCTCTTCCATCTTTCTTTGGCAGACATCACCTATTTGAAAACAAAATAACTTGTTGGCTGGTTGGGTGGACTTTTAAGAACAAGATCACAAAATAGCCATGTGACATTGGGCACATTAACACTTTGTGTCTGTTTCCCTTCAGTGAAATGGTACTAAAAATAATTCTAGAATTATTGTAAGAGTTGTTGTAAAGAGTTGAAATACAAAGTTATCACAGAGTTAAAACCTAATTAAAGACAAAGCATAATATCTCAAATGCAAAATCAAACTGAAGAGAGTATTTGGGAGAGAAGAAAATAAGTTCTCACCAAATGATAGCTGGAAGGGTATTTTGATTGTAGGCAAAAGAAATTGCATTTGACTGGCTTAAACTCCCAAGCCCACACCAAATGGAATTTACTAGCGTTCTAACTGGCTCAGAGATAACCAGCCAACATTGGGAAGGATGGACATACAGGGGTCTCAAGTGTTGAAATTCATTTAAGATATCCAGGGGATGCACTGGGACGATTTTGATCCAACTGTCTTCCGGTGCTCTCAAAGTCAGAAGGGAATATGGGTAGTTGTTGAAAAGTCAAAAGGAATGCCAAGGAGGGAAAGGAAGCCTCTGGCATCACAGAACTTATTGAAGTCACCCATAACCAAATGTGGACAGATTTAGTGAGAGCAGGTGTAGACAGCAGTAAAATACATGCACAGCCCAATCTATATTTGTTGGAATTATGGCAGCAGCTGCAAGAAGACCAGAGGTTCACGCCCATGAGAAGGGCTGCTGCTCAGGGGGAGCCTGGAAGCTCCAGGTCTCAGGCACACGCCCTGTGCCTGGAACACACTTGCTGCCAACCCCATCCTCGGGTGATGGCCTGATCGCTTTCAAATAGGGTGAGGGCCAAGGAACCTGTCCACAGGGGATGGGCGGGGACCGGAGGCCACATGTGGAGCTTGCCATCCACTGGTCCCCAACTAACATGCAAAGGGTTTTAGCTCTGGCAGACACAGGAGCAGAATGTACTCTGCTCTATGGAAATCCAGAAAGATTTCACAGGTCTACTTGTATTGATGGCTCTGGAGGCCAGAGTGTCAAGGTGATATCAGTGAGACTATCTCTGGGGATTGGGCCATTACCCCCCAAAAGAGTATAAAGTGTATGTATCGCCTGTCCTGGAGTACATCCTGGGG
Source organism: Talpa occidentalis (assembly GCF_014898055.3). Classification (NCBI taxonomy): domain Eukaryota; kingdom Metazoa; phylum Chordata; class Mammalia; order Eulipotyphla; family Talpidae; genus Talpa; species Talpa occidentalis. Next base: position 37,881,826 of record NW_023602073.1, read on the forward strand.
GTGGATGTACTAAGTGGCTTATGGCTAGAGACCACAGCCGGAGAGTTTCACCTTAGAGTGCGTGTGGTAAAGGCAGTGGTGAGAGGACACGCTAAGCATCTGCCCACACAACTGCCAGTCCCTAGGCGAGTTACTAATACCAAGCAATATCTGTTGCCCAGAGGCTACAAGGAAATGACGGGCACAATATCAGAACTGGAGAAAGCGGGCATTGTGCGTACTGCCCACAGCCCCGACAATTCACCGGTGTGGCCAGTGAAGAAGCCAATGGTTCTTGGCGCATGACAGTAGATTATCATGAGTTAAATAAGCTAGTTCCCACCTTGCATGCTGCAGTGCCTTAGGCAGCAGATTTGGTGGATCATCTGCTGGTGCCAGTGAATGTCTTTTGCCACTAGGTTGGTACCTCGCCTGGACTAACGTGTGTTCTGTTGTCTTTTGTTATTATAGTGTGATGTACACTATTCACTTTTGTGGGCCATGGCTGCGTTGTTTATGTTTGCTAAGAAACAAAATTGTCTATATGTAGATGGTCTGGCAGAAAACCCTGAGGGGGTGGATTGTAGGGTAAGGTAAAAAGCATCAGGCTTTTCTCCCCTCCCGCCATTAGGAGAGATGACGCATCCCTGCGGGCCTGAACGCAGGCCTGATGGCGGCACCTGGAGTAGGGTGGGGGTGCGGTGTGGAGGGTGGAGGAGGACAGTGGAGTGTGCGGAGGAGAGCGGCGACTACAAACAAGGGCGAGGAGCATGTGGCTGCTAGAACCGTTCATAAACACACCCGGAATGGGTTGGTTGCGTTACAGCGGGGTCCTGGGGTTCACTCTGGGAAAGGTGTCAGTGCTCCCCTGTCAGTGGCACGCGGCGAGTTTCCCAGGCGAGTTTCTCCCCGAGACAGAGACGGTAGTTATATTTAAAAAACAGGTTTATTAGGGAAAGGGAAAGGGGCAGGTTTTGCTGAGAGAGGCCTGCATGGTTGAAGGCGGGCAGCCTTGACAGGTCATAGGCGGGCAGGAAGCTGCTGCCCTGCAGAGGGAGAGAGTTGGTAAGAAGAGGAACCTACACAGTCCCAGGTGGGCAGAGGGAGTCTGCCCCAAGCCAGTGCAGAGACTTTACAGACACAGTCCTCTTCTGTTTGGGGGGAGGGGTCACTCCTTGTGAGCCGTCAGTTGGTTGCTGATTTTGGATAACCACGCAGAATCCAAGAGGGACGGGAGATACCAGGATGGGGAGTGGAGATTCCAGGATGGGCCCAATCTCCAAATCTTTCCCCTCAGGCCTGAGCACAGTCCTAGAGCATCTGATCCTGCTTGGGTCTCATGCCTTGTGATAAGGCCCTGGTGCCTAAGGGTCATGACCTCTACAGCTGAGTTAATGGTCATGCTATTTCCCTCTATCCCTACCTCCTTGTGAGTCAGGTTCTGGTGTCAGGGTACCTCCTTTCCAATCTTTCTATTCTGTCTGCTATTAAGGTATTCCTATTTTGTGAGGAGGGGAAGCTGGGTCCCGAATGCTGGGTGAGTATGGAGTAAGTGGCTCCTATAGCAATCAGAGAATTAATATCTTA
>NW_023602073.1:37883491-38027675 GCF_014898055.3 Talpa occidentalis
GGGTGTCAGCTCACACCACAACAGACTAAAGTCACAGATGAAGGGGGAGGCTTGGGGGCTGGGGGCCAAGTCACAGAACAGTCACCCAGCAGGCCCGGGACGAGAGGTGTCCCAGGAAGAGGAGGGGTCTGGTTAGAGGCGAAGGGGGCCCTGGGGCTCTCAGGTTGGATGGACTTGCCTGACCCGATCAGCTGGCAGCTGGAGAGAAGCAGAGAGAAAACGGGGAGAGGCAGAGAAGGGGGAGAGAGCTGGGGAAGGCCGGTGCAGCCTGGGCTGCAGCGCTGGGTGGAGGTGGGAGGGAAGACGAAGCAGGGAAGGTGTGGGCAGGGTTTCTGGATGAGAGGAGAGGGGGGACAGGGAAGGGGGATGCAGGAGCAGGAGCTGGAGCCTCTCCCTGCTCACTCGCCGGCCTCTCACACACACCGAGACAGTGCACCCGTGTGCCAGACATGTGATCGCCCCTCCGGCTCCCTCCCTCTCTGCTCCCCTGTCTTTCAACCCACCAGCCAGGGTCACCCTTAGTGTCAGGAGTAGGGGGCCTCGGGCCCCACGTGACACCAGCATTTCTGATGGAGAAAGACAGGCGGAACACCACTGTTTGCCCGGGAGGGCAGAGCTGAGAGGATGGCTGGAGGCACACCCGGGCCCCTGGGTAGGCAGAAAGCACAGTAGTTCCCCATATGGACCCTGGGGAGGCAGGGAGGGCAGGAGGCCAGATGCTAGTGCCACAGGCTATTAAGTCTAAGAGGGGAGCCTCAGCAGGCTGGGGGACCACAGGTCTTGTAGGTGAGGCTGGGCCCTTCCTGGAGTGGAAAAGCAGAAAAGCAAGAATCAGTATAGGGGTGCGGGGGCAGGCAGGTCTGTGGGGCGAGTTTTACTGACCAGCTTGGGTAGAACTCAGAGAAGCCGACTTGCCCAGGTCAGCCGACACTGTGGTCCCCTGGCTGAAAAAGGAGAAGTGACACTATGGAACAACAGGCCAGGTCCATGGCCTGCAGGCAGGCTTCGGTGCTTCACCTGGGGCACAGGGACTGCCTTGGCCCTGTGCTGGCGGGACAGCAACAGCAGGCCAGGAGGGCAAGGCGCTCTGTGCCTGCCTGGTTGCAAGGTGGCTGCGGGCGAGGGTGTGGCTTGGACCCTCAGGCTTTCCAAAGCCATCAGACAACCTGAGCCTTCCTGAAGGCTACTCAGTTGCCACAATAAGGAGGAGGGGTCAGACCTCTCTGCCCTGTGGTGGATCCGGTTCCAAAGCTCCAAGAGTGGCTGCCCTGCCCCAGCAGCATCTCACATAGGGGGATGGGGGCTGCACCCCCAGCATGAATTTCGAAGGCTCCCTGACGGCCTGCTCCCTGACAGCGGCACAAGCGGCCTATCAGCTCAACACCCTGTGTGAACATCTGCACTGCGGGTCCTCGAGCCTAGAGACTTCCACAGCCAGAGAAACATCCACCTAGGTGGAAGGCCCGGGTAAGACAAGTCTCAGTGGCTGTCTTCAGTCGGAGGTACTTTGGGAACCTGGGGTTGGCTTGCCTGTATGAACTTAAGTGTGTGTGTGACCAATATAGGAATAAAATTCTCTCTGAGAGCCAACTTCCGACTGAAGCTTATCTATCACCCTCGCGGCAGATGCCTTCTCTCAAACCTCGGTCCCTTGGAGCTTAGGCCAGATATGTGCCCTAAGCGTCTCATCTTTTACTGCAGCGCTGCGTGGCCTCAATACCAATTGGACAATGGCTCCCACGGGCCGAGCTTGGCGCTTTTGACTTCTCGATCCTTACAGACCTAAAGAGTTCTGTCACCGCAATGGAAATGGTCAGAGATCCCTTCGGGCCAGGCTGGCTTTCTCTTGTGCTCCCGTGCCCCCTCCAGCCCCTCCCTCCTGAAAACCTGCCACACTCTCCAAGTCTTGAGACTCCTCTCACTCTCCCCCTCTCTGGACCCTCTTCAACGTTTTCTGATCCTCTAGTTCTCAGTCTTCACCTCCTCCAGCTCCCCAATCCGGCCTCCCCTCTTTTTTTCACCTCCTAGCCGCCATACCCGCACTGGGTGGTCCTCTTCTGGGTCCCCTCAGGGAAGTGGCGGGGACTGAAGTAGGAATTAGGGTCCATGGTCCTTCCTCTCTGTCTGGTCTCTCCCAGACTGAAAAGCTTCTTGGCTCTTTCACTAACAATCCCACCACCTACACCAAAGAGTTTCCTTATCTTACCCAAGCCTGTGACCTTACTTGTCATGATTACATGTGATCCTCTCTTCCACCCTGACCTCTGACAAAAGGGAGCAGGTTTTTAGGTCTGCCCAAGACCATGCAGATCAGGTCCCTGTGACTGACACAACCATGGCCCCAGGCTCTGTAGCAGTTCCCAGCCCAGAGCTGGGGTGGGGCTACCAGACTGACACAGGCAGGGCCCCTGGGGCAGGACTCACCAAGACCACTTTATTACCTGTCTCCTAGCTGGTCTCCAAGGGGCTGTGCACAAAAGTGTAAATTTTGCTAAGCTCAGGGAGATCACCCAGTCTGCCTCAGAAAACCTTGCTGCCTTCCTTAGCCGCCTGACGGAGGCGCTCCAGTGCCATACCAGGCTTGACCCTGACTCAAATGGAGGCTCAACAGTTCTGGCTACCCATTTTATATCTCAGTCAGCTCCTGACATTAATAGAAGCTTAAGAAGTTTGAGAGGCCTCCCCTGATGGCGCAGATGGCAAAGCGCCGCGCTGTGAGTCTCTCCGAGGCCTCTGCAGTGCTGGTTCCATGCCGCCCGGCCAGCGAGGGTCCCACATGGCACAGCAGACCTCTCCTGCCTCGCCCGCTACTCCCTTCAGCAGTGTATTTCGTCAGTCTGCCTGTTCTGTTCCCCACTCTGTCTCTAGTGAATCCTCTCACCCTCCCACGTATCTGGCCTGGACTCCGGTTCTAGTGTAAATGAATAAATAAACCTTTTTTTTTTTTTTTTTAAGAAGGCTGAGGACTGTCCTCAAACCCCTATCCAGGATCTGCTGAATATGGCCTTGACAGTTTTTAAAAACCGGAAGGAACAGGACAGGGCAGAGAGGGAACTCCGTAGTTTTCAGAAGGCTGGGCTTCAAGCTCAGGCCCTGGTAGGGCCTTGAGACCGCCAGGCCATGTTCCTCCAACCACCGCAGTGCCTGCCGCCTGACAGAGGACGACAACGGGCCCCATGGCCCCCAACCGACCACCGCTGGGAGCCTGCTTCAAATGTGGTCGAGAAGGCCACTGGTCCAGACAATGCCCCAACACCTGCCAGGACCATGCCCCATCTGCAACGTCCAGGGTCACTGGAAAAGTGACTGTCTCTCCATGCCTGGCTGTGGTGGTCCAGTCCTTCTAGCCTCATGCAATTCTTGCCACCGGTGGTCTTCGGTTTGGCAGCTGAGGACTGAAGAGGCCCGGACTCATCGACCCCGATAAACTTCAAGGAGCCCAGGGTAACAGTCAAGGTAGCAGGTAAGTCCAACTCCTTTCTGGACTCTCCTTTAATATGTTGCTGACATCCTGTTCCGCAGACCTTCTCTGCCACAATCTCAGCAACACATGGCACAACTCCTCACCTTCCTGGGCTCAAAAGGATACCGTGTCTCCCCGTCCAAAGCCCACTTTCAGTTCCCACAGCCGTCTATCTGGGTCTTCCACTAACTCCTTCCTCCAAACAGCTGACAGTGGACCACAAACAGGCCATCCGGGACCTTCCCTCCCCTGAATCGGCAGAACAAATGCTTTCCTTCCTAGGTTTGGTCAGATTCTTCCGTCACTGGATCCCTAATTTTGCTTTCCTAGCCAAGCCACTGTACGACACAGCAAAAGCCTCCCTCGAAGGACTTCTCCAATCTCCCGGGGAGGTCCGCAGGGCCTTCCTTTTACTCACACATATCCTCCTTAGGGCACCTGTCCTTGGCCTTCCTGACCCAGAAAAGCCTTTCCTCCTGTGCACAGATGCACGTCGGGGTATGGCGGCAGGTGGCCTTTCCCAGCCTCTGGGCCCAGCCCTGTGTCCTGTCGCTTATCTCTCCAAGCAGATGGATCCCACCGTCAGGGGCTGGCAACCTTGCCTTAGAGCCCTGGCGGCGGCAGCTCTACTCACCCGGGAACCCCTCAAACTTACTCTGGGAAGACCTGTCCAAGCACATTCCTCGCACCACCTTCAGGCCCTCCTGTCTCCCGGCCCGCTCTCCACTCTCACTCCTGCCCACTCACAAGACTTCCACGTGCTCTTTATCGAAAACCCTCTGGCGAGTCTCACTCAGTCAACTTCTCTCAACCCAGCCCCTCTTCTGTCTCTGGCCCCCCTTCTGCCGCTCATTCATGCCCTGAAATCCTGGGTGAAATGCAAACCTCCAGACTGGGTTTGGCCGACTCCCCTTGTCAGATGCCTACTGGACTCTGTCTGTAGACGGCAGCTCTTGCGAAGGTGCGCAAGGTCAGTGGAGGGCTGCCTAGGCCATGGTTACCCTCGATCAGGTCATCGAGGCAGGAAAGCCGCCCGGGGGAACCACCTCCCGAAAGGCAGAACTCAGAGCACTTACCGGGGCCCTGACCCTCAGCAACCATAAGAAAGTCACCATCTATACGGATTCAACATATGCCTTCCTTATGGCTCACAGTCCCGCTGCGATTTGGCAGGAAAGGGGGTTCCTCTCCACCCAGGGGTCCCCCATCATGAACGTTAAACTTGCACTTAAGCTTCTAGCGGCCTTGTAGCTTCCAACTGAAGTCGCCATTATCCACTGTGAAGGACACCACACGGACAATTCTTACGTGACCACAGGGAATAACAAGGCTGATGCAGCAACAAGGGCTCCCACAACTCACTCTGCTGCAGATCCTGGTCCTATTCTCTCTCTATCTGTCCCCTCCATCACTCCGACTTAGGAACCTAATAAACGCCAAATCCTGAGTCCGCTCTTCCACCCCTCCTTGAATGCAAAAGTCTGGCAGCTGTGTTCCCATCGTCAAACCGGTGCTCGTGGATCACCTCAAGGGGGAATTCGCCAACCTCCTTCTTCTGCAGCTCACCAGCTGCGTGGACACTTACCCGGACAGGATTGGCAGGTTGATTTTACTCACCTCCCTACTCACAAAAAAGTTAAATATCTGCTCACAACGGTTGATACAATAACAGGTTGGGTCAAGCTCTTCCCCGCAGCTAGAGAAACGGCTCAGGGGGTAACTGAGGCCCTTCTTAACCACATTATCCCATGCGTTGGCCTGCCCACATCTGTCCTATCTGACAATGGTCCAGCTTTTATCTCAAAGATTACTCAGCAGGTCTCTGCAGCTCTGGGTATCACCTGGAAGCTTCACATTCCCCACCACCCACAATCCTCAGGGAAAGTGGAGCGCGCCAATGGGCTAATCAAGGGTCACCTGACTAAACTCTCCTGAGAGCTCTGCAACTGCTCTGGGAACATGCAGACCAGTACTTACCCAGTCCTGCCCGAATCTCGACCTCCTCAACTGACTTTCCCCACCACTGCATCCGGGAGACCAAGTTCTGCTCAAATCGCTTCAGCCAAAGCCACTGCAGCCTCCATGGACTGGTCCGCACACAGTCATTCTCACCACGCCTATAGTGGTAACACCTCTGGGAGACCCCTCCTGGCACCATCTCTCTCGGGTCAAACGTGCGCCCGAAGACAAACAGTATGTATGTTGTAACCTGGGTCCTACTAGGATGCGCATTTCTTGTCAAAATCTCCCCTAGCTCAGTGTCCTATGTGTGGAAATTCAAAGTTAGGGAGACCTTTGTCTCAGGATCCACGGAGACTACCCACTTGGTGGGTACTGCGGATGCCCACAGGCCGGATGCACAGCACCCATCACTCTCACCCTAACTCTTTCATCAATGAACAACACTATGAACACCATGTTTTCTTTCTTTTACCATCAAACCTTAGATCATTGCAAGAATACCTACAAAGAATATGGGGGGTGCCCTTGCCCGTCATGTACAGTGCACCTTCCAGACAAAGGCCGAATGTTCTCTCCATCTGTCATAATACGGGTTTCAATACGAATCAAGTTAACTATACTATTTCAGGTCCTTGGGACCTACGCTGGGTACAGGGAGTCCAAGCCACAGGGTACACTGGCTGGCATTCCTACCCAGTGGCAACATTTTCCCATCTCAAGGGACTATGTCCCGACACAAAATGCCGCAGTCCAAGTCTCCCAGGACATCCTCCATTCAGAGCAAGTCCTACAAAATCAGCTAACATCATCAGAAAAGACAGAGACACCCTCAACCTGGATTCGTAAAATACAAAACGCTATACTCTTCCTACATAACTCTTTTGGATCTAATACCTTTCTGGTTTCCTCTGTGCTTCCCTTCAGAGGCCTCTACTGGCGGCAGCTCCAATTCATCTCAATACCACTATGACCAAGATTACAGATGCTGCTTGCCAGACTCCCCAACTCTCAGTCCCCCTATGGGACTCCAATCACAGCTACCCTGCTATCCAACTGATGCCCTTGTCGGCTTTCATTCCTGCACTTCTAACATTTCGGTTAAAGGTATCTACCCCTCCTTAGAAAAAACCTCTGTGTCTTTAGCATCATCACAAAGACAGCTCCCCCGCCCTGGCACAGGCCATGCTCCAAAACTGGCGGGCTCTGGACCTGTTAACGGGTAACAAGGGGGGCACCTGCCTGTTCCTCAGGGAAGAATGTTGTTATTGTATCAATGAATCAAAGATTGTAGAACAAAATGTGGAAGCCTTCATGAAACTACGCAAAGACATGGAAAGGGAAATTGGGGGCTCCAATTCCCCGCTGACATGGTTTCAAAATCCTGTAGTGTCATGGCTCCTCCCACTCTTGGGGCCAATACTAATGATGACTTTACTTTTTTTTTTTCTTTTTGCTCCTTGCCTCCTGAAATTCACACAGGCTCACATTCAGGAAATGTCTCCTACCACCTTTAACCAACTCCTTCTCCACCCACGTTATCGCATCCCTGCAGAAGACCCTGATAACCAGGCCTGAGCCACCCCTTGGCTCTCTGCCAGACCAGAGAGCAGTAATGAGGGAGCAGCACCTAGAGAAGGGGTTCTCATAAATGGGCTGGCCCAGGACAAAGAGGAGCGGCGAATGTGCGTGGCGGGGCAAGGGGTGGAAGGTAGTTCCCTCACAATCCCTGGGAACCATCCTTATGTCACATCAAGAGCTGGGTGCTTGATTTGTTGCCCCAGCCCCCCAGGACTAACCCCCTTTCAGGTTTCTCTTGTGGCTGCAGATTACCAACTTGAAGGGGACCCAAGACCATGGGACCCAACCCTGGGAGAGAGTTCAGGCTCCCTTGCTCTGTACTGTACCCCACCTTTAAACACTGAGCGCCTACAAAGCCTATGCTTCCCTAGTAAACTTGAAACGCTGGCAACTGCTCTGGGAGACACTGGGAAGAATTGTTTAGTTTGGTTTTCCGCGGGGTTTCTACTTCTCCACGGAGACTTTCCAATTTTTGTCTGACTTCTCCATCTCACATTCTCATTCCTTATGACCCTGGGGCCAGAGTGCCCCCCAATCAGTGCTCTTTGGAGTGATCTGTTTATCCTCTGTGGATCAGACTCCAGCAAACTGACCTTCCCAGTTGGGAATCTTCCCCCAATCGTCTCAACATGGGTTGCTCAGCACGCCACAGGATAAACAGGCGACTGAAGCATCAATTCTGCTTGAGTCTCCTGAGAAAAAAAAGCCTTCTGTGTTAATGTATGTATGCAGACATATGTGAGATTGTAACAGATTGCTCTGAAATGTACCTGGCTGTGCCCCTGGCTGTCCCCTCACTGCCTCCTGCCATCAGCATCCACTGGTGCAGGAGCTTGAGCAGCGCTGCCTGCTGGCAGCTACTGAGTCATGGCATCCCAGAAGTTCGAGTCTGAAGACTGAGTGAAAATTCCTAAACATTTTTTTCTTTAAACCAAGTTATCAGTCCATTTCTTCTGTCATTGGGAGGATGGGACGGGGGGACTTCTCACAGCACCTGGTGGAGATGTTGGTGGCATGACGTCAGATGGCAAATCTAACTTGTAAAGTGGGGTGTGAGTACAGGGGCTTGCCGTTCTCGTGAGCCTCAACTCTCTTTTTCCTCTCTGCAGTTGAGAGACTACCAAAGGAAAAACATCTTGGGGTCTCCTGCAAGAGACCACTGGAGGTGGTTGTAAGTCATCTGAAGATGTAAGTCTTGCTCAGCCAGGCTGGGAGAGGGGTGCTCCAGGGGCAGCTGAGTGAGAGGTGAAGAGCATGGAAGAAGTGGGTAAGAACCCTGGGTCTGAGTGCGGCCTCTCCGTAGCTCTGCTGGGGATCTGATTTGGGGCAACACTGTTTAAGCTCTTTGTCCACCTGTGAGTCAGGGTGCTACAGCTCTACTTAAATCTAGGCAGCATCCGTGAAAGGATTGTGCATTCATCCCTTCGTGCGGGGCCTGGTGCGCAGCAAGCCTTCAGTACAGGGCGTTGCTATGGACTTCTTGCTCTGGCAATTTCCCTCATCCCCAGCCTCAAGGGGAAGCCAGTCAATGAGGACACCCTCTCCCTTTAGGGCGGCAAAGATGAGCCCCAGGTGCTTGGGATTAGATGACCTCTGAGGTGGGAGTCCGTCTTTGCCACCAGCTTGCTGGGTGATCCCAGGGAAAGTCATGTCCTTCTCAGGCCTCAATTTCCTCAACTGGAAGATGAAGTTGTTGGGCCAGATCAGTGTCTTCCAGACTGATTTGGTAGCTTTGATCATCTCTTGGTTCATGTTGCTTCCTGCCTCGGGCGAGGTGGTGAGTGGCTGTTTGGAAAGAAGGCACAGGCCGTGGTATGATCCCTCACCCATGTCTCCAGCATCCATCGTCCAGAGCTGCTCTCTCTTTCCTTCTCTGACCTTCTTGTCTTCTCTAAGCCGCTTTTCTCTTCCTCCCCTTGCCCTTGTTTTTCTCTTTTCACCTCCTGTAGATGCAGGACATTCTGCAGGTGCTGTGTCCGACCTTAACCGCTCCAATGGGGTAGCGCTCCCCGCATTGGACAGGAGGAAGGTGAGGCCGTGCCGAGACCCCCTCTCTGGCTTGGCCTCTCCCAGCGTGCATGCCCGAGGCTTGTCTGGTTGAGGTACTTGGCCTCTGGCTGATTTTATGTTGCCCTCATTAACCCTCGGTGTGTCCACGTCTGCTATTTCACCTGCTTGGTTGATCGTTGTTTTCCTTCCCGCACATCTTTATCATCTTGGAGAAGATACAATACACCGTGAAGGGTGAGAGGTCATTTGGGAAGAGCTTCCAGAGCAGGGGTGTGAGATTTGGCCTTCCAAGCCTCCAGGGTGAATGCTCAGGGGCCCGTCCTACTAGGAGAGCCTCAAACCCCCGCCCCAAACACGGGGCTTGCCCTCTGGGCATGTCCCGCAAAGACCAACAGTCCACACTGCAGTTGATTTTCCAAAGTGATGAATTCATTTTAGCTTAGGAGTGGGAAATGCAGGCTTAGGAGAAAGGGGGCTTTTGTTACAGGTGCAAGGACTAAGGTGAGTTTTGTAGCAGAACTGCAAGTGCGTGAGGTTCACCAGAGATGAGTGACTGGGACATCCTCCCCCACTGTCTTTTAAAAATCAACTGGACACTTACCCATCTCCCATGGGCCCTTGGCAGCAGACCCTTTGCTAGGCGGCAAGGTGGGATGTGGCAACTGAGGGAGCAGTTGGCTCTGAAGGGTCTGGAGGCTGGAGGGGTGGCTTTTGAGACTGATGTGTAGAGGTGGGCAGTGTTCATCCCCGTGGAGAGCGGGTGACGTGGGAGTCCCGGGCAGAGGGTGGGTGCAGGAGATGATCAGATTCGGAGCCCAGAGAGCGCTTGGCAAGAAGCTAAGGTGCCTGGGGTGCCCTGGGCTGGGGATGACCTCTTCCTGATGTGGGAGGGGACACCGAGCTCTGGGTCTCCAGCTGTATTGGGTGGCGTCTCATTGTTTCTTCTGTCTGTCCTGGCCCATCAGAGTATGGAGATGACCGGCTCCCTCCAAACGGAGCAACACACCAAGAGCGAGCTGGCCATGAAACTCGGCCAGGTACGGGAGAAGCTGGCAGAGCTGAAGGAGCTGGTAAGGCCTGCGCTAGCTGGGAAGGGCTCGGAGGCCTCCGGGAGGGAGGTCCTTAGGCCGGGACAGAGATGGCTCCAACTCAGGGCTGGGGGCACTGAGGACCCTGCAGTCCTGCCAGGTCCGTGACCACCTGTGCCCTAGGCTCTGACATGAAGTGGTGGGTTCCTCGGGACTGCAGGTCACCTCCCTGCTGGAGGCATGAGCCAGTAGGGGAGAGACGAGGAGACGTGGAGACATCCTGGTTCCAGACTTGGCTCTGGGTCGCGCTTCACTGAACAGGGCTGAGCCTCAGCATCCTTCACTTCAGAGAGCACTAGAAAGCAGTTCTGCTTCGGTGAGGTTAGGGGTCTGGGCAGGTGGCAAAGTCCCACAGTGCCTGCCTCAGGAAGAGGGGTCCGTGCCTGTCCCCCGCATCTGTGGGCGCAGATCTGGGAGATGACTGGGTGGCGGGAGCCAACAGCAGCAGTGGTCTCCACTCTGCTGCTCCACCACAAGTCCGTTGTAGCAGTTGCTCTTCAGAACTGCCCTTTTCTGCATGCTTCCTGGGTTATGGGCAGGACCAATCAGGTGGTCCAGTCAGCCAAGGATGAAGATGGTCCAGGGCCTCCCTGGTGGCCTAGAGGTTAAGTCTCGGCACCATCACCACTGCTGCCTGAGTTTGATCCCTGGCCGGGAGCTGACCCACAGGGCACAGCAGACCTCTCCTGCCTTGCCGGCTGCTCCCCTCAGCAGTGTGTTTCAGTCAGTCTGCCTGTTCTGCTCACTCTACACCTTTGGCCAATACCCCAGTTCTTCTGCACAAAAAAAGAAAAATAGTCCAACCAGACTTGATGTTGGGACACCCTGAAGAGTGATATAAGCCAGGGTTAGAGGGAGCTGAGGGGCTCTGTTCCAACCTCCAAAGAAAGAAGGGGAAGACTCTGTTCCTGGCCTCTGAAGAAAGGAGGGCCAGAAGCTGAAAGAAGACAAGCAGCATCCAGTAGCCAACCTCTGTGGGAGGAAGAGAGGATGAAGACCTCTGTCAGAGATGGGGCCTCCAGTCGGTGTCTGACATCACCTGATAGGAGCACCAAAGGCTCTGGACCTCATGTCTGAAAGAGCTGTTTGTTGCTGGTGTTGTCCAGCAACTCATAAAGAGCTTTTAAACCTTGGTGTCTCTGACACCGGCTGGGATCCCAACTGAAAAGGGTATTCACAGGGCATGAGGATGGGATGCCAGGATAGGCCGCAGTGGCACCCACCTGCACAGGCTATAAGACAAGAGGGCTGCCAAAAAGCCCCAAAGCCAAAACCATGGGCTCGAGCAATACAGTACCCATACGATAGGGGCCTACAGGCTAGAGCCGATGGAAGGATAGTGCCCAGAAGGGGACTCATCACTGTGGTTCTCAATCGTGTGCACAATTGCAAGAGACTTCAGGCTCTGGAAACAACAACCTTGGGGGCCTCCCCTGGCGGCACAGTGGTTGAGTGTTGGGCTGCGAAGCTGCTTGCAGCCTCTACTGCCCGCAGCCTCTGCAGCGCCGGTTCGATCCCTGGCCACAGGTGAGGGTCCCACATGGTGAGACAGTCCTTTCCTGACACTCGTTGCTCCCCTCAACAATGTACTTCGGTCCCTCTGCCTGTTCTGCTCCCTGCTCTGGCTCTGGTGAATTCTCTCAGCATCCCGCGCTTCTGACTGTACCCAATGCTTGTATAAATAAAATTAAAAAAAAAAAAAGTTCTCTTTGCAGAACTTCTAACCTCCTGGAACCCCCTGCGCAGAATAAGCAGTTGCTCTCAGAGACTCTGGCTCCCTTTAGGGCGGCAGGTGCCAGCACACCCACAGAGGACCTTACACTACTTCAAAGGAAACCGGCACCCCCCTGATCACTGCAGCACTATTTACAGTAGCCGAGCTGTGGAAGGGATGGTACATAGATAATAGGATACTACTCATCAAGAAACATAAACTCATGCCATCTGGGGCAACGTGGATGGAGCTAATGGAAATAAGCCCAAAGAAGAAAGACAAATATGTCACTTAGATATAGATATAGAAAAATTAAACAAAGGGCTAGTTTAAGCTATCCCTTGAGTCTCCCAGGTGGTGCCTGACTACTGGCTGGGGCTGCAGACCAGCCCAGACTTTCTGGCCTGACAGCTGGATGGTGGGCTGACCCTCTCTAATTTGACATCAAACTCATTTGATGACAAAGCCTGACTCCAGCTGACTGAATCCCACATTGTGTCTTGTTGCACCTGCACCACCACTGGGTCTCCAGCCTCTGCTGTTTGCTGGATCTTGTACTTGATGCTGCATGTAATTTTTTGTTTGTTTTTAAGATTCATTTTTATTTATTTATGCATAGAAGAACTGGGGTATAGGCCAGAGGTGCAGAGGGTGAGAGGATTCACCAGACACAGAGTAGGGAGCAGAATAGGCCAATTCCACTGAAATCCACTGCTGAGGGGAGTGGTGGGTGAGACAGGAGTGGTCTGCTGCCCCATGTGGGTTGCTCCCTGGCCAGGGATCAAACTCAGTTCTAAGCAGTGATAGCACTCAGACTTAAACCTTATGTCACCAGTGAGGCCCTGTTTTTAATATATTTTTTACATCTTTTGATATTATTTACAATAATAGAAGTGCTCCTACTGCTCTACTTTCATAATAAACACGCTCCTTCCTCCCAGCCTTTGGCTCAGGTCGGGTTTACACGTGTCTTTGTCACCTTTACTCAGAGTCCATCTCTCATGACAAAGCAAGCTCCACGTCTCCTGGGTCCTCTCTCTGCTCCCCATTGCATCTGCAGGGGAGGCAGCTTGGGGAGGCAGGAGCCAGCCAGGGAGAGGGATGCTGGCAAGTGAAGAGGAGGCAAAGGCAGAGAACACTTGGGAGATGCTCCCTGGTTCACTGAGAAAAGCATTTCTCAAAGTGTGGTTGTGGAATCCTTGAAGTCACCCAGAGCCTGTCACAGGAGCCACGAGGTCAAAACTATTTTCTAAACGTCACTAAGACACCATTGGCTTTTTCACTATTTTGACATCTGCTGAGGTAAAACTTACTAAAAATGGAGCTTATATTACTAACTGCAGTTATTCTTCACAACTACTTACCTCAGAAACACAACTCAAAGGCAGTGTCTTTCAAAGTGTCTTGGTTGAAGCATTAAAAATTATCTTCATTATTCTGTCATCCTCAAATCCACATTTTACAGCACCTGATGCGAGGACACGCAAGTGCACACACAACACTCCTGCTGCGTTCCCAGCTATAATGTGCCAAGAAAAATATTTACATGAGATGAATTGGACTATTTTTCTTTTTTGTAGGCAATACCATCTTCACATGAAGGAATGAATGACAAAATCTGTGGCTATTTGATCTGGTTAATGAGCAGACATTGTCCTGAAAATGAGTGTGTGCTCCTTTGAGAAAATCAACTGACAATTGCTAACTGACAGTAACTTCACCTTGACCAAATATAAGTGCTCAGAAAAAAACTAGAATCATGGAAAATTGTGTCCTACCACTAACTTGACAACTTCCAGTACTACTTTTACTTTTTGGATTTGTGGTGAAAAATAAAACGAATTTTTTAAAATAATTTGATTCTGGTGTAATGAACATTGAAGAGCTTTATAACTTGTGGAACAATATATTACTTTAAAAAAATCCCACATTAAAACTAACTGCAGTTAGTTTTATGCAAGAGAGGACTTTGCAAATAACCTTGGAGAAAATACCACCTGTATAGATTTAATTTAGTATCAAAATGGAATATTCACAGTAATGTGAAAACACTACTCCAACATATTTGTGTGAGGCTGTAGACATTTATTTCATAGACTTCAACCAGGACCACAGGAGGGTCTGGCGAGGAGACAGGCTCAGCAGACACTAGGCCAGAGGCTCAAAGTGTCCAAGCCAGAGCCAGGCCAGGGAGTAGTGCTGGCCAGGGGTGGGGGTAGGGGGTTGGGGGTGTGGGGGGTGTGGTCACCGCTCCCGCCCCCACCCCCCACCCCTAGTCTCGGGGCCCCGTGACCCCTGAGGCCGTGGCCCCTGCCAGGCCCCTTGACCAGGGAAGAGCCCGCGGGACTTTCACCATTTAGGTTTCATTTAAGTTTGGGATTATTCAGGGCGAGAGATCGATCGGGTGCGGGCAGGAGACCACGGGGTGACTGAAGGGCGGGCTCAGGGTCTCCCAAGATCCAGAGGACTCTGGGCTGAGCCGCGGGCCCGACGGCGCCTCCCCCGCGGGCACGACCAGCTCCCCACGACGGCGCGGGGACGCGCCCTGGGCGGGGACCTGCGCGCCTGGACCTGGCGGGCCCGCGGCTCAGCTCCCCGGCGCGAGGGGAGGGGGAAGGTCGGGCAGAGCAGGACGGGAGCAGCCCGGGGGGCGGGTGCGTGGAGGGGCCCCCAGACTCCTGGGGATGGGGAAGGAGGCGCCGCAGCTCAGAGGTGAGAGGGCGCGGCCTTTGATCTCCCTGAGGCGCGCACCCCGCAGGGAAATGGAATCATGGTGAGGAAGCGCCCCCTTCTGGCCAGAGAGGGAGCTGTCGGCCACGTTTTCCAGCTCTGGCATGGAGACTGGTCCAGGGGGTTCTACTTTTTCTGAAGGACAGTTTAAGAATAGAAATTCTCCTGAGAAAGAGGGGAGACCATCCCTGAAGTCACCCTTCGCTGGATCTTTTTGACCAGCAGCCATTGTAGGAACAATGAGTTTCTCTCTCGAGATCTTGTTTTTTGGTCAGAGAGCATTTTTGGAGATCTCACTCCTGCCTGTCTGTGTCATCGCCCTCCACCCAAGTCAGCAACAAAATGCTTATAGAGACCTGCATCCCTCCCTGGGCTCCCACCTGCTATCCCAGACTCCCAGAGCAGGCTGGTTTCTGGGTTTGTGCCCCTCCCTCCAAGCATACTGTTCTGTCCATTGCAGGATGGTCACATGAGGCTGCTTCAGTGTCCATGGAGGGAACAAAAAGCATTAAATTTCCATTTCTTCCTACTCAGGCCCCCCAATGCCATACGTGACCCATCACCCCATCTCTCTGAGCATGAGGTCACCCTGAGGTGCTGGGCCTTGGGCTTCTACCCTGTGGACATCACCCTGACCTGGCAGCGAGTTTGGGAGGACATGGCCCCAAGAAATGGAGCTTTGAACACCAGGCTGGGAGTAGGGGGGAATGGAAACTACCAGAAGTGGGCAGCTGTGGAGGTGCCTTCTGGAGAGGAGCAGAGATACACATGTCATGTGCAGCATGAAGGCCTGATAGCACCCCTAGTCCTGAGATGGTGTATGAAGGGAAATGTGGGCACAAAGGCTGACTCGGGGCCATCAGAAGCCCTTCTGGAGACCTTCAGAGAGTCAGACCGAGGCCTCAGGCTCAGGGTCTGACCTTCCCTTCCCTTCCAGTGCCACCTCCTCAGTTCTCCATCCTTGCTGTGGTCCTCAATTCCGGCTCTGTTTTCTTTGTTGGTGTGCTCATTGCACACAAGGTGGTTCATATGTGAGGGGGTAGAAGAAGTGCTCAGGTAGGGAAGGGAGTGGGGGATCTTGTCCACTGGGGGCTTTCATGTGCCAGGGAGAACTTGCCCTGCCTGGTTAATGGGAATTATCATCCACACACACGGGTGTTGCCCAGAGGGCATTTGGTCCAGTCCCCCTTCATCTCCTTTCCTCATTTTTCCCAGTCCTGACCTGGGACTTTACTCACAGTTCTGGAAACTTCCCTGTGGTGCAGGATTAGAAGATTCCTTTAGTTAGGCTTCTGACCTGACTACTCCCTGGTCTCGCCTGACGCTTCTTCCCACAGGAGGACAAGGAGGAAGCTACACTCAGGCTGCAAGTAAGTGTGGTCAAGGCTTTGATCCCTGAGCCCAGGGAATGGTGTAGATGGAGCCCATGAGGGAGTCACTCTCATCAGTTTCTCCTGTGGTCTCATCTCTCACCAAGTTTTGTTGTGTTCTCCCCTGGGCAGCCACAGTCCCAGTGCTCTGAAGTGTATTTCCTCCCCTATAGGTGAGACCCTGGAGAATTGCAGTGGGGGTGGGGATTGAGGCGGAGAGGCTGGGACTATGCAATGGGGATGCTTTCAGGAGGACATCTTGGGAATGCAGTGGACCATTGATAATGTTAACACTCAGGTAATGAGTGAGCTGTCAGGGGTGAAGATGCCACCACATCCTAGCAGGGGCCAGGACAGGAGGAGGGGTCCCACCCAGTTTCTTACACCTCAAGCCAACCATGAGGTATTTCTAAACCTCCTCCTCTTCTGCAGGTCCAGTGCTTTTTCAGTCCCACTCAGAAGAAGCTCCTTCTCCATGGAATTGTATTTATTGGGGTGTTGTTCTGACACTCTTTACACTGTGTGAGATTTGAATTACTTTATTCTGGTGCTTGATGTTAATTGACTTCCCATCATTTTATATTGTGTACCCTGTCATTCTTGTTACACACACACACACACACACACACACATTCCCCTCTCCTTGGGAACCAGACCCTCACTCAGCACTGGGGTTACTCTGGCCCTCTGTCTCTGGTCCCCTCAGAGCCGCCCTCTCTGCAGTGTCTCTACTCAGCGGTGTCTGAGCAGCCCCAGGAGTCCCTGCACCTCCTGCCTCTGACCTTGTGGGAAACCAGCCCCTCACCCTGCATGACAGTGAGGAGACGAAGGCAAAGTCCTGAGGTCAGTGATTGATGGAGGACACAATTTGCTTTTTTCGTTTCTTTTCCCCCTCATTGTATTATTCAATTGAGGTTAGCATTGGTTTACACACTGCATGTGTTCGGAGGCAAGGGTCATATCTCTTCAGATGTTTGTTACCAAATCACACCCACCCTAAGGGCACCCACAGTCTTCACTATAGTCCGTTGGGCCCTCTCCCTACTTTGTTTCCTACTCTTACCCCCAGCCATAGCTTCAATTCTGCAGTCATATATATATAGAATATGTTTTGGTTGAGTTTCATCTGTCCCAACTTTGTTTCTTTATATTCCAAATATGAATGAAATCATCTGTATATAACTTTTTCCTTCAAATTTATTTCACTTAGTATAATCCCATCCACATCTATCCATGTTGTTGCAAATTCAATTATTTCATCTTTTTCACAGCTGAGTAGTATTCCATAGTGTGTATAGCTTGTGTTCTTTATCCCCTCATCTGCCGTTGGGCACTTAGTTTGTCTCCATCGCTTGGTTATGGTAGACAGCGCTGCAGTGACCGTAGGAGGCGCACATTCCTCGGAATTAGTGTTTTTACCTTCTTTGGATAAATACCATGGAATGGGATGCTTGACCATGGGACAGGTCTATTTTGAGGAACCTTCATTTTTTTTTCCCATAGGGGCAGGACCAATGTGCTATCCATAGAAAACAGAGGTACCAAGTTACCGCCCTGCCTAAGGAAAGGAGGAGCTAAGCAGGGATGAAAAGCTAAGGAAGAGGAGGAAGACGTGGAGCAAGATGGGGAAAGGAGGCTGGAGGAGGTGCATGGAGCAGAGAGACATGTGAAGAAGAAACCACACCTTGCTTCTCACTTGGACTTGTGCCACGGAGTTGGGGACATGGAAAGAGTCATGTGAAAGAGATTAAAAACATGGGTGAGAGACTCATGGGGATGCTGACAATGACCGCTGTTATCTTGTTGTGGATTTTGATTTTGTTCTTTTCCTTCCAGACTTGCCTGGCCCCTCCTGCCCCTTTCCCATGGGTCTCTACCAGTAGGTGCCTTAGCCTTGTGGCAGGCGTTCGGGCCCCAGTGGGCCTGCTTTGGGCCCAGCCTGTTTGGCTGGGCATTTACCCATGAGGGGTGGGTAACTGTGGGTGCTTCACTTGGGAACTATTCTAACTATATTCTTTCTCTTCTTCTCTCTATTGCACACTGATTCTCTGTTTTATAGTAATTGTATTAAAGTTCTTTTCTATTGAAGGTCTTACGCTTTAGTGTATGTTTTGTCTTTATGCAGCTGATGGCAGATCCCATGTAGAGTGTGCAGTTTTGAGGGTCCAGGGAACCCCTCATTCTGCCCACTGACAGGACAAGACATCATTCCCACCCACCATGTGCCAGAATTCCTTTTCCTCCACACCTTTCAATGGGTCATTCTCACAGATGTGAGGTGGGAACTCACTGTGGTTTTATTTATTTTTTAAAGAATTATTTATTTTTTTAAGGATTTATTTATTGATTGATTTATACATACATACATACAAGCACTGGGTACAGTCAGAAGCGCGGGAGGGTGAGAGAATCCACCAGAGCCAGAGCGGGGGGCAGAGCAGGCAGAAGGACCGAAGTACACTGCTGAGGGGAGCAGTGGGCGGCAGGAGAGGTCTGCGCGCCATGTGGGACCCTCCTCTGGTGGTCAGGGAGCAGCCGGGGATCGAACCGGCACTGCAGAGGCTGCGGGCAGCTTCGCAACCCGGCGCTCAACCGCTGCGCCACCTGGGAGGCCCAATAATTATTTATTTATTTATACAAGCACTGGGTACAGTCAGAAGCACAGGCAGGTGAGAGAATTCACCAAAGCCAGAGCAGGGAACAGAACAGGCAGGCTGTCGAAGAAATACACTGCTGAGGGGAGCAGCAAGAAAGGCAGGTGAGGTCTGTTGCACCATGTGGGACCCTCGACTGCGGCCGGGGATCAAACTGGCTTGCAGAGGCTGCTGGCAGCTTCGCAGCCCAGTGCTCAACCGCTGCGCCACCAGGGGAGGCCTTTATTGTGTTTTGAATTGGCATTTTTCTGACAGCACATGATGATAAACTTGTATCCATATATCTATTGGCCACATGTGTATCTTTTTTAGAAAAGTACCTATTTAGCTCCTCTCCTCTGTTTTGAGGTGTTTTCTTGTTTTGGAGTTCTTTGTAGATCTTGGATATTATATCCATGTTGGATTGATGATGTACAAATAGTTTCTCCAATTTGATACTGTCTTTTCATTTTAACGATAGTTTCCTTCACTATGTAGAAGCTTTTTAGTCTATGTGATTCCATTGGTTTCTTTTTGCTTTTGCTTCCTTGGAGCACAGAAGACACTATGGGCAGTGAAAATACTCTGTATGATATTCTCATGATGGACACAGGTCATTACACATGTGTCCAACACCCCAAGAACGGACAACACCAGAGTAAACCCAAAGGGAAACCATGACTTTGCAACTATGACGAGCAGGTCTATTACTTGTAACGCACATGTCAGTCTGGTCTTAACACCTAGTTTGGTCATGATGTGTGAATAGTTTTACAAGTTGAGGAATGAAGTGTAATTTACTTTAGAAAGCATATTTCATGCTCATACAAGGACATTTAAATAACACTCAAGGACACACATAAGTCATTCTTCTCCACCCTCAACACCCCAGTTAGTCAGTATCTGCTCAAAACCTAGCAATTTATCTTTTCTCTTCCAAATATATGTATCTCCATGCTCCTGTCTGGGCAATACTGTTTGTTTTCCCATCAGTAAAGGAGTTCAGGTCACAGAGTTGGGGGGAAACATTTGCAAATCACGAATCTGACAAAGGACTGTATCTACAAAAAATGCCGAAAACTCAATGATCAGAAAGAAATAACCCAATTTTAATAAGGACAAAAATAGTGTAATAAATGAACAGCACTTTATCTGTAAAAATGTACAAAACTTCTATACAAACAGCAACTGTATTCATAGAAAAGTGAAAATATGAACAAATGCTCACTACCACAGTTAAGAACAGTGACACCATCACACCTAGGAGAGACTGAAAATGCAAACTCTGCACAATACCAGGTGCTGTCCAGGGTGTGAACAAAAGAAGCCTCATTACATTCATTTTTTTAATTTTTTTTTATTTATATAAGAGCTGGGGTACAGGCCCAAGTCGCGGGAGAGTGAGAAGGTTCACCAGAGACCTGATTCACCAGATCTGGTGAATCAGGATTCACCAGAGTGGGGAGCAGAACAGACAGACGGACTGAAAGCACTGCTGAGGGGAGCAGCGGGCGAGAGAGGAGATGTCTGCCCCGCCATGTGGGAGTCTTCCTGGCTGGCCGGGAATTGAACCTGCACTGTGGAGGCTGGGGACAGCTTCACAACACTGCGTTCAACCCACTGTGCCACCGTGGAGGGCCCTCATCACATTCATTTTAAAAGATGCTTTAGGGGCTGAGAGACACATCAGAGCCCTGGGCACTGTTGTTGCCTGGTTGAGAACAAAACAGAACCTGGTAAGAGATGACACCACAGGAGGGACTGATGAGGGTGACTCCCCCATGGAGTCCATTTACACTGTCCCCAGGGGCTCAGGGTCAAACCATTGATCTACACTTACCTGGAGCCTGAGTGTAGCTTCCTCCTTGTCTCCCTGTGGGTAGAAAAATCATGTGAGACCAGAGAGCAGTCAGGTCAGAAGCCGAAAGGAATCTTCTAATCCTGCACCACAGGGAAGTTTCCAGAACTGGGACTAAAGACCCAGGTCAGTACTGGTGAAAAAGAAGAAAGGAGGCGAGGGGGGACTGGACCAAATGCTCTCTGGGCAACACACGTGTGTGGATGGCACTTCCCAAAAAACAGGTAGGGCAAGTTCTGCCTGGGACATGGAAGCCCCCAGTGGACAAGATCCCCCACTCCCTTCCCTACCTGAGAGTTTCTTCCTCCACATCACAGCTGCAGCCACCACAGCTCCAGGGAGCACAGCTCGAAGAAGAACCAGGCCAGCAATGATGCCCGCGGTGGGGATGGAGGACTGAGGAGGGGGCACTGGAAGGGAAGGAAGATCATACCCTGAGCCCCAGACCTTATCCTGACCCTCTGAAGGGCTCCAGAAGGGCTCCTGATGGCCCTGAGAACAGCCTCAGTGCCCACATCCTCCTCCTTACCCCATCTCAGGACTTGGGGCTCCAGCAGTCCCACAAGCTGCACATGGCACGTGTATCGCTGCTCCTCCCCAGAAGGCACCACCATAGCCGCCCACTTCTGGAAGGTTCCATCTCCCCCAGGCCTGGTGTCCACCAGCTCCATCTCCTGGGTCAGGTCCTCCCCATCTCGCTGCCAGGTCAGGGTGATGTCCGCAGGGTAGAAGCCCAGGGCCCAGCACTTCAGGGTGACCTCACCCTCAGAGGTGGGGTGGTGGGTCATGCGTGTCTTTGGGGGATCTGAGGTGGTAAATCAGAAAACTCACTTTATGTTTCCTCCATGGACACTGAAGAATCCTCATGAGACCATCCTCAGAATGGACAAGACAACTAGTGTGGCAGGAAAAAGCATAAAATGTAAAAAACAGGTTAATCTGGGGAATCTGTGAGATTCTCCTATTCCTTAGAAAGTCCTAGAATGAGGATGAAAACCCAGGGTAGGATGAAGCAGAGGGAGGGGAACACAGACTTTTTATTCCTGACCTGGGTGGAAGGTGAATGACACAGAAAAGCAGGAATCACATAACTGAAAATATTCTCAGACCAGAAACAAGACTGAGAGAGAAACTCGTGGTTCTCAAACAGGCCCCTGGTCAAAAGGACCCGGTGACGCGTGAGGTCAGGGACTGTCTGTCTTTCTCAGGAGAGACGGGATCCCTTCACTGTCCTTCAGGAGAAGCCGGAGTCTCTGGGGGTCTCTCTAGTGCAGAACATGAAACCCAGGGGAGTCCCCCTCTCGGGACTAGAGAGAGGACTCATTTCCCGTGCGCTGCAGAGTCTCCTTCCCGTACTCCAGGAATCTGCACAGCCACTCCACGCACCTGACCCCCACATAGTTCCTGAAGTGCGCTGCCACACCCTGGGCCTCCCACTCTCGCCAGGTGATCTGAGCAGCCGTGTCCGCTGCGGTCCAGGAGCGCAGGTCCTCGTTCAGGGCGATGTAATTGGCACCGTCGTAGGCGAACTGGCTGTATCCGCGGAGGAGGAGCCCGTCGGGCCCT
Source organism: Talpa occidentalis (assembly GCF_014898055.3). Lineage (NCBI taxonomy): Eukaryota > Metazoa > Chordata > Mammalia > Eulipotyphla > Talpidae > Talpa > Talpa occidentalis. The sequence goes on from NW_023602073.1 coordinate 37,905,464, forward strand.
ATGTCACAGCCAGACATCCTCTGGAAGGTGTGAGAGCCTGTCCCCGCCCGCGTCACCCTGAGATCACCCTGCCTGCACCCACCCTGAATAAACTAAACCGAATGAAACCAGGTGAAAGTCCCGCTGACTGTTCCCAGGGACCCGGGCAGGTTGTGGAGAAGCCTGGAGGGGGAGACCCTAAGCGAAGCCCCCCCTCCCCCGTCCGTGGGGATGGGGGTGCTGACCTGGCCCGGACCCGCACCAGCTCACCGGTCTCACTCTGGTTGTAGAGGCCGCGCAGGGTGTCCAGTTGCGCTTGGAACCTCAGTGTGTTGTCCCTTTGGTGCTGTGTCTCCTCGTCCTGCTCCTCCTGCCCGACCTGCTCCATCCATGGCGCCCGCGTCTCCACACTCTGGCCCGGGGAGTCGCTGTCAAACTGCCCGAACTGCGTGTCGTCCACGTACCCCACGGCGATGAAGCGGGGCTGACCGGGACCAGGCCGGGTCATCGCGGTGTAGAAAAGCCTCATGGAGTGGGGGCCTGGGGGCGGGAGGGGAGACCCGGGATATTCTTCTCCCCTTCGGGGGCTCGAGTCCCAGGGGGCGCCCACGAGACAGAAAGTGGGTGAAAGACGAGTGAGACCGAAAAGCGGCTGCGGGACGAAAATGGCCGGGACTCGGGGGCCAGAGGAGGCTGGGTCTCGGGGGACGGAAAGGGGCCAGGACGGGGCGGGGCCGAGGTGGGGGGACAACTAGGGCTGCGGCGAGGTCGCGCCTTTCCCACCCCCGCCCACGCCCTCGCACCCGCCTCTGGGAGTGCCCTGTCCCCTCCCGACCCGCACTCACCCGCCCGGGTCTCCCTCGGGGCACTGGCCACCGCGAGCAGGAGCAGGAGGGCGGCGCCCCCCATCCCCCAGGACGCGCCCCCACCCGGGCTGGGGAGACGGAGTCCCGGCGGGCGGGCGAGGGCTTTGGAACGGGAGCCGCGGGGCTGCTGATTGGCTGCTCTGGAGACCTCCAGGCAATGGGGAGTGAGCCCCGGGGTGAGTCACCAGTATCCAGGAAGGAGGACCCGACAAGAGCTGTGAGAAGTGAAACTGGGGAGGTGAGGAAGCCCCTACAGTCACCTTCCAGCCCCAGACAGCGCCCTGGGGACTGAGACTTTGAGAGCCACACCCCGAGACCCTCCTCTCCTGCACCTTCTCCCGAGTCACACCGTCTCCCGAGTCCAGGCCCAGGAACCGGGTCAGCGATTCTCAAACCTTTTTCTTTCAGGATGTCTCTACAGTCTCACAAATTATTAAGGATCCCATGTATAATTTTTATGTGGGCTATACCGTTAAACATTTACTTTACTAGAATAAAGGCGCTTTAAGATGGAATTACTTCTTTACTTTAGAATGTTAATAACCAATGTATGCTAACAAAGCATTTTTAAGAAAATAACTAAGTTTTACCTTAGCAAATGCCAAAATAGCGAAAGGCAAATGGTGTCTAAGTGATGTTATAAAAATAGTTTTGACCTCCCGGATCCCGGAAAAGGTTCTCGGTGACCTCAAGGATTCCACAGACCGACTCTGGAAATGCTTTTCTCAGTGAACCAGGGAGAGTCTCCCAAGTGTCCTCTGCCAGCATCCATCTCTGGTTTGGATTTCCTATTTCCAAAGTTTTTCTTAGAGTTTTGCCCCTGTACTCCCTGGAAGAGAACTCATTTCAGAGATGATGAGAGAGAGTCTTCAGTCTGAGAAGGGAGTTGGAGAGACAGGTGCTTCCCTTTGGAACTGGGACAGTTTATGAGTCCGAGGCACCAGACCCACTGATAATCTTCTTTGATTTTGTTTTTCACCTGCTTAGTATGTATTTCCATCCAGGGACCTCACCTCCTCTTTAAGAGAGATAATATTGGCCCCTTGACTTTACATGTGTTTAATGCATCTGACTTGATGCTCCCAAAGCATGAAGAGCTGTGCTGTCAAACAGAATGTTCTGGAAGAAAAAAATGTTCTATATATGTACTGACCAATATGGTGCCTCTAACTATTGAACACTTGAAATGTGGCTCATGACCTGAGATGTTGCATATTTAACTATGTATCATTTAAAATTAAAAAGCCATATGTGGCTAGTAACTACCATATTGACAGTACATATCTACAATGTTCTTAACTTTCAGTATCTGTCCCCCAATACTTTGTTGTATAATAAAATAGTATAATAAAATATAATGTATAATAAAATTATCTTCTTGTGGAAATCATGAATTTTTCTACATGGGGTTTAAGTATATCCTTAAAATATGGCATGTCCAAATAGTTTAATCAACATGTATTTTAACAACAGAGAGAGGTGCAATCCCAAATCTGAATACAAACTCTGTCAAATCCCTGAATGACCACTAAACTGTGCTGAGGTGTGGGACACTCAAGAGAAACTGCTGGAAAACCAGAAAGAACTTAGAGGGCGTTGTACCCTTGAGTGACAGACTCATCCTGGTGCAATCTGTGATTCTGCACCTATGACTCATGACTTCCCCGATCCACACAAGCTCAGAGAACCAGAAGAAAAATCTTACTGACTTGAGGAATCAAACATCAGATTTCGTGGCAGCCTTTGGGTATTTGAGTACACCAGGAATAAGATAACCAACAAGTGAGTGAATGCCAACATCTGGGTAGACACTGTCCAAAACCTTGGTTGACCATTGAATCACATGGAGACAAAAAACCTGGGTTGACCATTGAATCACATGGAGACAAGTCAAACCCTTCAAGACCTAGGATGAAAATGCAGCAAGTAGAGACTGAAGCAACAGAGCAGGAGCCCAGCTTTGCACACTGCAGGGGCAGATTTCGCCTGGTTCAGGCAAATGTCCAACTTCAGTGGGCAAGAAAAGGAATCCCCAGAAAAATAAGAGTCCAGATGTGTTAAATCTTATATCTTTCACGTATTTAGATTTAAGCCTGTTTTCTTCATGGTGCTTGTTTGAATAAAGCCTGACTATTCTCTACAAGGTATCGGCATAATTTTCTTTCTTTGACAAAAAGGATATAAATATTTAGTGGCCAGATGATAGACAGTAGAAGTTTTTCAAATCTTCACAGGTTTTTTTTATATACTCAAGAGGTCAAGACCAATTCCCCTCCTGTGAGTCCCCGGACTTGCTGGCTCCCTGCTCATGGAGGAGGCTGGGGTGCCTTTGCTACTTCACAGTGAGTGAGGCTCAAAAGGCTCCACGATCTCCTGCTTGATCTCTCCTGCTCCTCTCTGGGGAAGACATTTGCTGTGCTGCGTGGGCACTCAGATAAGGAGATGCTCACATGGTGAGGAACTGAAGCTTTTTCTAGCAGCCACATGGATGAGTCTTTATGAAGATCCTTCCATGTCCATCCAGCCTTTTCTTCGGCCTGACATCGTGATTGCAGCCTCGTGAGACCCCGAGCTGGAACTACCACTGAGGTACAGGCCAGAGGTGTGGAGGGTGAGAGGATTCACCAGAGACAGAGTGGGGAACAGAACAGGGAGACTGACTGAAATACACTGCTGAGGGCAGCAGTGGGCAAGAAAGGAGAGGTCTGCTGTGCCATGTGGGTAGTTTCCTGGCTGGGGATCAAACTTGTGCTGCAGAGGCTGTGGAGAGCTTCATAGGTTGTATCTTAAACCCTTGCACAACCAGGGAGGCCCATAAATAAATAAAATCTTAAACAACAAAAGAAGTCTTGGAAAAAGAAGTTATGAGTGTGGAAGACCTGGGCTTGGGTCCTAGGTCTGTGTCATGCTAAATATGGGAATGTTTCCACTCTCACCTGTAAAATGGGACTAATAGAGTCTTGGTTGTCTGCCTCACACAGGTGATAAGAGGATTATGCTTAAACTTACAGTAATGTAGAAGTGAACTATATATTGCTTACAAGAAATGAAGTTTCAATATAAAGACACATTGAAAATAAATTTATGGAAAAAAGATAATCTATGATGATAGACATCATAAGGAGATTGGAGTGGTTCTATTAAAATCAGCCATAAAAGATTTCAAAATAGAATTCATTGGCAGATATAGAGAACCCCCTCATGGTGATAAAATCTAACAGAGTGAGAAACTTCAGAGTACAGATAGAAAGGAGACACGGTTGCCTGGCTGGGGTATGGAGAGAGGATCAAATATAAAGGTGCAGCTATTGCCAAGAGCTAAGACATGGAAACAACCTAAATGCCCAAAACCAGATGTCTGCATCAAGAAGATGTGCTATATATACACAAGGGAATACTACTCGGCAATCAAAAAAGATAAAGATGCCATTTGCAGTAACATAGATGGAGCTGGAAGGGATTATGCTCAGTGAAATATAAGTCAGAAGGAAAAGGAAAAATACTGGATGGTTTTACTTAGAGGAGGAACATAGGAAACCATACAAGGGATGGGTGAAAAAAGACAAAACTAGCAGCAAACGATACATTGGAGACATTCATCTGGGGAGGGAAGAGCAGCAGAGTCTGTGGTGATGTTCCCGGGTGTCCTGGTGGAGGCACTTTCATGGGGACAACACCTGAGAGGAGAAATCAAACATTGTATAAAATTGAAGAACAATGTAAAAATACATAAATAAATTTCAAAAAAATATATAAAGGAGCAGGAGACATTTTGGGATGAGGGGGCTGTGCAGTCTGTGTTCTATGGTAGTTCCAGGATTATATTTATTTAGAATATTCATTTATCTGTCTATTTATTCTATTATTTATATTTACCTAACTGTCCATCTAAAATTGGTAAATTTTATTTCATGTAAAGATCTTAAGAAATAAAAGCAGGGAGAAAGAAGACAAAGTTAATACACTAGAGTGAATTAAAAACAGAGAATTCATTGCTAGGAGTTCTGTCCCAAGGAATGTTAACGGATTTCTTCCAGGCCTTGGGAATGACAGTAGATAATAACTCACACATTACAGCAGTAACTAGCAACAGAGACATGCAGAGTACTTTTTTTGAGGCTTGTCTTAACATATTGAACAGATATGATTGCTTACATTTTTTGTTTTATACTTTTATTTGGCTTGTGTTTATTTTGGTTTAACATATATATTACATGAATAACATCACGGTGGTTAAATAGAACTATATTGCTGTAAATTTCCTATATGTTATGGGATGTAGTTCCATTAAGTAGATATTGAAAAATGAAAGATAAAGTATTTACAACAATAAAAAGTACTGAAATAAATATATTTAAAGCACATGAAGAATTAATTTCACAGAAAAATATTTCCTTAAATCAAAGAAAGGTATGAAAAATGGAATGAAATGGCAATGAAAATCAGCTTGTGCATGACAAAATGAAAAAATAAACATCAAACGACAGACAAATCTAACCATATCAAATACCGGATGGTCTCACTCATAGCAGGAATTTAGAAAATCTAAATAAGGGACCAGGAAAAAGACTACTTATAATAAAGTAAAAATCAAAACCAACAAGCAACTATAAACCAGAGACACACTGTGGGGCGGGGGCGTGAGGAGAGGAGGGATTAGGGTCAAAAAAAGGGGGCAGGAATTGTACGGGGAATATAACCAAGATGAAAATGCATACATTGTGCAAAAATGAAAATGAAAAATGATGTAAAAAATAGATAAAATAAAATAATAATAAAAATAAAGAAATTAGGCACTGCCGGCGCCATGAGATGTGGCCCCCTGAGCGCCCAGCTTAGTGGCCTTAGAGGCTTGCTTGGGTCAGGCAGAGTCCAGACCCCGCCAGGAGGGCGCGCGCGATGCGGCTGGGCTCAGGGACCTTCGCCGCTGGCCTCGTAGTGATCGTGGTGCTGGGGTCGCGCTGTTCCTTTGGGGTTTCTCCACGGCCCCAAGTTTGTTCTGCTCCTAGGACTGAGCACCTAACAGAGCCCCCAGTGCCCGAACCCGCAGCCGGTGCAGCTTCCGACTGAACCAAGCTCCCACCACCCGTCCTCAGTAAAGTTGTTATTATACTAAAAAAAAAAAAAAAAAAAATTAACTAAATCCCAATGAAAAGCCTGTGATTCTCTGGCACATATTAAAAAAAACTAGAAACAACAAATGTTGGCGAATATGTGGAGATAAAGGAACTCTCCTGCACTGCTGGTGGGAGTGCAAACTGGTCCAGCCACTATGGAGAGTTGTGTGGAGATTTCTGGACCTACTAAACATAGAGCTTCCATATGATCCAGCAATTCCACTCCTAGGTATTTACCCAAAGGACACAGAAACATTAATTCCAAAGGGCACCTGCACCCCTATGTTTATAGCAGCACCATTTACAATAGCTAAGCTTTGGCAACAACCCAAATGCCCAAATAGATGACTGGATCAAGAAGATGTGGTACATATACACCATGGAATATTACTCAGCATTCAAAAAAGATAAACTCATGCCATTTGCAGCAACTTGGATGGAGCTGGAAGGGATCATGCTCAGCAAAATAAGCCAGAAAGAAAAAGAAAAATACCAGATGGTCTCACTCATAGCAGGAATCTAGAAAACCTAAATAAGGGACCAGGTAAAAGAATAATTGCAATAAAGTAAAAATGAAAATCAGGGCCTCCCCGGTGGCGCAGTGGTTGAGCGCTGGGTTGCCAAGCTGCTTGCAGCCTCTGCAGTGCCAGTTGGATCCCCGGCTGCTCCCCAGCCACCGCACAAGGATCCCACATGGCAGCGCAGACCTCTCCTGCCACCCGCTGCTCCCCTCAGCAGTGTACTTCGGTCCTTCTGCCTGTTCTGCTCCCTGCTCTGGCTCCGGTTAATTCTCTCACCCTCCCGCTCTTCTGACTGTACCCAGTGCTTGTATAAATAAATAAATAAATCTTTAACAACAACGACAAAAAAAATCAAAATCAACAAGCAACTATAGACCAGAGACACACTACAGTGGGGGGCGGTGGGAGGAGAAGGGGGATTAGGGTCAGAATAAGGGGGGTGGGAATTGTATGGGGAATACAACCAAAAAGAAAATGCATACATTATACAAAAATGAAAAATGATGTAAGAATTATATAAAATTTTTTAAAAAGCCTGTGATGATCAGATTGGACAATATCAAGGAGATTTGTATTCTATGTGTGTTAGAAAGACATTCTATACAAACAAATATAGGTTAAAACTGAAAGGGTGAAAGGATACGCCAAGGAAATAGAAAGCAGAACCACAAACCTTTACTGTCATTGCAGGAGGCGGCAGGAGCAAGGCCTGAGGGACCCAGACAGCAGGTCCCTGCCTCTCTGTCCAGGAGTGAGGGGGAGAGCAGAATGTGGGGGCCACAGTGGATCTGTCCCTTCCCCAGACCTCATCACTTCCCTTAGGCTCCTGACCCATGACTAACAACTTCTCCTAGATGATCCTGGAGGGAGGGTTTTAGACCCTTCCTTCCATCTGGAGAACATTAGGTTGAAACAATCCAACCTCAAAAGAAATCACTGAAAATAGTCAACTTGCTAACATGCTAAATATACAGCTCATGCATTATTATGCCCATAGTTGCTCCTTCTCGTCAAAAATGGACTTCTGACCAGGGAATGAGGATGAGGTAGGAGGAGAAAACTCCTTCCTGCCACATTATCCAACAAGCATTACTGGTGATATGTTGGAACGCACCAGTGTTGGAAGCCAGAGGAGGAAGGTAAATCTCAGTGGAGGCATTACCATGTCTAAGCGAAGAATTTATCCCTGATGAAGTGTTGATCAAAACTGGATTTAGACTAAATATTTATATAGCCTCATTACTTCCAAACACCTTACTAAGAGATTTCTCTTCCATTATCTCTTGTAATCCTCCAAAGAGCCCTTTAATTTACTACCATTGGTCACTGGTCTTATCATCAGAGCTAGATTACTAAGACCACGGGAACAGGAACCAGGTCTTTTGTTCTCTTAATTCTTTTCGCTTGATATTTTGTCCAAACATCACAGCACAAAACACAATACTGGGAGGAACAGCCAACACTGGTTGATTGATTAGTTCCTCTAGTCAGCGATTTTCCTCCCCTCTGAAAATACTCTCCTCCTTTAGCTTTTCTATCTTTAACAGTTATATGCATAGCCTACTTCTTGCCCTTAACTTTGGGGTCTTCCTTCCCTCTGTGAGAAATGCCTCTTCCTTCGTTCTTTGCAGACATCACCTATTTGAAAACAATATAACTTGGTGGCTGGGTGGCAGACTTGTAAGAACAAGATCCACAAAATAGCCATGTGACATTGGGCACATTAACACTTTGTGTCTGTTTCCCTACAGTGAAATGGTACTAAAAATAAATAATTCTAGAATTGTTGTAAGAGTTCTTGTAAAGAGTTGAAATAGAAAGAGTTGATTATCATAGAGTTAAAACCTAATTAAAGACAAAGCACAACATCTCAAACGTAAAGTCAAACTGTTTGGGAGAGAAGAAAATAAGTTCTCACCAAATGATAGCTGGTAGGGTATTTGGATTGTAGGCAAAAGAAATTGCATTTGACTGGTTGAAACCCCCAAGCCCACACCAAATGTTATTTACTAGCATTCTAACTGGCTCAGAGGTAACCAGTCAATATTGGGAAGGATGGCCATACAGGGATCTCAAGTGTTGAAATTCATTTAAGATATCCTGGGGGATGCACTGGGATGATTTTGATCCAACTGTCTTCCATTCTGAGCTTGGTCTAGAAAATCTGGGTTATGTCTTTTCTTTGAAGAAGAAGAAGGAGTGGAAAAGTACATGATTAACAGTCACCAAAGATCATGTAGAATGGGGCAGGGGTTGAAATCTCTATTGCTATGGAAATAAATTACCACACAGCCAGTGGCTTAAAATAACACAAATTTGTTATTTTATTGTTCTGGAGATCAGAAGTTCAAAATTAACCTCAGTGGACCAAAATCAAGACCTTGGTAGTCCAGTGTCCCTGCCATCTGCTCTGAGAATGTTATAGAACATATGGTAATCACAGCAGGATTATTCCCTCATCTTTGTCATATAAAGTAACCTGATCCATGGGACAATAACCCACCTTAGGCACAAGTCCTGCCCATATGCAAAGGAAGAGGATTATATACACCCTTTGTGCGTCTAAAAATGTACCCTTTAGTAAGTAGAATGGGTATAGACTGTTACACAGATTGTAGTACAACCTAGGAGGTGTAGGCACAAAGGTGTGTATGTGAATTTAAGAGCAATTATGTGTAAAAGTGTCGAAGGAAGGAGGAAAGAAAATGGGGTTCAGAAAGGAGGTGATTTCTGAACTGAGTTTTAATAGACAAGAATTCATCTCTAATGGGAGCTACACATGTATACCTAAGAGAAGCCAAATTCAGATTTCTGAGTATAAGACTAATGCTTTACTCTAGACCACAGATGAATTCCCAAAAATGCCAGAAATTAAGTCCAGGCAGAAATAATCATTTAATCAGTCAGGCCACCTTGCCTTGCTTTGTGATTTAAAGGGGCTTAGAGAATACATCTGGATCCCCTTTCAAAAGCTTATTGAATCTTGAAATTCTTGTTATCTTAGGATTACTAGTGATTTTCAGGATCTTTTTGCTAAAAAATGCCATAAAAGAGCAGGCATGTGTGGTGTTGCTGGGAGGAAAAGTAGTCATACTATTGTCTAGATGGCACAGTAGTTGAATTCAATAATCAGCCAGTTGCCCTGGGCTTACTAATTTCTTTTTAATCTTACATTGCAATGAAGAATTGCAGAGTGGTGTGAATTGTGAGAAGGAAAAAGGGGGAGAGGTCTATTAAGTCAAACATAAAATAGAAAGGGAGCAAGTAAAAGCAGTGCATGCAGTTCCAGCTGGCTAGCAGCGATTCATCACTGCTCCATTTGCTATTAGAATTGTGGAGGATTGGAGGGTAATGGAATGTCCCCAGACATTCCTTTTCCAATGGTTCTAGGGTTGGTTGAATCCAGTGTTCACCTAGTCTGAACACTTTTCAGTATTCAAAGGTTTTTTTTTTTTTTTGTATTTGTAATTTTTAACCAGCTAGTATATTAACATTTTTTAAAATCAGGTTTTGTAGAGGAATTCTCAAGTAGACATGAATTCTCATGTCTCAAGTAGTGTACTAGACATATACCAAAACCACTATTCATTCTTTATCTGACATTCGTTTTCATTCTAGCATTCAACTAGCCTAGAGTTAATCAAACAATGAAAAACAGCAGCCTGTCTTGTGCTCTCCCCTGACCGTTTTCAGTATTTTGGATATATTCTATGCTACCTACAAATAGTGTATTCATGTCACTCTTGCTTTGTGAGCTTATTTGAGAAATATTTCCTGACACCAGTAGCTTTTTACACTAATTGTACTTCCTCTCTTGATTAATTTTGCAAAGTTAAATGATATCCCCCTTTTATTTAGTGTTGGATTATCTGTACAATAGTACCTCTTCACTTTCTCTCTTGCCTTAAAAGGACTAAACAGGAATGTTGACAGGTGAAAATAGTTACATAGAATATTAACAGATGGGTCACAAAAAAAGGTGTTTCATGCATAAATGAGTTTAAGAAATTCTGGGTAAATAAGTAGTTGTTTATAATGGAGAATATCAGAAGCTCTGATGTGCAAATATGTGCTGTAAAGCTTCAAAAGAGCATGTGATATGCAACATTTTCCAAACTTCTGATAATAGAAACTTTTTCACAGCACATCCAGTAATATCTGGGTTTTTTTTTGTTTTGTTTTGTTTTTTAATACAAGCACTGGGTACAGTCAGAAGCGGGGGAGAGTGAGAGAATTCACCAGAGACAGAGTGGGGAACAACAGGCAGAGTGATGAAATGCACTGCTGAGGGGAGTGGCATGTGCGGCAGGAGAGTTCTGAGCGCCATGCGGGACCGTGGCCGATGGCCAGGGATCCAACCGGTGCTGCAGAGGCTGCAGGCAGCTTCACAGCCCAGTGCTTAACAGCTGCTCCACAGGGGAGGCCCATCCAGTGATATCTTAAGGAAATGCTTATAAAAAGGTCCGGGAGGCAATCTCCTATTTGATGTGATGGAAGGAACACAAAGTTGCCTTTTAGTGAAATAGTACTGATCTGCTAGGGCCTTGAGAACCAGATACCTGCAGGTGCTATACTGAGTGCTAGCTGTGCTAACAGTACCTCAATTTTACAAAGAGAGTGGCTGAGGCATAGAAATGGCAAATAGTTTGTACAGTGTCCCACTACATTAAGTGGCAGTCATGATTCAAATCGAGGACTCAGATTTAGAAATCCCCAGGACACTCTTCTGTCTCCCCAATGACAGCTAAACTGCCTAAAAGGAAAGCAGTGCAAAAGGACTGTTTAAAGACCCAGGCACTTTTGGGCCTCCCTGGTGGCGCAGCGGTTGAGCGCTGGGTTGCGAAGCTGCCCGCAGCCTCCGCAGCAACGGTTCGATTCCCGGCTGCTCCCCGGCCACTGGAGGAGGGTCCCACATGGCGCGCAGACCTCTCCTGCCGCCCGCTGCTCCCCTCAGCAGTGTACCTGGGTCCTTCTGCCTGCTCTGCTCCCCGCTCTGGCTCTGGTGAATTCTCTCACCCTCCGCGCTTCTGACTGTACCCAGTGCTTGTATAAATAAATAAATAAATCTAAAAAAAAAAAAAATAAAGACCCAGGCACTTTAATTAGAGTCTGTCATTTTCTGTAATCATCATGCTGACTTTCACCTCTATAGAGCAACTTTTACTACATTTATTATCTCCTTGAGTCTCACCCAACCCTGTCAGTGGACTGAGAAGGATACAAAAGTTTGAATGTGCTGGCTAACTCAACATCACTCATCAAGGACTAAAATAGTCAGGGGTTTACCTTATTACCACCTCTATTCTAGTGAGAAGAGTGTCCAAATTTAACAAATAAAAATACAGGACTCTACGATAAAACAAATTAAAAATAAGAATAAAAATCTTTGAATAGTCTAAATTATCAGGTTAGATTAACTCTAGGCTACTTGAATGCTAGAACGAAAAAATATGTCAGATAAAGAATGAATAGTGTTTTTAGTATATGTCTAGTACACTAATTGAGACATGCTTATAGTAAGATTTCATCTGCATTGTTGATCTAAAATTTCTATATGCACTTTATCTGGCAACTTGATAACTGGAAACAGAGCTCAGAATACAGGATTAAGTAAAAGTAGAGATGGGAGGCTAAGTGACCTGGAGCAGTGTGACATTAAGCTCTGTCTCTGAGCTTCTCAAGTGGTGTGTGCTGATGGTTTAACAAGATGGAGAGGTACTGGTTCCCTCAGCCCCCTGCACAATTAAGGAAGTCAGAAGTGGTAGAAACACAAGTTCTTTCCAGGACTCCTTGAAGGCTGACCCAAACATGATGAAGTCTAAAGGGGGCCCATTGTTCTCTCGAATGACTTTCAGAATAGTTCCTTCTATATTGGTAGCCAGCTGCAAAGCATGCCACTGTCCATCATGGACAAGGAGACCCATGCACCCACAAGTTTGTATTCCAAATGCCCAAAGAGCAGGGCTCACAGCCCAAGGTGCAAGTTGTTGGGGTGAAGGTGGTCAGGACACCTTTCAGATATGGGCCCACACAATATAACTCCAAATCTCTTTCATATATATTGGATAAATGTTGCTTTGTGGCCCATGTGCTCTTACTGGCAATCTAGCTAGCTTCACAGATGACTGTATTCATGTTCTATAAATTAGAGTTTCATTGTTACTTTCAAATACTTGATATGTAAAATATAGTTTTTGAACTCTGACTGCATTATTGCAAGCTAAAATTTAAGATATCATCTTTCAATAAATTTAAAAGGAAAAACTATTAAAATCTTTAAATATAAATTTACTCTTGCAAGTGTTTGAATAGGCTGTAAAAATGATTTCAAGGTGTAATCACCTATGTGCAAATTTTTTTTTTTAAGATTTATTTATTTATACAAGAACCTGGGTACAGGCCAGATGTGCAGGAGGGTGAGCAGATTCACCAGAGATAGAGCGGGAAACAGAACAGGCAGACTGACTGAAATAAACTGCTGAGGGGAGCAGCAGGCGAGACAGGAGAGGTCTGCTGCTCCATGTGGGTAGCTCCCAGGGTGGCTGGGATTGAACCTGCATTGCAGAGGCCATGGTCAGCTACACAGCGCTGCACTCAACTGCCTGCTCCACCAAATTTTTAATGGGTGATGATGAGAATTTCAAGAGAATGCATTAAAAAGTTAATCATAGTTCACTTGTAACCATTTCAACATAAAACATGATAGAAAAAGCTATCTTGACTTTCACATCCACAAGAGAACACTGCTCCTTCCCAGATAATCTACAAAAATCATGTTTTTTTTTTAAGCCTGAAGAGAATTCAGGTTGTAAAAAAGCCTAATGAACCAAAATCAAAAAGTGACAACAACCTCCTAGGAGAGCTGCTTTTATCCTGGGCAGCAAATCCAGGGGAAAAGGAAGCTGAAAAGAAAAAGCAGCTGAGCCTTTAATGCAATTTTAAAGGGTTTAGAATCCCCAAGAGCTCAGACACAGGGGCCTGCACTGTCCTTTGGCCCTTTTCCACGGACCTTCACAGTACAGTCTGAGGGAGCAGGGAAATAACTGAGAGACCCTGAACTCAGGCATGGAAATCCTGCTGAAGTCAGAGAGGAAGAAGTAGGGGAAGTCCCCAACACCCACGTCATGGTGCTGCTGATGAGCAGCATGTACGTCTGGGTGAGGAGCTGCAGAACTGAGAAAAACATCTACTCTCTGTCCCCAGGTACAGATGGGAGTCTGAGGAGACCTGAGAGTGATTCCGGGAGAACTGAGTCACCCCAGAGATACACATGGGCCTTACCCTGGGTTAGGTTCTTCTCCCCACTGAGGGAAGGACCAGGAAATGGAGGTAGACAGCCCACCCCAAACACAACTACAAAAGACCTCCTGAAGACTAAGGGCAGAACAGGGATATGGAGAGAAACCCCAGATCTTGCACTGAGTACTAGGAAGGGACCATATACAGTTGGTAGAGGGCAGGAGCGTGGATACCTGTGTTAGGATACAGGGGGGAATTTTTCCCCACCCCCCTGGGTTATTCTGACAATAGACAAATACATTTATATCAAACAGATGAGGAGAAAATATCAAATTTAATAACAGATACATGGAGAATTTACATTATAAATTCTGAAATAAATGATGCAAGTCTGGGGTTTATATTCTGTGTGAAGGGATCTAAACTATAGGTGGTTGTGGGTCATTTCACATGACGAGGAGGGAACAACTTCATATGACAAAATCTTCCCTCTGGATGTTTGCCCTGCCTTAAGGTAGGTTCCTCTGATTTTAAAAAGGAAAAAAAAAAAAAAAGGTTGTTTCTGGAAATATCCTAAATTTAGTAAATCTAGGTAATCATTCTTGAAGAAGTAGTAACAGTTTCAATTGAGGATCTCAATTGATCCTAGTTCTACATATTAAGATAACATATATGGGTGGGGGGAAATCTAGATATCTTAGAAAAAGTCTGTGAACCTTTTTCAGGAGACTACCACCATAGAGGAATAAAGCAAAAGCAAACAGAATGTGTTAAAAATGAAGGTAAGAAAGAAGTGACTGGCCTCCCTGGTGGCGCAGGGATGAAGACGTAACCTATGACGCTACCCACAGCCACTGCAGCATGAGTTTGATGCCCCGCCAGGGAGCAACCTACATGGCACAACAGACCTCTCCTGACTCGCCTGCTGTTCCCCTCAGCAATGTATTTCAGTCAGTCTGCCTGTTCTGTGCCCAGCTCTGTCTCTGGTGAATCCTCACACCCCTCACAACTCTGGCCTGTACCCCAGTTCTTGTATGCATAAATAAATCTTTAAAAAAAAAAGTGATTAAATACTCCCAAGTGTTCATATCCCAGTTCCTGCTAAAGGGAAGTGGAGGATAGGCCTCTGTAAGTGTTTCAGGAGAGGCTTGATGGAGATGTGTCAATTTGGCATGTGGATTATTTCAAAGTAAGATTAATAAAGACCCTGCAGGTTCTCATAGGGGAAACCTTTACCACTCCCTTAACTATCTTGAAAAATGAAAATTGAGACTATTATTCAGAATTAGGCTTTTTACAGAAAGAACCCTTCGATGGTAGAAACCTATCTACAAGGCAGGGCAAACATCTAATTCAAAAATCTGGTCTTTGTCATGTGAGTCACCCAGACCTCATAATGTGAGTTCCCTTCCTCTCCTTGAAGGCCCTGGCCTCTATCTTATTCCTTAGCGAAGGACATAGACCCTCATTTGCCCCAACTGACCCTGGAATTCACATCCACTTAAATTCTCCATATGGGGGCCTCCCCAGTGGCTCAGCAGCTGAGTGCTGGGTTGCGAAGCTGCCCGCAGTCTCTGCAGTGCCAGTTTGATTCCCGGCCACAGGGCGAGGGTCCCACATGGTGCTCAGACCTCTCCTGCTGCCCGCTGCTCCCCTCAGCAGTGTATTTCATCAGTCTGCCTGCTCTGCTCTCTCCTCTGGCTCTGGTGAATTCTCTCACCCTCCCGCGCTTCTGACTGTACCCAGTACTTGTATAAATAAATAAATAAATCTTTAAAAAAAGAAATTCTCCATATGCATGTAACTCAATTTTGTTTTTTTCCTACTGATGTATCTGACATTACTTTGTTGTTCAGCCAGTCTAAAAGAACCCAAAGGGGTAGGGAGAAACTTCCTCTCTTCCCCTACAGAAAGTTGTGATTCCTCTACCACGTAACATGAAACCTATAGTGAACTAAATAACTAAAGCCACAAAACCTTACAGGCCTAGCTCCACTACTGACTAGATTGTCTCAAATTGTCTCACTAATGGTGAGCCAGATAACAAAAGTCTGTCCTTTCTCTAGAGATGATTGCTGTTTTCTTCAGACTCTACTATTCCTTTATAACTGATGATGTCTGAATTTAATCTTAATCAAAATCAAATTATAAAACACAGAAAAAGTAAGAAAACTAATATTTCCTCAAAGAGAAAACAGTAAATGAAACCTTACCTACAGAATAAAATTGTTGTTGGAATTATAAGGCAGACACTTTAAAACAATGTTTATAAATATTTAAGATGAAAGAAATAGAATAAGTGAACATGTTTGGACAATTTCAGAGTCAAATGCAAATGCTAGAAATGAAAGATATATTACAGATAAATAATACTGTCAATGAGTTTATTATGTTGCATACAGCAGAAGAAGGAATCAGTGTCACTGAAAACAGACAATGTGATTTTAAAACATATTTGCGTTCAAGATAAACACGCTAATAAATACATAACTTGATTTCCAGGAGAAATACTTTAATGGCCCAGAACATATGAAAGCCATTGACCCAAGATTCAATAGACTCAGAAACCTAAAGAAGAATAAATACAAAGAAATACCAAAATTATACATCACTGTCTAACTGCTTAAAATCAAACATAAAGAGAAAAATCTTAAAAGCCACAAGGGAAACAAAACATATTCCAGAAAGGAGAAAAACAATAGAAATTATATCTCCTCATTGGAATCAATAGAGACCAGAAGACGCGGCCATGACAACCTTAAAGTGTTAAACAGAAAAACATATTAGTCTAGAATTCTAGAACTACTTAAATTATCTTTCAAAAATAAAGATATTTCCCCAAGGAAAAGGTGAAAGAAATTGTCTTAAATAGACTTCGATAAGGAATACTAAAATGCATTAGTTCAAGGAATGCTAAAGGAACACTAAAATGTTTAGTTCAAAAAGAAAAATACAAAGTAGAGACCCAGTTATTTGGGAAGGTATGAAGAACACTGGAAAGAGAAAAGACATATCAGTAGATATAAGTAACAAACACATACACACACAAATACATACATTTTAAAGACTATTAATCTTATAAGGTAAAAATAGTAACAAGGTAATGTTAAGTTGCACCATATTTAGAAATTAAAAAAAAATGTGTGGCAAGACAGAGCACAGGGGAAGAGAGAGTGATCATTAAAATATGCTATTTTAATATCCTTACATTGTAAAGTAACAGAATTTTGTTATTATATACACATGGCAAGTTAGAGATGTATAATGTAATTTTTAAATCAACCACTAAGAACATAACATAAAATGATATAACTAAAGATAATACCTAACAGAAAATAAAAATAAAAGTGATTACCTAAAAATAATTAACAATAAAAAGGGAGGAACAAAGAAAGAGCAAATGCAACAATTAAAATCAAATATCAGCATTGTAGTTTAAAACCCACATATACTAATAATAACTAGTAATAACTAAAAAAAGAAATTAAAAGATGCAGACTCAGACTGGCTAAAGAATGCAACATCACAGTAGATGTTTTTGAGAAGTAACACTCTTTAAACATCGCGACAACAGAAAAGGGGGCCTCCCTGGTGGCGCAGGGGTTAAAAACATGCACTATCACGCTCTCCCCAACCACTGCAGCATGAGTTCTACCCTCAGCCAGCCAGGGCGCAACCCACATGGCACAGCAGACCTGTCCTGTCTCGCCCACTTCTCCCCTCAGCAGTATATTTCAGTAGATCTTCCTGTTCTGCTCCCCACTCTCTCTAGTGAATCCTCTTACTCCCCCCACCCCTCGCAACTCTTGTCTACACCCCAGTTCTTGTGTGCATAAATAAATAAATCTTAAAAAAAAAAAGACAACAGAAAAATTGATCAGCACGGGAGTTTTGACCTGCTCCGTTTCCGACCTGGGCCGGTTCACCCCTCCTTAGGCAACTTGGTGGTCCCCCGCTCCCGGGAGGTCACCATATTGATGCCGAACTTAGTGCGGACACCCGATCAGCATGGCGCACTGCAGCCCAGAACTCCTGGGCTCAAGCGATCCTCCAGCCTCAGTCTCCTGAGTAGCTGGGACTACAGGGGCGCGACACCACGCCCGGCATACAACAGAAAAATTGAAAATGAAAGAATGGAAAATATATAGCATTGAAATACTAATTATAAAACATCTTCCATTACCATATTTTATAATAGAAGTAGACTTCAAAGAGTATTACCAAGATAGGCATTTCATAATGATAAAAGGGTTAAGTCATCAAGAAATCTTAAAAATTTTAAAGCTGTCATATTACTAGTTCTCTTATGAACTAATAAAAAGTATAGACAGATTCAAATTATTGTTGCAGATTTTAGCACCTATCTCTCAGCAATTGATAATAAGACAAAAATTTGACAAAGACATCGGAGATATAAATCAACTTAGTTGAAAGTTATAGAACACTACACCCAAGAACAGAAAAGAACTGTACTATCTTCTCATGTGCACTTGAAAAATTCACCAAGGTAGACTATACTCTGAGACATAAAACAAGTCTCAGTAAATGTCAAAAGTCAAAATCATACAAACAAAGCATGTTCTTAGGCTGTAACAGTATTAGATTAGAAATCATTAACAAAATATTACAATAGAATTTTCTGTAATGATGAAAAGGTTCTATATCTGTACTGCCCAAATATGGTACCCATTATCCACATATGACTTTTAAGCAATTAATATTTGGCTAGAATGGTTTAGCCACTGAATTTTAATTTAAATTCATTTAAATAAATTAAATATCCACAATTGACCACTGAATATCATATTGGACAGTTCAAATCCATTAAATCTCCAAATATTCAGAAATTTAAAGACACATTTTTAATATACTTAATACACAAAACCATATTTTCTTGGGTCAAACAAATCACAAGCAAAACTAGAAAATATTTTGAACAAACTCATAATAAAACACACGATGTCAAATTTCATGGAATACACATAAAGCAGTTCTCAGAGGTACTTCATAATTTGAAGACTTGTAGATATTACCTAACTTCTCTGAACCTCCATTCTGATTTCTTAATGGGGAAAATAATGCTACCTACCTAGATACTTTTGTAGGAATTAGATGAGAAAATCTTGCATTGGTTTGTGATTATAAAGTGCTACTACTTTAAGGCATACTTTATAAAGATAAAACATCCAAAAAACCATATTCAGGAACAAAATATCACCCACGTTTGAATTATTATCTCGCCATTACCTAGTTGGTTGACTGTGGATACTTTCCATAAGGTCACCTGACCTAAGTTCAAAAAAAAAGATAAAAACAAAAGCAAGGTAATTTTAAAGTAATTTTCAAACTCTAATTTTTAAGAACCATGAAAGTGTGACATTTCCTTTGTAATGTCTACATGACTACAAAGTGCACTGCGTTATCATCACCAGGATTCCCTTCTTTCCTGTGGGATTAGGAAGGAGAAAGGTGGAACCATCTCCTGACAAACACTGCACTCACTTCTTCACACGCATCATTCCGTTTCTTCCTCACACTCCTCCTGGGGGGCTGGTATTTTAAGAAAGGTGTTACTGAAGAATCTGAGGTTCAGAGAAATAAAATGATTTGCCTAAATCTGCACAGTTACACAAGAAGGGACAGTTCTCAAATTTACCCCCCCCTTTCTCTCTCTCTAACTTCATATTCACCCTGGAAAGTGACCTCGAGGACCCGCCAAGCTCACCAGGGAGCAGGACCCAGGGAGTCTCTGCACCAGAAGTGGACACGCCCGTCCCGTCACCCGCATCCCCGCGGGGAGTGTCCGGGCCTCGCGCGTCCCCGTCTGTCTCGGGCCCAGGCCCGGGGACTCGCGCTGGGCGGGGCGGGGACGCGAGAACCACGAGGAGCCGCGACCCGCCGCCGGGTGACCGCGAAGACGGTCTCGAGCACCAGCGCGGGCGCGTCACGCAGAGACGGGAACAGGGGTTTTCTCTGAGAGAACGTGTGACGTCCCCCAAGGACACCTTCTGGTGGGACAAATGTTTTCTTTCTAAAGATTTATTTATTTACACACGCAAGAACTGGGCAACCCGCCGCCCCGGGGAGGTTCATTACCGGCTCCAGCAGCCCCGTTGTGTCGTCGCTCACGCTCCCGCTCGGCCACTCCAGCCCCTCCTCGGCCTCGCACCGCACCACACTGCGCTGCGCTGCCTGCACGCCACGCCACGCACGCACACGCGCGCACGCCACGCACGCCACATGGCGCGCCACGCCGTTTGGCCGAGTGCGCATGCACAGTGGGAGGGCAGAAAAGCCTGAAGCTTTCCCCCCTACTTACCCCCACACCCCTTCAGATGCATGTTGTCATTCCACACCAACCACCAAAGCACCCACAACCCTCCACCAGTCCATTATGGTTCCTCCCTTTTTCTCCCCCAACACCCCCTCTGATAACTTCAATTCTATAGTAGGATTTCTAGGGTTTGACTTGTGTCTGTTCCTTGGTTTTGATGTTCCATATAAGAGTATAATCATCCAGTATTTGTCTTTCTCCAACTTACTTCACTTAGTGTAATCCCCTCCAGTTCCATCAGTTCCATCCATGTTGTTGCAAATGGCATGACTGCATTTTTTTGTGTAGTTGAACAGTATTTCATTGTGTAAATTTACCATAAATTCTTTATTCACCCATCAGTCCTCGGGAACTTAGACTACTTCCACAACTCAGCTGTTATAAACAGTGCCGGAATTAGCATAGGAATTCATCTATCTCTTTAAGTGAGTGTTTTTGCGTTTTGGTAAATAGATACTTAGGAATGGAATTGCCAGACCATATGGAAGATATATTTTACTTTTTTGAGAAACCTCCATACTGTTCCCATAAAGGCTGAACAGTGTACTGTCCCACGAACAGTATATGAGGGTTTCTTTTTCTCCTCACCAATATTGTTGTTTCTGATATTTTTGTTATGGGCCATTCTCACAGGTGTGAGTTGGGTGATATCTTGCCAAAGCAACCCAAACCAAAAAGAACAGAAGAATTACACTACTAGACTTCAGACTATACCACAAAGCTATAGTAATAAAAATAGTATGGTAACTGAATAAAACAGACAAGTAGACCACTGGAATACAATTAAACACTCAGAAATAAACCCATGCTTATACAGAGAAGTAATCTTCAACAAAAGAGCCAAGACGATATATACATTGGGAAAAGGAAAGTCTCTTCAATAAATGACACTGGGAAAAGTGGACAACCAAATGCACAAAAATTAAACTGGACCACTGTTTCACACCATACACAAAAATAAACTCAAAATGTATTAAAGACATGAATGTAAGACCTTAAGTCATAAAGTACATAGAAGAAAAACATAGACAAAAAAGACAAAACACTCCACAATATTGGCTTCAAGGATGTTTTGGGGGACTTGACTCCAAAGGCAAGGTAAACAAAAGCAAAATAAACAAATGGTGGGCCTCCCCGGTGGCGCAGCGTTTGAGCGCTGGGTTGCGAAGCTGCCCGCGGCCTCTGTGGCGCCGGTTCGATCCCCGGCTGCTCCCCAGCCACCAGAGGAGGGTCCCACATGGAGACCTCTCCTGCCGCCCGCTGCTCCCCTCAGCAGTGTACCTCTGTCTTTCTGCCTGCTCTGCTCCCCACTCTGGCTCTGGAGAATTCTCTCACCCTCCCACTCTTCTGACTGTACCCAGTGCTTGTATAAATAAATAAACAAATCTTTAAAAAAAATAAATAAAATACATCATTCATAGATTTAAATAAATAAATAAACAAATGGCAATATAACAAACTAAAAGCTTCTGCACAGTGAGTTAAATATCGTTAAAATAAACTATCATTAAAATAAAAGATATCTACTGAGGGGAAGAAAGTATTTGTACATCACACATTCTACAAGGGATTGATACCAAAATCTGCACAAAATCTACAAAGAACTCATACAACTTAGCAAAAGGAAAGCAAATAACCTAATCAAAAAATGGGCAGGAGAACAAAATAGACACTTCTCCAATTAAGACATGCAGATGGCGAACAGACACAGGGGAATCATGTGGAGGAGTGAGGGTGCCTGGTGGTGGGTGTGGTGTGGTAAAATATACCTAAAGAGGCGTAAACCTATACCTCTGAATCATAGACAGTGTTGTGAGCCAATGTTGTCTCAGTGGAAAACTAAACATTGGTTTTTGTTCCCATTCAGTGAAAATACAAAAATGAGATAGCAGAAGAAGACATCAAAGTAAAAGAATATTCATTGTCACTTATCATCAGGAAAATGCAAATCAAAACTGTAATAAAAAGTTCTTGGAATTATCATTGGATTACAATACCATGTAGATTTTTTGAACAATTTTCCACACCTTAATATAAAGATGCCTCACCATACCCACTAACAAAGTTCTAGAGCAAGTCTAAATAATTCGAGTCTATAAATATTTCTAAAACATTTTTTTAAAGTAAGTAGTAGAACACTATATACTTTTTTTTTATAGAGGCATGTTTTTATTTATTTGTTTGTTTTGTTTATACATGCACTGGGTACAGTCAGAAGTGCGGGAGGGTGAGAGAATTCACCAGAGCCAGAGCAGGGAGCAGAGCAGGCAGAGGGAGCGAAGTACACTGCTGAGGGGAGCAGCGGGCGGCAGGAGAGGTCTGCGTGCCATGTGGGACCCTCTTCCGGTGGCCGGGGAGCAGCCGGGGATCGAACCGGCGCCGCAGAGGCCGCGGGCAGCTTCGCAAGCCAGCGCTCAACCTCTGCGCCACTGGGGAGGCCCTCTAAAACATTTTTCAGACACTATTTTCTCAGTACCTTCTATTGTATACTTAAAAAAGGAATTTTTATGAAATAAATTTAAGACAAAACAGTGCTACCTTGCCTAACAAAAGTAGTTATCTTGTCTTCATTTGATTACTTTCTAAATAGTGACCACCTTGGCAACAGCAATATTCATCTGCTTGAGAACAAATATTATCCACATGTATGAGCATGTATCTCAAACACATATTGCAGCATATCTCTGATGACTCACTTCATTTGTGTTTCACAAACATCTTAAAATGCTTCTGAGGTCCTTAGCTTCTGGGTGAAGTCAAACTACATGGACAGTTCATTTACTACATGCAGCTGTAAGGCACCAAATACTAGCATTTGTCCTAAGCATTAATTTTGAAAAGAAATTTTACAAATTGCAAAAACATTTCCCTTTTGTATAGGAGTGAATAAATGATTTAACTTAATTTCACTTTTACTTTGATTTCAAATCCTTCTTACATGCTTTCATTAAATAACTTAATTTTATCCAAATGAGAACTAGTTCTTCTTACTCCATCTTTGTAACCCTCATAAGCATGTGTTCTTTTGTTAGGCCTACTCAGCCGCCTGGTCCTCAATATTTAACTGGAAAAGAATCTCCAGCATTTGTCATTAACTGTTAGTCTCTCTGCATCTGGTTTAGCTATGATCTTTGTATATTTATGTATAGTCTTTTAAGCAGACATTTTAAAAAGAAAAAAAAATGTAGGACAAACGAGGAAAAGAGAATGAGGAAATCAAGCAAAAATCTTGTACTGTAGCAGAATTTTTATAGTGTCTGGTAAAAAAATTGGGTTTAAAATTAAATTGATAATTACAGAGTTTCTCTAAGCTAAAATATATTTTTAATGTTTCTATAACTTTTTGAGGGAACATTGATTTACAACACTGTATATAATTTAGGGATATAGGTTCACGCCTCATAAGCTATATGTTTCCACACCATGCCTACCACACATGTATACCCAGAATCCTCTCCGTAGACCACTGAGCCTCCTTCCCACTCATCCCCTCTGTAGCCTCTATTCTGCAGCCATATTTCTAGTTTGTTTATATTAGTTTTGTCTGTTCCTTTTGTTTATTTCTCTGTATTTCATATATGAATCAAATCATCCAGTATTTGTCTTTCTTCTTCTTAGTTCCTTAGCATAATCCCCTCCAGTTCTATGCATGTTGTTCTGGCAAATTTTCATCTATTTTTAAACTGAGTAATATTCATTGTACATGTATGCCACAACTTCTTTACCCACTCATCTATCCTTGGGCACTGAGGTTATTTCTATAACCAATGCAAATAGTGCTGTAGCGAACATAGGAGTGCAAATATCCCTTTGAATTAGTCTTTTTGTAATTCTTCTAGGGCATATCTAAGTAACTTCAGATAGATACCTAGGAATGTTGGATCAACCATCAGATCTGTTTTTAATATTTTGAGCAAACTCCATACTGTTTTCTATAAGGGCTAGCCCTGTCTGCATCCCACCAACATCCTCCCCAACACTTGTTCTGGTCTTATCAATATGGGTCATTCTCACTATGTAAGGTGGTAACCCATTGTGGTTTTGATTTACATATGATGAAAAGTGATGATGAACATTTTTTCATGTTCCTGCTGGTCATCTATATGTTTTGTTTGGAGAAGCGTCTATTTTATTGGATAATTTTTGTTGCTGAATTTTGTAGATCTTTGATATTAGAAAATACAAATATTTTCTTCCACTCAGTGGGGCATCTTTTTATTTTAATGATAGTTTATTTCACTGTGCAAACTTTTCAGTTGGGTGTCATCCCATTTGTTTATTTTTGCTTCTGTTTACCTTGCCGTTGGAGTCAATTCCCCAAATACATCCCTGAAGTCAATGTAGTAGAGTGTTCTGCTTATGTTTTCTTCTATGTATTTTTTATGATTTCAGATCTTACATCCACATCTCTATTCCATTTTGAGTTAACTTTTGTATGTGGTATGAGACAGTGATCTAGTTTCATTTTTCTGCATGTGACTGTCCAGTTTTCCTAGTACCATTTGTTGAAGAAAGTTTCCTTTCTCTAATCTATAATTTTGGCTCCTTTGTCATAGATTAATTGTCCATATAAGTATGGGTTTATTTCTGTAGTCTCTAAAAAATGTATGTTAGTATTTAGTGTGATAGATAATATTTTGTTATTTTATAAAGAATATGGTAAGTTGGGCTACTTATCTACTTTGGGTTATCTTCCCTCCACATTCAATCTGATGTTAAGCAGACCACTTAGTAGTTTGTTTTGGAATCTTTATGGAGCAGATAAATTTAAAGATTTGGGGATTTGATTCATAGTAAAATAAATAAGTAAAACTCCATGTCTTACCTACCTATGAAAGATGAAATAATTGAATTTCACAACTCTGAAATATTAAGACAAGAGTCAGTTTTCCTACTATGTAAAAAAATGAAAGGACATTATTCACCACATTATTCACCACTTCCTGAAAGCACAACAGGGAGTTAATTGAGTAATTATAACTAACTTAATCATAATGGAAAGGGAAGTGCTATAGCTTATACTTATTAAAAACCTGAAAGGTTACAATTTGTTATAGAATTGAGTCAAAATTGAGAACTATCTATTAACCTAAAATATTCCATGTAATGGTAAAATTACAAGTACTTATGACAATTGAAACGAACAGTAGCATCATTCCAGAAATTAGCTTTTGCATTTTAAAAATTGCCACAATATTACCCTTTGCCACAATAGTTGATAAATAATTTTAATGGATATGGCATTCCTTATTTCATATGATCATTATGAAGTTTACATGAGTAAATTCATATAAAGCATATGTCAAACACAACAGTTCACGTATGGAAAATCTTCAATAAATTATAAACTAACAATTAATTGCTACCTATTTCAAATTACCAAATAAGTAAATATACGAATTGTGAGGCAATCTTCCCATTGATGATGGCCTTGATCTTCCACTAGATAATCCATCCATTATTGGATAGCTCTAATACTGAGAAAGGAAACTTGTATATTACATTCCAGCCTTCAACTTTTGCTGTCAGTTTTGTTCATTGGACAACACAGACCAGCTTCCCTGTTTTCCACATGACAACTCTTCAAACATTTCTGTACAGCTACATCCTCTTCCTTCAGACCTACCCCTTGACAGTCATCTTTAGAAAACTGAACCTGGAAATGACCACTGTAGTCCACCGTAGTATAATCAGGGTAGAGCTTAGATTTAATACTTTATTAGTACTACCTAGAGATTTAATACTTTATTATTATTCCACCCTTATTCCAGACACGATGTTGGAGGTCAAGTTTAAATATTATTACTGACATTTTGTGTTGCAAATGACAGAAACTTAATTAGCTTGAGTTAAAAGGGAATTTACTAGATTCTGTCATGTTATTACAGTAGAATGACACTAAGAGATAAAGATGCACCTCAGCCACAGAAGCAACTGACCCAAGGAAACTAAAATTAGAAAGAAGCCTCTCCTGTTACTGTCTATACAGATCAGATCCCTGTGTTGCCCCCATAGTGGAGACATGGCTACCTGCCAACCCAAGGTTTTACTTCTTAGACCCCAGACTTCCTAAAAGGGACTGTCTTACCATTCTCAGATCTGATTTTGGAATCCTCAGAAATAGATTCTCTTTCTTGGGTCAAGTGTCCACTTCTGGTCTTATCACCTACGTCATGTTGTACCTTAAGTGCTTATGTGGCTACCATTCTGTAT
Organism: Talpa occidentalis; assembly: GCF_014898055.3. Lineage (NCBI taxonomy): Eukaryota > Metazoa > Chordata > Mammalia > Eulipotyphla > Talpidae > Talpa > Talpa occidentalis. Next base: position 37,931,733 of record NW_023602073.1, read on the forward strand.
AGGTAGAGAGTTAATTTCTAGAAAAGATGTGCTGGAAGGACAGCCCTGCCAGTGTTCACTGGAGAACACATTGTTTTAGTTTTCTTTTTTTTTTTTTTTTGAATAGCAATTAGTTTAACCCACATTAACATTTATATTTAAACCTCAGTTTAGTCTCAAGTCCTGTTCTATTCTTATGATTATGACATCATTTTTACTAACTGAACTTCAGAACACCTTTGCAGCCTATATCCATTGCTTTTGTATTCTAATTATCCAGAGTCTGACTTTCACATCTTCGTGAGTGAATGATAAAGTGTACAGAGTTACAGATAGAACCTTGTTGCAGCCCATTAGAAATTTCTTTGGGGGTGAACATGGATCCATTAATCAATACCTTTTGGGAACAATCATTCAAACAACCACGATGTCTTAGAAGTGAATCTTTGTAGGAGCTCATGGATGTAAATGTCAGAGACACTGAGGTTAGAACACTCAACATCTCCTCATCCCACGGGCGAAAACAATTTGAGGAGCAATGTTCCTGCTGCACCAAAGAATAAAAGCATTTCTTTTTTTTTCTTTTTTTAAATTAATATTTTATTTTATATAATTCTTATATCATTTTTCATTTTTGCACAATGTCTGCATTTTCATTTTGGTTATATTGCCCATACAATTGCACCCCCTCCTTTATTTTGACCCGAGTCCTTCCTCTCCCTGCCCCCCCATAGGGTGTCTCTGGTTTATAGTTGCTTGTTGATTTTGATTTTTACTTTGTATTAATTAGTCTTTTTTCCTGGTCCCTTATTTAGGTTTTTAAATTCCTGCTCTGAGTGAGACCATCTGGTATTTTTCTTTTTCTTTCTGACTTATTTCGCTGAGCATGATCCCTTCTAGCTCTATCCATGTTGCTGCAAACTGCATGTGTTTATCTTTTTTGATTGCTGAGTAATATTCCATTGTGTATATGTACCACATCTCCTTGATCCAGTCATCTATTTTTGGGTATTTGGGTTGTTTCCATAGCTTAGCTATTGTAAATAGTACTGCTATAAACAAAGGTGTGCAGGTGACCTTTGGAATTACTGTTTCTGTGTCATTTGGGTAAATACCTAGGAGTGGAATTGCTGGATCCTATGGAAGCTCTATCTTTAGTAGGTCAAGTAATCTCCACACAGCTCTCCATAGTGGTTGGACCAGTTTGCACTCCCACCAGCAATGCAGGAGAGTTCCTTTTTCTCCACAACCTCACCAACATTTGTTGTTGCTAGTTTTTTAATATATGCCATTCTCACTGGTGTAAGATGGTATCTCATTGTAGTTTTGGCTTGCATTTCCCTGATTACAAGTGATGTTGAACATTTTTTCATATGCCTGTTGGCCATTTGCATTTCCTCTTTGAAGAAGTTTCTTTTTAGCTCTTCTGCACATTTTTTCACTGGATTATTTTCTTTGCTTTGTTGAGTCTCATCAGCTCTTTGTAGATTTTTGTGATCAGTCCTTTATCATTAGTGTTGTGTGCAAAAATTTTCTCCCAGTTGGTGGGATTTCTCTTTGTTTTGGTTATTGTCTCTTTTGCTGTGCAGAAACTCTTTAATTTGATGTCGTCCCAGCTGTTAATCTTTGCTTTCACTCTCACTGCTTTGGGTGATGTGTCTGTAAAGATGTCTTTGAGATACATGTCATGTAGTGTTTCACCTGTATTTCCTTCTATGTATTTTCAGGTCTTATGTCTAGTTCTTTAATCCATTTTGAGTTGGTTTTTGTGCATGGTGTGAGGTAGTAGTCAAGCTTCATTCTTTTGCATGTAGTGACCCAGTTTTCCCAGCACCATTTATTGAACAAACTTTCTTTGCTCCAGTGCATATTCTTTGCTCCTTTGTCAAAGATTAGCTGACCATAAATCTGTGGGTTTATTTCTGGATTTTCTATTTGGTTCCATTGGTCCGTGTGTCTGTTCTTGGTCCAATACTATGCAGTTCTGATGATTATGGCTTTGTAGTATAGTTTGAAGTCTGGGAGTGAGATGCCTCCATTCCCTTCTTTTTTATTTCAGGAGAGCTTTGGCTATTTGGGGTTTTTGGTGATTCCATATGAATTTCATCAATAATTGTTCTATTTCTTTGAAGAATGTCATTGAAATTTTGATTGGAATTGCATTGAATCTGTAAATTGCTTTTGGTAGGATGGCCATTTTAATAATGTTTATTCTTCCAATCCATGAGCAGGGGATGTCTTTTTTTATTTCAAGATGGGCTTTTCTCTTGGGCATGAAGTGGTGCCTCATCGTGGGTTTACCTTTATTTTTTTTTTTTTCTCCACTAAAGAGAAAGGTATTTTTTAAAAAAGATTTATTTATTTATTTATTTATGCAAGCACTAGGTACAATCAGAAGTGCAGGAGGGTGAGAGAATTCACCACAGCCAGAGTGGAGAACAGAACAGGCAGACTGACGAAATACACGGCTGAGGGGAGCAGCGGGCGGCAGGAGAGGTCTGTGCGCCATGTGGGACCTTCACCGGTGGCTGGGATCAAACTGGTGCTCCAGAGCCTTCAGGCAGCTTCGCAGCCTAGCGCTCAACTGTTGCGCCACGAGGGGAGGCCCAAGAGAAAGGCATTTTTTAAAAATGAAATCCAAAGCAGAGGAAAAATAATTTTCCACCCATTTTCCCTTGGAAGCAAATTCACTTCCTGCTTATATTTCATTCCTTCACTGTTTTGTGTGCTCACTGAGGAGACTCATTAGCTACCCCCTGTCTTCCCCGCCTTCTTTCTCATTGTCCCCCCCACCCCCACTGCTTTTCTAGGCCTGCTAAGTTCTGGTAGCCAACAAGGGTAAAGCAGGTCCCCATAAGGAATTATTGACAATCCGCCCAGTAATGCCAAATGAAAACAGTGCAAGCAGTCACAGATGGCCTACTTGAATAAGTGCCGCAGACCAGCTTTTGGCAAAATGTCGGGTCAGAAGTCCTTGAAAGGAAAAGACGGCCTAGGTACGGTGTAAAGGACTGAGGGGAAGGGGATGAGGCAGTGAGGAGACACTGACACTGGATGAGGTGCAAGTATCTTCTGCTGAGAGACTCAGCAGGTCTTTCTTTATTCAATTTTAGTAATCAGAAAAAAAATGCATTATCATGTGTAAAGCAGAGACAATCAGAGTATTCTATTCCCATGGACTACTGGCTCCTACAGGTTTCAGCTAGACGGTAGCCTTCAAGGTCAATAGATAAAAAACCAAACCTAACACTAAAACTTATGATTTCAGCTAGACAATTACCTAAGACAGTGGATAGCCGCCAGTACATCCCTATCAGCTAAAGCTTAAGCAAGAAAAGACTTTCCTTATTCTCATGGCCTTCAGCCGGCACCGGCTGCTACTCAGTTATCAGAACTTTTTCTACCTAGAAACTTAACACAGTTAACTTCATTTTAAAACTTTCCTAAGAAACTTCTAAATAAAAAGGAACTTCTAAAAAAGCAAAAGAAGGACTTACTATAATAGTTGTGCTGGTTTGCTTGTCAGATATGTACAATAAATTGTCTCCCATTGTCAAGTGGGTCAAATTGTTTAATAACTAATTTCTAAACAGACAATTTTCCACACCATCCACCCACAGTCTGCTGACACGTACAATCCACTGCCCAATATACTCTCTAATAAATTTTTCTCTCTCTATGACCAAGAACAAAAAACGAAGGGATGCCAGATCTTCAGCCCCACGGTGTGAGGCCCTTTCTCTTTGCTGCTTGTCAGTATCCTATCCGGCTGGGGCAACAAGACCCCCTGCAGCAAATAAGCAAGAGCAGGACCCCTGTAAGAATCTCTCCAGGGAGGGAGAACAATGAATCAGTTTCTCAGCTACCTGGGGTTTCCTCATGCAGGCTTGTCTCCCACCAGCAACCCTATGACACCTTCATTATTGAGGAATCCCAACTCCAATCCTTCAGAGGAATGACATTTTAGGAGCCTTCAAGGAGAAGCAGATGTTTCTCTAGTGAAGAAGGCAGAGAAAGATGGTCCAGGCAAAGGGACCAGCATATACTAAGGGACGAGAAGGCCTAGAAAAGAATGAACATTTAGGAAGTGTCTAGAGGTCAGCTAAGTTAGAGGGTTCCCAGGTAGTGCATGGCAGGGCGTGATGGGAACACACTGGCCATGGAGGGCCAGGTCAAGTCCAGATGTGAAAAGTGAAGGAATCCCTTTGTTACAGGAGGACGAGGGGTACCCCAGGACCTCCAAACCTGTCTGCTCTAAATAGGTTCTGCCACCCAGCACATCAAGACAAAACGTGCTCCAGTGCATAAAAGCTTCAATGGAAAACAACTTTATTTTTTTTTAAAGATTTATTTATTTATCTATTTATACAAGCACTGGGTACAGTCAGAAGCGCGAGAGGGTGAGAGAATTCACCAGAGCCAGAGCGGGGAGCAGAACAGGCAGACTGACCAAGTACACTGCTGAGGGGAGCAGCGGGCGGCAGGAGAGGTCTGCGGGCCATGCGGGACCCTCCTCCGGTGACCGGGAGCAACCGGGGATCGAACCAGCACTGCAAAGGCTGCAGGCAGCTTCGCAACCCAGCGCTCAACCGCTGCTCCACCGGGGAGGCCCTGAAAAACAACTTTAATACAATTAGTGTGCAATAAAGAGAAGAAAAACAGGAAGAATACAGTTTCCAAATCAAGCACCAAAAACTACCACCCATGCGCTTGTGGGTAAATGCCCAGGCAAACAGAGTTAGCTCAAAACAGGACGCAAGTCTAAGGCATTTCCTGGTGGGGGCCCATAGGAAAGGGGCAAAAGGGGCCAGGAAAGTCTAGAAGGAAAAGAGCAAAATCAGGGCTTCCCCGTGGCGCAGCGGGCTGAGCGCAGGGCTGTGAAACTGTCTGCAGCCTCTGCGGTGTGGGTTCAATTCTGGCAGGCCAGGGAGATACCCACATGGCGCGGCAGACTTCTCCTGCATCGCCCGCTGCTCCCCTCAGCAGTGTCTTTGGTCCTTCTGCCTTTTCTGCTCCCCACTCTGTCTCTGGTGAATTCTCTCACCCTCCCCTGCACCTGTCCTATACCCCAGATCTTGCATAAAAATAAAATAAAAAACTAAATAAATAAATAAATAAAAAGAAACAAGCAAAATCAAAATCAAAACCCAAATCAATATAAAGGCTGCCGGTGTCAGCCTCCCCACAGGTCTCTTCCCCACATCTCTGTCTCTTTCAATTGTCTCCTTCCATGTCCCCCAAGTTCCTGATACAAGCCCAGGCCAAGGAGCAAGTACAGCTTCTTCACGTGTCTCCTGCTCACTGTCTCCTCCAGGTGCTGGTCTTGGTATCCCCTTCCTTCCTTCTCCTGCCTTCTCTTGCTCCCCGTCCCTGCTCAGCTCCACACTTCCATGACAGGGCAAGTGAGACACAGGGCAAGCTAGAAATTAGGCAGTTTTAGGGACAGTGCAGGAGGGGACCTCTGAAGAATTTAGGGATTTTCTCCTCAATAAACTTTTTCTTTCTCAAAACAAACCTGCCTCTTCTTGCTTGCTTGCCTGAGAGTCTGCGAAGTTCCTGCTGTGGCTTCGTGAGACACCAACCCGTGGGGGTCTAGTGGCTGGGACTCAGTGCTGCACCTGCAGCCTGGGATCTGTTCCAGGCTGGAAGACTAGGCCTGACAATTCCGGTATCACAAGGAACCTGGAAACTCCCCTTTCCTGGGGATTGCCTTGTTACACCTTCAGCTCTAAAATCATTCCTGTGTATTGGCAGCAAGGTAGTTTCTCCCTGTTTGGATAATATTAAGTATTCACCTGCAGGAGGGTGGGGGAAGAACTTTCAACAATGCTTAAGAGAAACCCACACCTTGACCATTCACTCTGCTATCTGATGAGCACTAAATTAATTTCCATATGAACGCATGATGTGGAGGTAAGACACAGAAACACGAATTACAAGAGACACTGCCAGCTCTTATTAAATTTCCCAGAAACACAGTGTGTGCATTAATTAGTCTAAAGCACCTGGAATCTAATGCAAGAGAGATTTACAGGGAGCAGCTGTACAGAGATGGATTAACCCCAGAAATAGGTTTGGCTCTGAGGCTGATGTTTTCTTTTCCTCTCTGAATGGAACAAGATAAGATACATTACTTACAAAATGTAACCATTTCTGGCAGTTTTACCTCTGGTTCCTGCCTCCTACCCCCACCCCAAGTGCTGCCAGTCACAGAGACTGGTTCTGAACACAAACCCCAAAGTTAACTATTAGCCGCCTGGGGCCTCTTCAGCTCAAGCCCCAGAGATGCTTGCGGGTGAATTGTGCAAATCTGGGGGGAAAATGCCAGTTCCTGATCCTCTCAGGCTTGGCCCTGTTTTCTGTCAATCCAGCTTTGCATGATGAATTGAAGAATTTCCCATATGGCCGAAGGCACCAAGGCACCATCACTACTGGGCTTAATCCTAATGCATTTTTAAGTCCCCCTTTTTTAACCAGGCGCCAAGGAGAAAGGATCAACTTGAAAAAATTCCCTGAACAGGCACCAAGGAAGCAAGAGGCATGAATGCCACTTTCTTTGAAAGGCTGAGGCACTGGGAGTAGAAGAGTTGTCATAAAATGCAGGCTAGAGCTCCAGACCCCCTGGGCTGTGACTGCGGCCAAGGCCAGTGTGGCACCCTCAGGACAGTTGTGACCTGCCTCTTTATGCTCCTGTGGAGAGTTCAGCAGGTGTGATGGGATTTTTTGGAGTTAGTGGGTTTGGAGTGCGGGGTCCTTGGGCTCACTCTGGGAAAGGTTTCACCAGAGCTCCCGTTTCAGCAATACGCGATGAGTTTCCCAGGCAAGTTCCTCCACGAGAACAGAGACATTGGTTATATTTAAAAAGCAGGTTTGTTAGGGAAAGGACAGAAGAATAAAGGACACTTGCATAGACACAAGCAGGCAGGAAGAGCTGCCCTGAAAGGGACAGGTTGGCTAAGAGAGGCCTGCATGTTTGCAGGCAGGTGGCCTTGAGGAGAGCGGCCTCCGCTGAAGGAGGTCAATGAGGGGAAGTACAGGTCACGGGCAGGTAGGGAGCTGCTGCCCTGCAGAGGGAGAGGGTTGGTAAAAAGAAGCACCTGCATAGGCACAGAAGGCCGAGAGATTGCTCCCAGAGCCTGTGCAGAGACTGCACTGATAAAGTCTTCTCTTGTTTGGGAGGGGCTCACTCCTTGTGAGCCTTAGGTTAGTTGCTTATTTTTTTTTTAAGATCTATTTATTTATGCATACAAGAGCTGGGGTACAGGCCAGAGGTGTGGGGGGTGAGAGGTTTCACCAGAAACAGAGTGGGGAGCAGAACAGGCAGACTGACTGAAATACACTGCTGAGGGGAGCAGCGGGCGAGTCAGGAGAGGTCTACTGCGCCATGTGGGTTGCTCCCTGGCTGGGGATGGAACTCGTCCTGCAGTGGCTGCAGATAGCTTCATAGGTTGCATCTTAACCCCTTGTGCCACCAGGGAGGCCCATTTGCTCATTTTGGATAACTATGTAGAATCTGAAAAGGACAGGAGATTCCACAATGGACTTGATCTCCATATCTTTACCCTTGAACCTTTGCTCTGGACACTGCCTACAGCAGCTTGATACCTGCTTGGATCTTATGCTTTGTAATTTGGGCTTTGGCACCTAAGGATCTTGGTTTCCATAGCTGTGTCAACAGCTATGCTAATCTCTTCTACCCCCAATTCCTGTGTGAGCCAGGTTGCTGGTCTTGTGGGGCCGCCTTTGCAGTTTTGCTATTCCTGTCCTCCATCAGGTGTATACCATGTGAACAGTCTTGTTCTGGAAAGAACAGACTTATTTTGCTGTAATCTTGCTGAGTGATCATGGGCAAGTCACTGAACCCCACATTTTCCTCCACTGTTCAACAGAGAGGTAGAGTGGCATGATCTCCAATATCCGCATGATGTTAAGATCCTATTATTTTACTAACAGCAACCTTATGCTTTCACATTGTGGTGGACATGGTGATGGGCCTCCCAGATGGTCCTTCTGTAACAGGGAGCTTCCCAGGAAAAGGGGAAGTGCCAGATTCCCTGCCCCACCCAAGGGAGGTTATAGCTGATCAGGGAAGAGAAGAAGCTGAAGAGGAGACTGGAGAAGGAAGGAAGCAGGATGGAGAGCCAGAAGGAGACCTAGAGGAGGCACATGGAGTGAAGAGACATGTGAAGAAGCTGTGCTTGATGTTTGGTCCTAGACGGACTGAAACAGATGTGGATGAGAGACCAATGGCAGCATTGATCTTGATTTTGATTTTGCACTTTTCCTCCAGACTTGTCTGGCTGTTTCTGACCCTTTTCTATGGGTCCCCACCAGAAGGTGCTTTAGACTTGTGGCAGACTTTTGGGCCTCAGTGGCCCTGCTTTGGTTCAACCCAGTTTGGCTGGGCATTCACCCATGAGGGCATGGGTAACTTTAGGTGCTTGATTTGGAAACTATATACTTTGTCTTTTCTGTACTGCACACTAATTGTATTAAAGTTACTTTCCATTAAAGGTCTTGTATGTTTTGTCTTGGTGTGGCAGACGGCAGAACGTATTTAGAATGGGCAGGTTTGGGGGTTCTGGGGTGTCCCTCTCTTGCCCTGTAACACTTAAGTGAAGACCTTATTGTCCAGAGTTGGAAAGTGTCACCAGGAAAAATTGCCTCAAATTGCATAAAGCTATATACCAGAGTCAATGATGCTCCTCAGTTCCTCCTGAATAAGCAGCCTTCCTGCTAAGCCCCTTCATGGAGTCAGCTTCCGAGAAAGCCCAGCCTGTCAAGGTCACTCCATAGAGTTGTACAGTTTGAGCCTCTGACTGCACGTCCCCCCAGCCTTCCTCCCTCATTGTAGAGGAAATGAAGTCTCAGATAATGACTTGCCAAGTTCATTCTATAAGCAGGGCTGGGACTAAGTCTTCAGTTTCCCACATCTCAACCAAGTCCTCCTATCATTACTCACTGATTTCCTCAACTTAAACCACTTTTCTTTGCATATGGAGAGAGAGAGATGTGTAGACAGAGAGATAAATAGAGTCATCCATCCATCTCCTCTGCGAGGAAGAATAATAAGCAAATGCATGCATTCATGAGCTCATTGCCTCTACTTTATATAAATAAACCATTGGCTTTTGTTTGAGGGAATTTTTTTATGTCCTTGAGAAGCCATATCACATAAAGACAATAAGCTGTGGCTCAGGAACCAGGAAAGGCTTCTTATTCTCAGATTCTCATTCTTGTGCTGCAAATATGCTGCCATTTGAGAGTAGGATTTTTTCAGAATCCAAGACTGATGGCTGGGGGATAAGAGTGGGGAAGGGTAATCATGTTATGAAATGATGGTTCCACAAAGATTGATGTCATTGGGGAAAGCAGTGTGAAGGAGAAATAGGAATTTCTGTATACACACACATATTTGTATATATTTATATACATATATTTATATATACACATTTATATTTTATATATGTATTTTTAGCAATATCTTGTGGTCAAAATTATTTCATAAACATTTGATAATAATAATAACTCTCAATGGTTTCAGTTATTCTCACAAAGAGTGGATGACTTGAGGGGTGGGGGAGGGATGGGCAAGATACAGAGCATACTCACAGCACCTCGTTGCCAAGCTAGTGTATTTTGAGTGCCACTCAGTGAGGTAGAGGTGATGAAACTTGTTGCACCAGGCATGTGTTTTTGAAAAACATGCTCTCTATGAAAAAGCTAAGGGACGGACATTCTTTAACCAAAGCACTGAACACTGTCTGCTACAGCACCTGTTTTCTTGTTTGGGTTAAATCACCCAGGTGATTTAAGTCAGACCAGCTCCTTCATTTCATAGGTGAACAAAAACAGAAACCCTGAGAAGAAAACAGCTTTTGCAGGTCGGCCAAAGAGTGACTGATTTAACAAAAGCAAACAATTCCAAATTGGAAATACATACCTGGTCCGTGGTCTGGAGAGCACCCTCTTCTGTTTCAAGAGCCCAGGGTGCATGGGTGGGGAGGAGAGCAAAAGCCAGCTGCCGCTAGGCTCCCCGCCATGTGCACTGGCATCGGGACTGCCCCATGCAGGCTGCAGGCTCCAGCCAAGAGTGGCCTGCAGCATGGTCAGCAGGTTGTCCAAGGACGGTCATGGAAGTCACGTCCTAAGAAAGGAGCCAGAAAGCAAGAATTAAGCATTTCCAGTTTTATAACTAAATAGCATTCCAAGGTACTATCAACTATAAATCAAATGTGATGTTAAAAAGGAAAAGAAACGAATCACCTAAATGGAAATAACTGTCTCCGATCAAAATATCTTGCAATTAAATATCCATTTCTTCTCTAAGTTCTAATTTTCTCTTAGGAGAAGTCAATGTTTTTGCAGTGACAGTCCAAAGTCATGAGGAGAACAGTGTGAGGTTTTATCCCTGGCACTGAACATTTTAAAGGTATATGTTTTTAATAACGCTTTAAACTGAAATATATCTTATTTATAATCAAGTGCATGAAAATTGGTTTTTACGTTTTATAAACCTGATAACCACTGCCCCGCTGACCAAGACCAAGAGGACATTTCCTGCTCCCTAGAAGCTTCCTGGAGTGCTTGGATATCTAAATAACATTAAAATATTACGAAAATGGAAACCTCCACCATCCGGGTGGCTAGCTCATCCCAAACCTGGCATTATCCTGAAGACAGGCCTCCTAAGACATTCAGGCACCCGAGCTCAGAACGCCCCACCCACTGCCTTCTCAAAACAGGACCATGCCTTGAGAACATCTTATTGACAAGGTAAAGGAAGGCTAAGGCCTAGGGTAAGGCAAAACTTTATTCTTTGCTCCCTCTAAGGAGCCATGTGGAATGGGGGATTGCCGCAGACCAGCTTTCAGCAAAATGTCAGGTCTGAAGTCCTTGAAAGGAAAAGACGGTCTAGGTGCAGCGAAAAGGACTGAGGGGAAGGGGATGAGGCAGTGAGGAGACACTGACACTGGATGAGGTGCAAGTATCTTCTGCCGAGAGACTCAGCAGGTTCTTTATACTTTTTTAGCAAGCCGTGAGATGACAATATCATGTGCATAGAAACAAAGCAGAAACAATCAGTGCATCCTTTTTTCCATAGACTTTTGGCCACTACGTGCTCTCAGTAAGAAGGCAACCTTCAAGGTTAATAAAAAACTAAGCCTTACACTAAAACTCATTGTTTCAGTTAAACAATAACCTAAGACAGTGGATAGCCGCCAGGACACCCCTATCAGCTAAAGCCTAAGCAAGAAAAGACTTTTCTTATTCGCATGGCCTTCAGCCAGGGGACCGGCTGCTACTCAACTATCAGAACTTTTTCTACCTAGAAACTCCTTAACTCAAATAGCTTCATTAAAAAACTTTCCCAAGAAGCTTCAAGAGAAGGCAAAAGAAGGACCTACTATAATTGTTGTGCTGGATTGCTTGTCAGGCATGTACAATAAATTGTCTCCCATTGTCAAGTGGGCCAAATTGTTTAATAACTAATTTCTAAACAGATAATTTTCCGTGCTGTTCACTTACAATATGCTGATACGTGTAATTTATTGCCTAATATACTTTCTGATAAATTTTTCTCTTTTTGTGACCAAGAACAACAAGCAAAGGGTTGTTAAATCTTCAGCCCCACGGTGTGAGGCCCTTTTTCTTAGCTGCTTGCTAGTACCTTATCTGACTGGGCCAAAAAGGCCCCCTGCAGCCGGGGATGGTGAGAACCTGAGGTTTAAGGAAAACCCGGCGTTTGGGGATGACCTGATAGTTTGTCTTATAAGTTATGGTTTTCAATAAAGAATATTGAACTTAAAAGAGTGTTCATCAGTTTGTTTAATCGCCACTGGGTGGTAGAAACATACATCTTGAAGTTGAAAAACGATGCTTCTGGTGTGTTTAAGTCCCTAAACTGATGTTTGCAGGAAGTTTGCCTTTTCTTTCTTCTGGATTGTAGAATCAAGTGCCAGGTATCAACTTCCATTCCATTTTTTTTTCCCCAGTGGGAAATTTTCTTCAATTCTCAAGTCAGGATTTACTAATATTTGAAGCTGCTGTCACCTGATGATTTTGGAACGGATTTCCCCAACCTTCTTCATTCCAGTACACATTTCAAAATCCTTCATACTTAGAATCTTCACCCTGAAGATTTCTTCTGTGAGGGGTGTGAAATAGAAAGTTGTGGGCCTCCCTGGTGGTGCAGCGGGTGGAACACTGCACTGTGAAGCTGTCCGCAGCCTCTGCAGTGTGGGTTCGATTCCCGGCCGCCCAGGGAGAAACCCACATGGCACGGCAGACCTCTCCTGCCTCTCCCGCTGCTGCCCTCAGCAGTGTCTTCTGTCTGTCTGCCTGTTCTTCTCCCTGCTCTGTCTCTGGTGAATTCTTTCACCCTCCCATGCCTCTGACTACACTCCAGTTCTTATATAAATAAAAAAAATCTTTAAAAAGAAATAGAAAGTTGCCTATATTTTCCAAAATTCAAATCCTAGTTCATAAAAGGGCTTCAATCACTTCCCCACCTCTCAAAAACACTGTCTCAATTCCTTCCCAGTGCACGTTCTAGTTAGGAACTGAACCAAACTATATTAAGGACAATTATAAATAAAAGACTTGAAACTGTGGATCAGAGGGAGGGATAGTGGAGGAAAGATAATTGTAAATAGATGCCATCATTCCTCATAGGGCCCAAATCAGCCTTTGGAACAAATAAGCCAATTTAATTCCTCTTGTTATCTCTCATAAGTAAGAATTTTGAGGAAATACCAAATGCCTAAGAGTTTAGGACATTTTTTTTCTTTTTCTCCAAGTGGGAGTTGGAGTTATGTGATTTCAGCAAGGTTGGAGGATGGTGTGTGAGGATAGCAAGAGGTTCCAGTGGAGCTCAGACTGAAGTCCAGCCCTTGCTATGCAACTAGTGGGCTCTGCTCATGCCTTGACACTTGTTTTGACAAGGTAAAACTTCTATTTACTTCTATAGAGATGGGTTTGCTTTCTGGCTTCAGGAAAAAAAGATTGTTATGTGTAGATGTCTAAAGCGAGAAATACCACCTTGGCCCAAAGATCTATTTATTGTCTCATTATTTGTACTCCCATTTTTACTACGTTTCTCTAATTATATAATGTAAATATCACACATTCATTGTGAACAACTCAAACCATTTATAAAATATGAAACTTTTGAAATATAAAAATATAATAAAAATTATCTTGTCATCTTACCATAATAATAAGCATTAATATTTTCGTGACATTTTTGCATGCATCTCTTTACATATCTATGTGTTTTTACATAAACAGCATTTAGCATAAATGATAATTTTCCTGGGATACCTTTCCATACCCATGTCAGCAGATTTATCCCCATCTCCATTTTCCCCAAGTAACACACGTATCTTAGCCAGAAAAAAACTTGAGGTTTTGCATGCAAATAGTTTATTTGGGTTCATTACCACGGGAACAGGAAACATAAAGCAGGGAGTGGAAGAAAAGTTGATACCAGGGTGCTTTACTGACCTGGGTACTGCCATGGGCAACTGGGGTTCAATCTCCCTGGGGCCCTCGAAGGAGCTAATTCTGTGGAATACAGAAAATTATCCACCGATGGAAGGAAAGATGGAGGGACCTATTAACTCGCTGATTTCTATCTCCCATAGATCGAGGGTCGCCACATGGGCTATTAATTCCCTCTCCTAGGTTGTACATGAGTGAGCAGGTGCCAGACCAGTGCAGCAGTCATCTCACAGAATGGCTTCAGAAAGGACCTGAGGCAGCAAGTGACACATAAGGTGCAACTGGACTAAGGTGGTGGAAGGTTATACCTGCATGAAACTGCTCACTATGAAACAATAAACTATAGCAGTAAAAAGGTGAACTGAAGGGATAGAAGACATGAGGCCTGAGAAATGTCCCATACAGTCTACTCCTTACACCACTCAGATCTATTCACGCACTCTGTGGAGTCCAGTCAGTCACAGAATCTTTGATGTGGTGGCCAGTGACAAGCTCTACAAAAGACTCTGTTAATGGACCAAGCCTCCACAGATGCATGTGGTCACAACACCATTATTAATGTGCTTTGTCTCTTTCCCACACAGCCATTCCAGATTCCCCTCTCCCTGGAGCAAACCTATATTCTTCATCCCTGCAGAGTGGGAGACTGAGTCCCTCACCCCCATCAGGACATGGTTGCTGCATGGCCCGTTTGTATTTCTATTTGGCAAGAAGCCCCAGTTCTCCAGAGTTTCTACATGTGCTCCTTTCTTACTCCATTGTGCAGCAGCAACCCTAGCTCCTCATAGTAATCAGGGTCAATTATTCTGAAAACGATCACAATAGAGTTCATTATGGCTCACTGGCTCAAGGAATATAAATGCTTAGGCAGTAGATATAACATCAAATCCAGCAGAACCTTGCTGGTACAAATATGCCTCCCAACCTCCCACCTCACGTCCCTGGAGAGCCTCTAATCTAATAGGGTGAAGGTGTGGGGTGAAAAGTATAAATTCCTCCAGTGCATCATTAGGAGTAATGGTGAGAGTGGCTGATCCTTCTTCACCTCTTAGTTGCAGGATCCATGCTTTCTCAATATTGGAACACAGATTATATATTGGCCATTACTTCAATGTGTATAGCACATGTTGAAAGCTGTCTTCCACCATCTCAGAGTGTTTTGCCCAAGATAAAATGTTAAAAGTTTTTAATGTCTCTCCTCCTTCAATTATGCTGTCAACTTCCAGGTGACATGCTGTGTGGTAGAATCAGTGATTCCTGCAGACACGCTGCCAATGTCATACTTACTTCACCATAAAATGTGCCCCTTATCAGAGGCAATGTTATATAGGCTCTATGCTGGTGAATCAGGCAATCTGTTGGCTCTTGAAAGGAGATGCTGGCAGTCAGGGAAGGGAATCTTACATCCAGAATGGATGTCAATTCTTGAGAACAAATCACTCTCCATAACAGGGTAAACTGAGTGAAGAAATCCACCTGTTACCATGTAGCTGTCTGGTCTACTTAAGTGATGTTATCACAGCAAGAGCTTGACTGTGATTTCTTTGACTGGAAATCTGGGCATTCGTGAGTGACAGTGACTGATGAATCACCCATGATGAGAAGAAACTCATGCTACTGGACTCAGGTATGATTAAATCACCCTTGATCTCGATTTCTATGACTTTCAGGGACTGTTGAATAAGCCCTGGGGTGACCAACGAGAGAGGCTGAGTGTTATCCACACAAAGGGGACATGATCTGTGGTAGGTGCTCTCTGAGGTGAGAACTAACATGAGACACAAAGGTCTTAAACCCTGTGTCCACTCCCATGGACAAAAATGCCTCATTTCCTAACTTCCTTTGACGTTCATCTTCTCATCTTGCTCCTTCTCAGCACTGAATCATTCAGAAAGTCACAAACCACTGCCAGGAGTCTATTTTATAGCCATAACGGAGGGAGGTCAACATTGCCACCATTCAAATTAAGTCATCAGGGCACTGCCTGCAGCTCTTGCCACTCCTCACTGTCTCATTGGGTGCTCCTGGGTGAGGCTATTTAATGAAATTGTAGCCCTGGATATCCCATTACATCTCTAATCTTAATATCTTCCTCCTAAAACATATGTTCTTATAAATGGATGTCCTAACATGGACTGATATAGACATTAATAATGATTTCTTGATTATACTTATGTAATGACCTATGGCTGATTTGATAGATATTGCTCATTTACAAAACCCTACTGTTTAACTAAAATTCAATATCCCCAATTTTTTTTTTCTTTGGGCATAGGGATAAGAGGATTCAGCAGAGACAGAGTGGGAAGCAGAACAGGTAGATTTACTGAAATACACTGTTAAGGGGAGCATCTGGTGAGATAGGAGAAGTCTGCTGAGCCCTAGCAGGTTCAGCTCCCTGAGCTGGCCTAGATTCAGGCCTCAGTGGTGCAGCACTGAGACTTCACCCCTAGGACACCAGGGAGGCCCAACAAACCAAATTTGCATTACACCTACCATGTGTACTACCTCTATTGTGTACTTGGGAAGATCCCAGGTCACCACTTATTTGGTTCCTGCTCTGTAAAACGCCCAGGTAGAATTCAGAACAGAGGCAGCAGACATGTGAAGGAATCAGGGCCTGAGGGGCCTGGGCAGTGAGTGGTTTGGCTAAAGGGTTTACACTAGTTGTAGATCTTCTGCATAGGCCATAGCAAGAAGGAGGCCAGCACTATGACAGAACTGGACGCAAAAGGAGTGAAAAAATTTGGGTGATACAAAACAAACTTTATTAGTATTTCTATAATGAACAAGAAACCCTGGAGGAAATAAAATGAAAAAAACGTGAAATCAATTAGGAAACAAAGATTTTTGAATTACAAGAGGAGGGCCAGGTGTCAGTGGGTGGAGGGATAGTAGAAGTTAAACGAGGATATGTGGCTAGAGAGGTGGGTGAGGAGAGGTTTGGGGTCAGCGGTGCTTAGTCAGCACCAGAGGTGGGCAGGCAGGACAGGGGTCAGGGGATGGGACCCTGGAGGAATGGCATCAGGTGAGCACCCTCTGCATATGTTGTTCCAGAGCAACAGGAGAGCCCAGCAGGCCTGCTGGGTCAGACAGACAATGCCCAGGGTACTGTAGCTGTTCCTGGGCACTCTGAGCTCACTAAACCCCTACATAGCCTGAAACCCTCCAGATTCCAGCAGGATGTCCCCAGGCTGCTGAGCTAATACCAGCCCTGCTGGGGAAACCAGTCCAGGACCTGCAACCTGTGGGACAACCTGCTGGGCATAAGCACACACCACCTGTTTGTGGGGAGCCAGGCCCTAGCCAGGCCCCAGCAGGGCATGCTGGCAGTGGTGTGTTTACACCAGCCCCACCGCGGGAGACAGGTAGAGGCCAGGATGCTTCAGGAGCTGCCCAGTGTGGGCAGTTCACACCCCACCCCTTCTGGGGAAGCCAAGACTGGCGCAGGATCCCAAAGACTTCTTTGAGGATTCTGAGATAAGAGGAGTGCTGCAGGAGGAACCAGACAATGACCAGGATGCTGCACCCCATGGGGACAGTGCTGAGCTCACTCCACCCCTGCTGGAACAGCCAGGCCCTGGCCAGGAGAATGCAGCCTACGCAAGAGCGTCCTGAGCTCGAACCACACCTGTGGGAGGAAGCCACCTCTGGCCAACATCCTGCAGGTTCAAGTGAGGGTGCGAAGGCAGCAGCAGCCCTGCCTGGGGAACCAGCCCCTGCAGGGATCCTGCAGCACAAGCAGAGACAACCCCGGTGTCTGCTTCTCTCCAATCAGCAACTTGGCTGGGCTCTGGCCTGTCCCATGGGCTGCAGGGGAGCCCGACTGTGCTCCTTGAGAAGCGGCTAGAGATGCAAGAGGACAGGCCATCAGCCACACGCCAGATTGCCTCTTGCCTTTTCAAACAGACCACATGCTAGAGCCCTGAGCAGGGACCACCCTAAAATAGGGGGCCCTTGGGATTCTGTTCCTCAAATGAGGCAGTTGCAGATGCCAGGTCAGACTGCTCGTGGTCCAAATCTAGCCCGTGTGGTCTCCTCCAAGGGCCACCTGACCCTACCCCGCCCAGCCGGGCCCATGCACCAGCCTGGGCCACTCACCCTCGGATGGCTCCTCCAGGGATTTCGGGTACTGCAGCCAGTTCCTTTGGACATGTGCCCCAATCTCAAAGTTGCAGGTGCACTTCAACCTGGGCTCTGTGCTGGGACAGATCCCACACTGGGCTGTGGGAGGACAGTCGGGGAATTGCACTCTCTGGATCTCTTCACCTTCCTGGACACAAAAGACCTCCTGGGAGTAAACAGACACACCTGCTGGGTAGCAACCAGCTGGGGCAAGAGGGAGCAGCCATGACGGTTTGGGTCCCACCACCAGCCAGGCTGGTTCTGGTGTAGACATGAGCAGACTCCTGGGTGGGCCAGACCCTCCTTCCTGGAGCACGCACACACTCACTCTCACCGCACGCACACCCGCACTCACAGGGGGAAGGGAGGGGTGGGGGCATCAGAGCCCTGGCGTGGTCTGACCTGTCCCCAGGGCCCCCCTAGTTACCTCAGGGGCAGTGCTGGTGCTGGCCCGAGGCGTACGCACAGGCTCCTCATGCCTTTCGGCAGAGTGTGACACGAGTTTCGTGGACCTTTTTTGGGTCCACTGCGGGGAGACCTGGGCAAACAGCAAGAAAACGTGGGGCCGGGTCCAGGCCCACCAGGCAAGTGAGCTGGGTCAGGTTTGGTTCAGAACCAACTGCCTGGGGACCAGGGTTCCGAGGTCATGTGTGCCCTGTCATCTCGTGGAGGTGATGTCACTTCCTGGGTCCCCTTCCCTGGACTTTCTGCTCAGACAGATGCCCCCCCGCTCCCCCCGGGCCCGCCACATGGCTACCTGGGCCACTTCCTGTTGGCCCTCCATACCAGGCTCATCTCACAACACTGACAGCAGCACAGCCTCCCAGAGACCTTGGATGGAGCCATGCAGCCAGGGACAACCTGGGGACCCAGGTCTCTGGCTGCTGACCTGGCTCATCCTCCCTGCCAGGGAGCAGGCCCTGCAGCATCGGCAACTCCAGGCTCCTGTCTCCCATGGGCCCAGAGGAGCTCCAGAGTGTGGAGCCTCTCCCTGGGGAGTGGGCCACTCCTCTCTGCTGCCCTTGGAGGGGAGGCTGGTGTCAGGCTCACAGCACTTGGAGGGTCCCACCCGGGGAAGGGCACCTGCACACGCCTCACCCAGGCCTGGCCAGCCCTGCTGGGGGCAGAGACATCTCCCACCCGGGGTGCCTGTCCTCCCACCCAGTGTACCTGTCAGCCCTGCTCCTCTCTGGCCGTGCCCTACAGGGCCTTGCGGGCCCAGTCAAGGTGCCAGGGCCACAGACAGTGCACACCTGCCGGCCACAGATTTCTCAGGGCCCCCCCTGCTCACACACCTGCCCACCTGCCTGGAGGTTGTATTGACTTGGGACTGGGTTCTGACTGGGACGAGGCCACCCAAGGCAGGGGGTGTCCACTCCAACAGTGACTGATGCCAGCGAGGCCTCTTCTGTCTCCTTCCCTGTCCTCACTGGCTGACTCTCCCTTTCTCTTTCTGTATGTCCCTCTGATGTTCTCTCTCCCCTCCTGGTCTGTCCTCATCTCACTCTCTGTGTGTGTCCCTGTCCCTCTTGGCCTCTCTGTCCCTGCCCCATTCCTCTGTGTCCCTGTCTCAGTCTCTCTCTGATCCCCAGTGTGCAGAGGACCAGAGGGAGGGAGGGAGGAGCACAGGGGACTGAGGTGATGGTGCACGGGTGCCTTGGAGAAGGAAACTCTATGGGGACTACACCTGAGGGGGTAGGTGGAAAACAAATAGTCTTTACAAGTGAAAAGTGAAGTTAAAAAATAAAAAAAAGAAGAATATAAAAAAAAATACAATCACGCCTGCAGGATCCTCATCCTGTCTTGGTTTCTGCAGCAGTGGGGGTGTGAACTGTCCACACTGGGCAGTTCCTCAAGCATCCTGGCCTATACCTGTCTCCCGCAGTGGGGCTGTTTTGATCCTGTCTCCTGGAGACAGCATAAAATTGGGTTTTGTTTTTTGGTACAACCAGTCACTCTGTGTCTTTCTCTTTGGTGAGTTCAATTCATTTCCATGAAGGGTGATGACATGATGACTTTCTACTGTGCTTTTGTCTTTAGTCAAATCCAGGCAAGAAATGTGTGGTAGGGCCTCCCCGGTGGCGCAGCGGTTGAGCGCTGGGTTGCAAGGCTGCCCGCAGCCTCTGCAGCATCGGTTCGATCTCTGGCTGCTCCCCGGCCACCTGAGGATGGTCCCACATGGCGCGCAGATCTCTCCTGCTGCCCGCTGCTCCCCTCAGCAGTGTACTTCGTCAGTCTGCCTGTTCTGCAACCTGATCTGGCTCTGGTGAATTCTCTCACCCTCCTGCACTTCTCACTGTACCCAGTGCTTGTATAAATAAATAAATAAATAATTTTTTTAAAAAAAGTTATATCTCAATAAATTTGCTTTAAAAACATAACAAATAGGGTCTACAAGTTGCCCTGTGTCTGTCCTCCACAGTATCCTCATCAAGGGCTTGTGGGGCAGGGAACTGCCTGAGCCCATGAGGAGCTGAGCACAGACGGTTTCACTGGACAGAAGCTGTCAAGGCGCCTCCTCTGCGTGGTCCTGAGTCACGCGATGAGATGCTGACATCACGCTGCTTCTGTGATGGGAGAGACTTTAGGGGCCTTGGGTGGGAGGCAGCTTATTTTTCATGTGGGCAGAATGGAAATAATGAGTGTCCAGAAGGTCTACTGTGTTGGTTTTCAATTCTCCACCAGTTCTGGGATACACAGGAGGGGAGACAGCTCCCCCCGTGAGTGTGTCTGACTCGCTGGCTCTTCCTCGTGAGGAGAATGAAGCAGAAGGGACGCGCCACGTCACAGAGTCAGGCTCACAGGGGCTGAGACTTCCCGCCCGGGCTCCCCCTCTCTGGGGTGACTCCCTGCACACGGTGGACCCTCAGCTAAGGGGACGCCCACAGGACAAGGACCTGAGGGTTTTCTCCAGGAGCCACATGCAGGAGCTCTGAGGCAGGTCCTTCCACGCTGATCACGGCCATTCAGAGTCGCCAACATCTCGTCCCCATCGCAGCCTCGTGGGACCCAGAGCTGGAGCCTCTGAGTGAGGCCCCTCCTGCCGCCTCCCCCTCAGAGACTGTGGAGACGCCAGATCTTTGTTTTAGGTGCAAAGGAGGAAGAGATTTGGTACAAACCAGTAAAATATTCAGGCGATAAAGTGATCAGTGGCTGTTTTCTCACAAGAAACAGTGGAGGCCAGAGTAGCTCACGTGACGGTCAAGGTCCTGATTGCAATGAGCTGTCAGACAAGGAATCCACGTCCTCTGAAGTGTCCTTCAAAATATGTGATTTTTAAAAATCAGTTCTACCGTTTTCAGATTCCCATTTAATTTTGCTGTTTTGTTTTCTTTATACTATCCCCAGAGCGGTGTCTGCAGGGTCACGGCACAGAGGGGCTGTCAGCAGCCTGGAGCTGTGAGCAGGGCTGACTCTAACCTGCTAGCAGGGAGTGGGGCCCTGGAGCCCCAGAATCATTCCCCACAGATGGCCCTCCAGGGCAGCACAGGCCTTTCTCCTCTTGATTCCCTGAATCACCTCCTCTTCATTGCAGGAATCTCCCTGCCACCCCAGCATTGGGGAGTTGGGGAGGATGTTGAGGCTCAGGAAATGGGGGCCTCCTCCTAACCATCTGTCCTCTCCTCCTCTCTCTCCTTCATCAGCCTGAGTGTGCGTGTTTGAGTCACACCAGCCCTGCACGGACAGGAAAGGCCCAGAACCTAAGTGATTCCCTAATCAGTTACAGCTCCAGCCCCTCTGCAGTCCCACCAGGGGAGACAGAGACTCTCCCAGCCCCAGCCAGAGCCGCGTCTCCCACACAGACCTTCCCCTCACAGTGTCCCCGATGCTGCCCCTTCCTGGCCCCACCCTTCCTGGTGCCCCCACCACTCCTTTTGGGCCCCATCCCCTAGTCCCCATTTTCATCCTCTGCTCCATTTCCAGGAGCCTCCCTGTCTTCCTAGTCATGCCCTGGGGGCTCTCCTCAACCTCCCCTCATTCAGGGATGGAGAATTTTTAAAAGATGTATATTTGTTTATTTATTTCCTTACAGCGTGGGTCATCTTTCTATAGTTATTGTTCCTCTTAGGTGCGGCCCTTCCACCAATGATCCACCACACACCACCACCAGCTCCCCGGGTCTCTCCCCGGCTCTGATCACTCCTGCTCCCCCCTGCTGCAAGACGTGGATGGTGGTTGGCCCCGGGTCTTGGTGTTTTCCTGGAACCTTGTCCTTTTCTTGGGCGAGGCCCTGGGCTCCTGGGTAGAATTGAATGTTAATTCCCTGGAAGCAGAAGCAGAAACAAAGTACAGAGACTCTGGAGTCCAAGGATCCATCCGAGACTGAAGGAACCTCTATATTTGGGGATCAGCCCATAGTCTGGGAATCAGCTGTAATGACCTGGAAACCTGCTTTTGTCCTTTGTCCATAGGACTAAGAAAATTTGGGGACTTCTGACCTGACACTGGACTTGGGCGCCCCCTTGTGAGCAGATCCCTGTCCTGCCGCTGGGGGCCCAGGGAGCCTGGGGAGGGCCTGGCTGAGCAGGAGAAAGGGCGGCTCTGGGCTCCTGTGCTCAGCCCTGTGGCCACACGGGGGCGCTGCCGCGCTGCTCCGGATTTGGTGGCGCCGCCAGGACGGGGCGGGGGCTGAGGTGGGCACAGCTGGGGATGCTGGAGGGTGGCGACCTGGGGGTGAGATGCTCTGTGAGGAGTCAGAGCAGCAGGGCTCAGAGGAGAGGAGACTCCGGAGCCTGCCCTGTGTGTGAGGTTTCCATCTTTTCTCCCAGAACCCCTCTCTCCAGTCCCTGGACGGTGATACCTGGGAAAACTGGAAAAGAAAAAAATTTTTCTTTATATAACCTATTAAATATTGAGAGTATTTTAAAAAATAACATTTAAAGAATACTGTTCGATTTACAGAAAACTTGCAAAGGCAGTACACGTCTTTTTTATCCAACACCATTTCCATTTTGTTAACATCCTACATGAGTACAGATTTTTTTTTTACCACTAATGCAGCAATGTTGACATAATAACTAAACGCCATACTTTAATTCCTTTTTGCTAATGTCCATTTTATGCCCAATAATCCCATCCAGTTTGCCTGGATGACAGTTTCTCAGACTTTCCTTGTTTCCTTGGGAGAGGTGTTGGGGTCACAGATGGGGGTTCTTGGGTCACCTCTAAGAAAAACTTCACCAGAGTCCTCCTTTCAGTGGGGTGAGGGCACACACACACACACACGCACACATATGAAAAGAAAGAAGTCCATGCTTGCACAGACACAAATTGGCAGGAGGACCTGATCCTGGAGGGGGGGGGTGTTAGGGGAAGCCTGTTAGTGGAGGCTCATTAGAACTCTGTTGGTGTGTGTGGTGTGGAATTACACATTTTTATAGGTGTGAAGCTGTACTCCAAAAATTTATACAGTGTTATAAACTAGTGTAACACACGCATATATATATTAATTATTGCTTTTGGGTGTTTTGCTTACATTACTGCTAAAAGCCATGATCCATTACGGAGGTCTTACTATGTGGGCCTCTTAGTTGAATCATAGTCTCTGGTATACTATCAGCTTTCCAATCCTCAGATATGGAGGAAAATTCTAATTCCATTTATACCACATCTAGGTCATGGGTAAGAAAATGTTTGCTCCTCAGTTGATCTATGTAGCCAACATCTGCATCAGTAATATAGAAAATCCTTGAATTTCCTCAAATTATGTCCTGGAAAATGTTCCTCAAATTATGTCCCCTGCAGTTATTTCATTGTTTTCCTTTCCTTTCCAGTCTGATTTGGCTAATTTTAATGCCATTCCAATAGGGAACAGTGGTAGAGAAAGAAATAGATGAGATAGTAATACATCACTCCTTAATTCTTGTAGCCCTAGGAAAATCAAGTGTTCTCTATGGTGGTGAAAAGAGGAGATTATTTCCTGATGCAGGAGCACTCACAATGTAATGGAAATGCAGGGTTGTATTGCCATGGTTTGATCCATAGCACATTTTGGAATAGTGCCCAAGTCCTGTTTCATAAGCCTAAATAACTAACCTGGACCCGGGTTCCAAGGAGGACCATGAATTTGTGGCTCATGCGTGCACACTCCTCTGCCCCACGGGGGGCATATTGTGGCAACACCCTTGTAGAGACTTTGTTTCCTGTGGTTTCCTGAGGGGAGGTTCCCCGAACTGTGTTTGCATGGAATAGCTGTGAGCCATCTACAAACTTCCATAATGGAGTTTCCCTTCATGTATTTAAGTTGTATTCTGTTGTATAGTGATTTGTGGACCAGACAATGTAGCAGAAGTACACTGAAGCAAGTTGATTAAGAGTTGATAAATGAATGTAATGTAACAGAATTAGCTGACTGCTTTATTCTCAAAATGTTTATACTTCAGTTAGTTTATGCTTTAGTTGGAATTACCATGTTAATCCCTTCATCATATTGCTCTGTACTATTCTCAAATAGTTTCTCATTAAAGTCTTTTCTCCTTGATCTGCTTTGCAGACTTTCCAAACAAAGACTGCCACCTTTTTCCAATGTATGTTTTTCAAGCATCACAGAACTGGGGTGTAGACCAGAGGTGCAGTGGTTGAAAGGATTCACCAGAGAGAGTGGGGAGCAGAACAGGCAGATGTACTGAAATACACTGCTCCAGGGAGCAGCAGGCATGACAGGAGAAGGCTGCTGTACCCTATGTGGCTTAGCTCCCTCGTGGGGAATTGAACTCAGGCCACAGCAGTGATAGAGCTGAGACTTACTCTCAAAGCCAACAGCGTGGCCCCTTTCCCAATAATTTCTCACTGCACCATTGGCCATATAGAATTTAATATAAAATGAATGTGTCTTTACTGATCAATGAATCATGTCACAGGCAAGTTTTAGATTTAAATTAATTGGTATGCATGTGTAAGGACTATATACTACATGGTTACTATGAATAGTTTTTTCTGAAATTGAAAAGACTCTTTTTGGTAAATGTCAAAGTAAAAACTAATATGAAAATATTTAACCTTTCGTTCTTATTATAACAAAATGGAAAATAACAAATGACAGGGTTTCACATGGTAGCCCTGAAGGATAATGCTTTTCAGATCCCTTTTATCCATCTCTTTTAATAAATAGCCCTTCATTACCTTTTTATGTTACAAGTTTGCATACTGAACCAGATTGCAATGAAATAACAGTCTAATGAAAAACACTATGTTTGAAATAGATGTAGGTCATTCTGTGCCCATAAATTTTTAAGTAGTTGATGGAAAATTGGTCTCTCTAAGTAAGAGATTTTTGTTTTATTTTCAAGTTAGGCTATAGTTTTGGATCTGTGGACAAACCATTTACTCTCCCTGGTATTATCTTTCTTCTAGCTAATTCTGTGAGTCATAGTCTCTTCTGGTACCATCGATATTATTGCAAAGAGGAAGATTTAATCCGGTGGGGTTTTTTAGTAGCTGAGTAGTATTTGTGTGTTGTGCGCCATATTTTTGTAACCAACTCATCTATTGTTGGACCCTTAGGTTGCTTCTATCACTTTGGTATTGAAAATACTATTACAATGAACATAGGAGTGCACATATCCCTTCATATTAGTGGTTTTGTATACTTCAGAGAGATATCTAAGAATGGGATTGCTGGATCATCAGGTAGAACTATTTTTAGTATTTTCAGAAATACCTATCCTACTTTTCTAGGAAAGGAAACAGTCTTCATTTCCACCAACAGTGGAGTAAAGACATGGATATAAGTTCTGAAATCACAAAATACACAGAAAAACAAAAATGACACAGTTCCTTAATCAGCCTTAGAGATGACTTTTGTCAATCGGATTACATTGGCAAAGGAAACAAAAGCAAATATAAACAAATGGGACAATATTAAACTAAAAGGTTTCTATAGAGTGAAAGAAACCACCATTAAAAAAGCGAATGATTTGGAGAAAATACTTACATATGTCAGACAAGGGCTTAATATAGAAATTTTATAAAGAACTCATTAAACTCATCACCAAAAGAACAAATGTCCCCATTGAAAAGTGGACAGAGATGTTGAAGAGCGCCTTGTCCACAGGAGACAGAGATGGCAGCAGGCCCATGAACGTGTGTTCTTCCTCTCCTATTCAGAAAGCAAATCAGAAGCAAAATGAGCGATCATCTCCTATCTGTTAAGAGGGTTATTATCAAAATAGACAAGAAACAAGTGATGGTAAAGTTGTGGAGACAAAAAATTCTTTGTAGATTGTTGTTACAAATTTAAACTGTTCTAATCATGGAAATAGTGTGGCAATCCCTCAACAAAATTAAGAAAAGAAATATCACATGACCCAGCTAGCTGACTTCTCTTTAGTTGTCAAGCTTTACCACAAAAATATACAAACTTAAATTCAAAGAGATATATGGAACACCATGTTCATCATAACATTATTCACAACACTCAAGACAGAGAAACAAACTCAGAGCCCACTGATAGATGATAAAATAAAAAAAAAGTGATATATATGATATATATATCATATATATATACAGTGGGAGACTACTCAGCTATAAAGAAGATGAAATCCTGCTGTTTGCAACAACATGGATTGACCTAGAGTATCTATATTTTGCTATCTAAAATAAGTCAGAGGGATAATAAAAGCACCATATGATTTTGTTACAGGGCAAGGAGAGGGGCAGCCCAGACACCACAAACCTACCTGCTCTAAATGGGTTCTGCCGTCCACCGCATCACCACAAACATATGAGACTTTACTGGGAAGGAACTTCAATACAATTAGGAAACAATATAGGAAAGGCAGAGACTACAGTTTCTTTTTTTTAAATATTTTATTTTATATAATTCTTACATCATTTTTCATCTTGGCACAATGTATGCATTTTCATTTTGGTTATATTCCCAATACAATTGCACCCCCCCCTTATTTTGACTCTAGTCCTTCCTCTCCCTGCCCTCCCTCCCTCCCCCCACCCCGCACCCCCTCCCCCTGCAGTGTGTCTCTATAGTTTCTAAATAAAGTATCCAATGTTACCAGTCCCCTTGTTGGTAAAAGTCCATCCAAAAGGGATTGGCCCAGAATAAGGTCCCAAAGCCTGCCACAGGTCTAAGGCATCTTCCAGTGGGGACCCATAGAAAAGGATCAGAAACCACCAGACAAGTCTGGAAGGAAAAGAGTAAATTATCAAAAGCAAGACAAAAACCGCCATTGTCACCTCCCCACGGGTCTCTCGCCCACATCTGTGTCACCCAATCCACGACCAAAAGGCAAGCATGGTTTCTTCACACGTCTCTCTGCTCTACGTGCCTCCTCTGGGTCTCCTTCTGGCTCCATCCTGCTTCCTTCCTTCCTCAGTTTCCTCTGCAGCTTCTTCTCTCCCTGCTCAGCTCCACCCTCCCTTGGGTGGGGTGGGAACCTGGAACCTCCCCCTTTCCTGGGGACCACCCTGTTACAATTTCACTCCTATATGGATGATAGAGAAACAAAACAAATGAACAAACAAAACAAACCAAAAACAACATCTTAGTCTGTAAGAACAAAATATTTGCTGCCAGAGGGAAACAGGAAAAGGGGCTGAGGAATTTGGGTGAAGGAGTTCTTGTATGGTGAAGAATAGAAACTGTTTATTCAAATGTTAATTTTTAATGTACACCAAAACCTATCGCTATATAATGGTACAAACCAGTGGAACTTCAGTAAAAATTAAAAGAAAATGAAGTGAAACACAAAGATGTTTATTAGAGCTCATGAAATTTGTGATAATTCCGAAGCTCCATTTGTATATATATGTAAAAAAGTAAAAGCTATTCTGAGATATTTTGACTTGCTCTCTTATATGCAATCCTCATACTTTTCCTTTTTTAAATTTTTTCTCCCTCAGCAGTTAATTTTTAAAAACAATGGAATCAACTGATGGCCTATGAAGGGACATTTCAAGGTCTTAATTTCAGAGGACATTTATTCTGATTGCTGTGTGTTCTTTACAGTTTTTGCTCTAATACATGGGAGTCAGAATCTCCAAGATGGATGAGGGTTGCTCAAAGACCCACATTTTGATGCAAATTTCCTAAGTCATCCTAAATTCCAGCCACTTCAAAATTCATGGAGCAAACCCAAAGATGTAAAATTGTGGAGAAAAGGGAAATGATTTCCTTAGAACAAGAAAATGACACCTCAGGCTAAATTCAACCTTGTAAATACAATGAAAAACCAGCCACATTCATTTGTTAATTGTCCTTGGCTATCTCCTTGCTGTAGTGCAGATTTTAGTAGTTGCAAAAGGAACTACAATATATGGTAAATAAAGTTTGAAATATTTATTCTTTGAGGAGAGAGAAATTTGTCAATCCTTGTTCTACAGTCATGATTTGTAAACATTCAAGCGCAGCTTCTCTGGCATAGGGAGGGTGAAGAAAGAGATCTGAGCCTGTGTTCTTCTTCCCTTATCAGGTCTCTGAATCTACAGAAAATAAGGGAACTTTTTAGAGTTTGAAAATCAGTGAATTTATCTTTAATTGCCCCATCAATATTAGCTTGCTAATGCTGTTAATAACATTTATATCAGAAATAATAATAATTCAGGGTCAGTGATATAAGCGATGATTGGATAGTTCGTTAAGTGGAACAAACATTATTAAGCAGTCTTTGTGGTGGAACCATAGCTGGGGGAGGCGTGAGGTATGGGGGTGTAAGAGTGCAGCAGAGATGGAGTAGAGAACAGAAAAGGAGGATTTATTGAAATACCCTGCAAGGGAACAGGGGGCAAGAGGGAGCTATACAGCTGTGTGTGAAGGATTTGAGACTTTTACACTAGGGTTCCATAGGGTTTCTTACTTGGGGAGCCAGTTTGCACAGGTTATCGGCTGGGGTGTCTGCTCTTGGGTGCAGACCCTTGACACAGACACATGTGCAGGCCCTGCCTCTGCATTCCTGGAGTTGGGCTGGTTTATCTGCCATGGCGGTCAGTCTAGCGGCCCAGTTCCCGTGGCAGCCTTATTGATGCCCTTCTCTGCTCAAGTCTCTCAAACATGACTGTGGGGTAAGAGTGAGAGCTTAGTTTTTAACCTTATGAAATGACACCCTGACACCCGTGTTGGGCCAGATGTATACTGCAGGAGTGACAACATAATCCTTTCTCTGGAAATCACAGTATTTTCTTTCCTTTTTCCAGAATTTATACTATTTTTGCTGATTTGATGGGCTCATGTTTTAATATTTGGTAATTAAACATGGTTTTGACAGGGAATGAGTAATAAAAAAATAAAGCAACCCAATTCAACCCCCTTTTGCTCTTTTGATTGTACCATAACTTACAACTTAATTGTCAGAAATTCTCTCTTAAGAAAATGTAGAATTGCTTCCGTGTTTAGCCTTTGGGGATTTGGGGTTCCCTTTTTGGTAATTTACTTGACACTTATTGATATAAGAGTGTTAAGTCATAAAGTGCATGCTTTGAATTGTTTCTGTCAGTAGAGACTTCCAAATT
Source organism: Talpa occidentalis (assembly GCF_014898055.3). Lineage (NCBI taxonomy): Eukaryota > Metazoa > Chordata > Mammalia > Eulipotyphla > Talpidae > Talpa > Talpa occidentalis. The sequence goes on from NW_023602073.1 coordinate 37,960,803, forward strand.
TAATGGATGCAGACAGGTGAAGACCAAGAAGAGGGAATGTAAATCGCATATAGGAAATTATCCACTGTGGCAGAAAAACAGAAACCAAATGGTGGGGAAGTGTTAAATAAGGTTAAAATTAAGCCCCTACCCCTTGCCCAGCAGGAAGGTTTGGGAGGCTTGAACACAGAGAGAACTGATAAGGCTGCTCTGGGTCCCAATCCGTAAGATGGATCCCTTTGACCAGGAATGTGGAGGCAAGGCCAGGACACATTCTGGGTCAAAGATCAAGCCCCCAGGATCAGACACCCCTGTACTAACCAGCCCAAAACTAACTCCCCAAAGCAAAACTGACAAAACTATTTATAAAAGGGAGCCCAAAATCTTTCTTCACTTGCAGATCTTTCCTGTCTCCCTAGCTGCTTCTCTTAGCAGTGTATTTGAACAAATGTGCCTTTTCTGTTCTCCAGTCTGCCTCTGGTGAAATTTTTCACCCCTGCACCTCTGGTCTGTCAAGGTATCGTTAAGAATTTGAAAACCAAGCCCCCACTCCTTGGCCAGAGGCAAGTTTGGGAGGCTGGAATGATAAAGGGAGTGGATGGAACTGCCATGGAAACATGGACCTTAAGCTGGTGAGGCCCAGAACTGATGATCCTCTATGCTGATTCAGATCATCAGTCAGGACACACCCAAGACTAGTCACCCTAACCAGTCAATGGTTCTAAAGCGTAGAGACTTGGGACCCAAACTCTGAGCAGTCCACCCTTCCTGTTTCGCCCTCTGCTTCTTTTAGCAGTGTATTTCAATAAATTCGCCTGGTATTTCCCATCTGTCTCTGGTGAACTCTTTCACCCCTGCAACAGGGCCTCCACCTTGATTCTTCCCCACAACATTCTATATCAATAATCTTTGTTAGATAGAGTGGTGTGATTTCTTATAAAAGAAGATGGAACCTAACCTCTTCAACTACACCAATCTTCCATCTACCCAAACCTCTACTCTTTGTTCTCTGAATTCAGCAAATAAAAATAAAACTTAAAAAAAAAAAAAGCATGGGCCTCCCCTAGTGGCGCAGCGGTTGAGTACTAGGTTGCGAAGCTGCCCACAGAATCTGCAGTGCCGGTTCAATCCCTGGCCACCAGCGAGGGTCTCACATGGCACCACAGAACTCTCCTGTTGTGCCCGCTGCTCCCCTCAGCAGTGTATTTCGTCACTCTGCCTATTCTGTTCTCTGCTCTGGCTCTGGTGAATTCTCTTACCCTCCCGCACTTCTGACTGTACCCAGGGCTTGTATAAATAAATACATAAATCTTTAAAAAAAAAAAAAGCAAATAGCAATTACATCTACCAAGTTGCTCAAGATAGAAAGTTTGGCAGCATCTTTAATTTCTGTCTTTCCCTCACTTTCTATATCCATCCAAATCAGCCCTATTAGCTAACATCCTAAGCAAAGTACCACTCTGACCCACTCCTCTCTCTTTGTCTACTGCAAGTTTCTCCGTTGTTTTCCCTGTTGCATCTTGTTCTCCTACAATCTAGTTTCCCCAATGCAAAGAGATTTTCCTCAAACACAAATTATTCAATTCACTCCACTCGCCAACACCTCTCTCCATTTTCACAATTAGTTGAAGGTCAGGCCATCCCCCTGAATTAGGAAGTTCTGAGTGACTAGTTTCTGTGAATATCTTTGAGCTTGTCTCACAATTCCTTCTCCTTTGTCCACATGAAACACTGACCTCCTTTTTCTTACTGCAGGGTGATTCAGTCCTTTCTGCCTCTCTGTGCTCCCCTCTGCAATTGTGCTTTCTCCCAAACTTTGCTGTATGCATCCTGGTCTGTCAATAGAGTTCATATTGTCATTTATTGAAGTCTTATCATTTCCATGAAAGAATAATGTTTTCATAGCTTTACAGATACATACATTTTATTAAAAATATCCTGATGGGTTTCATATTTTGATGTTATCCTAAATGGCATTGAAAATTCAATTGGTTTGTTTCGATCCTTTGTACAGTTCCTATCACCATTTGTTATTTCTCTGTTGGATATTTTAAAACTTATTTATATTGCTTTTATTCCCTGCCACTGAAAAGTCAGTTTTATTTTATCACAACATCTCTCTATATCTTGATCACTAGAACACTATCAATTCTACAAAAGTACAGTGTAGTTTCTCAATAATTAGTCATTGTTTCTTTTGAGTGAATATCATATATAGGTAACCTTGGAAAAAGTAATTAGCCTCTCTAAATCTCCTTCCTCAGATATTAATATATATGTAAGTGCACATATTGATATATGTAATATACATAGAATTAAAACAATGATACTTATACTTCCTGATATTTATCACTATTAAATCACTTTATTTTGGTTGAAGTGTTAAAAGCAACCTAAAAAACAAAGTATTCTGAATTTCCTAACATTTTTGTTTAGTTTTAAGCACACTGGTACTGTTATGACCTATTGGATTTGTTAGTATATTCCTTCTCAAAGGAACTTTTGTGCATATAGTATTATTATTTAATGTTATTTTTCTACTAAACTGACTGCATGACACAATTACAGCCCCCCAAAAAGAAAGACAGGCTGAAAAAGAATCCTGAAATTACCTCTTGAAAATTTTAGAATTTAAACCTTACTAGTTCATTGCAACAGCAGTAACTGTGCCTTTTTTTTTTTTTAATTTTCTTAAAGATGTATTTTATTTATACAAGCACCGGGGTGCAGGCCAGATGCGCGGGAGGGTGAGAGGATTCCCCAGAGACAGCCTGGAACAGAACAGGCAGACTGACTGAAATCCACTGCTGAGGGGAGCAGCGGGCGGGGCAGGAGGGGTCTGCGCGCCACGTGGACCCTCGCGGGCGCGGCAGAGGCTGTGGACAGCTCCCCAGCGCGCGCCCAACCGCCTGCGCCCCCTGTTTGCTGTTCTCCCCACAGTGTGAGCGCGACAGTAAAGCATCTGCACAAGGCGGGGCCAGGATGGGGACGCCTGGAAAAGCCAAAACCCAGGCCGGGATTGCTCAGGACAGATGAAAGGGCCTCTCGGGCATTCCAAGGGTTGTCGTTAAGCGGCAGCTTTTTCGTTAAGGCTGAGAAACCGCTGGCGGTTCCCTCTGCCAATGGCTGTGGCCTGTGGCTCTGACGCCACAAAGAGCCCTTGTGACGGCACCGGCACCGCCTGCATCAGGCCCGCCCGGACTGCGCCTGTGTCCTCAGGAGCCGGGAAGCTCTGGACAGTGACCTGTGCACTCCGGACGACGAGAGAGACAGTGAGAGCCTGTTTTGGGGTATTTGGTTCTCTTTGGGTTTATTTATTGTTTATTTATTTAATTATTTGTTTAGGCTATTTATTTTAGTTATTTTATTTTTCTTTCTTTGTTTTTTACCTTATTTTCCTTGTTTTTTTTTTTTTTTTTTTTTTTGTATTTGCTTATAGTCAGGGCTGGTGAGGGTGGTCAGCGTAGTCAAGCGCACAGGCGCTATGTCCCAGGGACGGCAAGGGCAAAGCTACCTGGTGCTGCGGGAGCTGGGGCGGGGCTCCCACGCCAAGGTGACGCTGGCGCTGCACGCGCTCACGGGCACGAAGGTGCTCATCAGGGGCGTCCTTAAGTCCGAGCTGCCCGACCTCCGCCTCCTGGCCCGCGAGATGGGGTGCATGAAGGCCCTTCACCACCCGAACATCGTGGAGCTCTTCCAGGTGGTGGACACCGGGCCGGAGCTGCAGCTCGTCATGGAGTACGTGCAGGGGGAGGACCTGCAGGCCTTCCTGGACAGGCGTGGGCGCCTGGGCGAGAGCGAGGCCCGGCCGCTCTTTCGGCAGATCCTCGCGGCCCTCAGCTACTGCCATGCCAAAGGCATCGCGCACAGGGATGTGAGGCCTGAGAACATTCTGCTGACCCGAGAGGGAAAGTCAAGCTGGCGGACTTTGGGCTCAGCGTCCAGGCCTTCAACCGGGCGCTGAGCAGGTGCTGCTGTCGCCCAGAATACAGGGCCCCCGAGGTCTACCTTGGCCAGCGCTACAATGGCCCCAAGGTGGACGTGTGGAGCCTGGGCGTCCTTCTCTACAGAATGCTGACCGGCAAACTGCCCTTCAGGGCGCCCCACCTCCCGGCGGTCAGGGTGCGCGTCCTGGGCGCGTACCTCCAGCTGCCCCACTACCTCACGGAGCAGTGCCAGGACCTGCTGGCCAAAATGCTGGAAAAGGACCCCTGGAGGCGCTGCCCCCTGGAGTGCATCCAGCAGCACCCCTGGGTCGCAGAAACGAGCGAGGGACTCCTGCCCTTCAGCGAGCCGTGGCTCAGCCCCCAGGACCCGGCCATAATCAAAGATATGGAGCGCCTGGGCTACGAGAGGCAGGAAATTCGGGAGGCCATTGACGCTGACAAGTACGACGAGGTCATGGCCACCTACCTGATCCTCCGCTCCAGGAAGCAGGAGGAGGAGGAGGACTATGAGGAGGAGGGGGAGGAGCGGCCCAAGCGCGTCACCTTCCAGGTGCCAAAGCTCGTCACCTTCCAGGAGCCCGGTGACCCCAATTACAAGGACAGCCTCCCCAGCCTGAGGTTTCGGGGAATACCCCAAGGCCGGGTATCCTGCGAAAGCAGGAAGTCCAAAAGAGGGGAAAGGAAGCCACCCCGGGCAAAAGGGTCACCTTTGCAGGAGTCCCTGAGCTGGAGGACGCCCAGAAGCACACCACCGCCGCAGGGCCAGGCTCCCTGTTAGAGGACGCCCCGAAGGGCAGACCCTCTGCGCTAGGCCCGGTGCTGGAGGACGCCTGGGGGGACACCAGCACCTCTGTGGCCAGACCCCAGCAGGAGGACACCAGGGAGCACAGCAGCACCTTGGTGTCAGTCCTCCAGCTGGAGGACGCTGGGGAGCACGGCAGCACCACTGAGACAGGCCCCCAGCTGGAGAGGGACCAGGAAAGCAGGGCCAGCACGATCTGTCCAGCTCCCCAGGCCTCCAGCACCACCCTAACACCTCCCCCAAGACGTGGCTGGCCTTCCAGTGCAGTGGCCCCTTCAGCAATCATCAGGGCCAGAGATAGGGTATTAGATATTATCCTAGAATTTTGTTGCTGCTGTGCAACATTCGAATTGCAGAGCAACAAAGACTAAAAATAGCACCACACCAGACAAAAGCCTCCCCACCCCCAAAGCACAACCACTCAGTGGCCATGGGGAACAGGAGTACACCAGGGAAGGTTGAGGCTCTGGAGAGGCTCAGGGACTGGGTCCAGTCACAGGAGCCAGGAGGAGCATGAGACCCACGGGACTGCAGCACAGAAATCTGGGCAAAACCGATGTCCCTGGAGCACAGATGTCCCTGGAGCAGAGCAGGTGAAGGGTCAGGAGGGCCACGGAACTGGTGAACCACCTGGAGGGGAGCAGAGCGGGTGAGTGGTGGGGTGTGGAGGGGCTGGGGAGAGCTGAGCAGGTACAGGGCCCAGGAGGGTTATGAGGCTGTGTGGGTGGCCCCAGGGTCAGAGGCCCCAGGGCCAGAGGCAGGAAACCCTGGACCTCTCTCCCCCATCATAGGCTCAGTTCCCTGAGAACCATACTGCCCCCTTGCTGGGAGAGACCTGCTGCTCTATCTTGGGCACAGGGATGGCATAGAGGATGCAGGAGCTCTTGCAAAGGCTTGGGCCCAGGTGGTAAAACGTGCAGATTGCAAGGAGCAGATAGAGAAGGTCTTTAGCTCCCCTTAAGAAAGACTCGGGGACCAGTATATTAGAATCCAAACAGGACTTTTCAAGGTGGACAGAGTTTATTCACAGACCAGCCCTCCTCCACACGACCTGCTCAGCTGGAAAATCTGCACATCTTCCTACACCAGGAAGCCCTAGGCTATGATCAATCTCAGTCCCGCAGTGAGCATTGTCACCTCAAACTTTTGCAGCTTAGGATTCTTACACAGTGTCAGCCCAGCTGGAATTTCCCCTTTTAAAAATCCTCTCCAGACGGCCACCCACCCCTCCTCCTCCCTGGATTCAAACCCTGCAGGGTGACCTTAGCCAAATTGGAAACGTTAATATCGCCCAACAGATGCAGGCTTTGGACACCAGTCTCTGCCAAGTAAATCACTGGGTCCAGGAACGAAAAGCTACAGGGGCTGTCTACCTTAAATTGGTGTTTTTTCATCATTGTTTAGATGGTGTTCAATTCCCTTCTAAAACTAAGGTTTTGCTAAGTCTGGTAAATGCAAGTGAGGTGAGGTATGTGTGTTTGAAAAAAGAAATGTATGGAAGAGGGATATTCTGAAGGGCCTTAAGATTATGTAAAGCCGGATGGATAAAATGAAATGGCATTAGAATGAAAGCAAGCAAAAGAAAGTGTTGAAGGTCTGAGAGAGAGATTTTGGTGAGAAATCGTGTGTACTCAGGTGCCTCCCCCTCCTCCAACACATTCGTGGGCTTGCTCATCTGACCAGCAAAGCCCCCTCTGATCACTACCTCGTCAGCCAAATGTGGGGCCAGGACATCATGGATCCTGCCCCTAGTAGGCCCAGTGATCATGATTATGCTTTTCTTTGTTTCTGCACCCTGATTGCTCTGCTTTATCCAGGCAAAGCTCTCTGACATGAGCCTTCACTCTCCTAGACCCGGGAAAGCCATTCCTGTAATTGACAGATGAGCAACAGGGCATTGCTCTAGGGGTTCTGGGCCAACCTGGGCTGTCCAGCGACCAATTGCTTATTTCTCTAAACAAATGGATCCCACTGTAAGAGGATGGCAGCCCTGCCTGCGCGCACTTGTGGCAGCTGCTCGTCTCGCTAGACAAGCTTTAAAACCCACACTGGGCCAACCTGTAAATGTTAGTTCTCCACATCGGCTCCAGGACCTCCTCACTCATCAGGCTCTCTCCCCTCCATCACCCTCTTGTCTGTTAGATTTCTACTCTCTTTGTCAAAGACCCTCTCATCTCCCTCTCCCAATCCTCGACTCTCCATCCTGCTAGGTCTCACGGGTGTTCCACTCCCTAACGCAGATAACACCCTCTTCTTACTATGGTGGACACCATCACCAGTCGCACAATGGACCTGCCTTTATCTCAAAGATTACTCCACAGGTCTCCTCCCTGGGCATCACCTGGAAACTACACATTCCCTCCCGACCGCAATCCTCTGGTAAGGGAGAACGGGTAAATGGTCTGACCAGAGACCACCTAACCAAACTCTCCACTGAGCTGCGGAAATCCTGCGTGGAGCTGCTCCCACTGGCTTTAATGCACCTCCGAGCCACCCCTTGTGGCCCCTTGTTCCTGACACCCTTGAACGGATGTGTGGCAGACCTCCTCTTACTAACCATGAGCTCCCCGTCCACCCTTCGCTGTTGGCTGGATATTTTTCATACTTCTCTTTGCTCAGACAGCTGCTCCAAGAACACGCACACCATTGTCTGCCACAACCTGTGCCTCCGTCCCCTGATGCACCTGTCAACCTGCTGTGTCCTGGAGACCAGGTTCTTCTGAAAGCCATCTCTCCAAAACCACTTCCGCCAAAGTGGATGGGTCCACACACGATCATCCTGACTACACCAATGGCTGTCAAGGTCTTGGGCAACACGTTCTGGCATCAGCTTTGCAGGTTCAAACCAGTCCCTGTGGACAAGCACTATGTATGCGAGTGCTGGGCCCAACTCGGGTACACATCACTGCGCCCCTGGTCCAGGTTCCACTCAGCCTACAGAGCAGAGGCCCTCTGACTCTCCCTCCTCTGTTTCTAATCCAATCACTTCAAGCCACTTCCAGTTCTTCTGTCTATGCCTGGAGATTCCTATCAGCACAGCCTCAGGCAAGGTATTAGCACTCACAGGGCCTCTGATCCTAACCTTATTTTTTCTTTTTGCCCCATGCTTACTGCATTTCATCCAACACGGGATCCAAGATCCGCCCCGTAGCACCTTTCACCAACTCCTCCACCCATGTCCTCGTGTCCCTGCAAAGACCTTCTCATAACCAGGCCTGAGCCCCCACCCCGGTCTTCGCCCCCGTCCAGCAGGAAGTAGCCAAAGAAAGAACCGTCGCCCCTTTTCCTATCAACAAAAGGCTGGTATGAAAGGTCGATGCAGGGGCCAGGAATGGGAAGCCCACATACAAACAACAAGATGGCCCTGACACCAGTACCCCTGATTCCATCAAACCGAAACTGAAGCCATAAGCAGGAGAAAACAACTCGGCTCCACGAAAAAACAACTTTGTTCCCCCTAAGCCTGTTTCCCCACTACCAACCCAGTTTTCCTGCCTAACCTCTCCTCACCCTATGAAATGACATCTCCCCCCACAACGGGCGTGACTTCAGGGACACCCCACCTTGGGTCAGCAAAGCTCGCCTGGGGGCACAATGAGTTTTCCCTTCCTTTGAGAAAGTTTAGCCTGGCTCCCCTTTTCTTTGCCACGCCAAACCTTTCATCTTGGTGCCCGAAACCTGGAAGGCTGTGTTCCTTGGCGCCGGGGCCGTCTCCCCTTCCCTGGGACTCTCCTCTCCATGGCAGACGCCTCACATCCACCACCGGCCTTGATCCTTGGGGAGAGTCGCCTGTTGACCCTCCTTCCTGGGAGGCCCTCACCCCTGGTTACCCGGCTCCTCTCCTCACCCCCATCCTAGTTACTGTTCCATAAACCGCAGGCCTACGCCAGCCGACCCCCATTGCTCCTGGTTCTGATTTGGGGACGCCCGTCCAGTCCAGATGTCCCAGTCCAGGGGACAACCGAGCGGTGGGGACGTCACCCTCGCTCACCTGCCCCCATTCCATAGGCCAGGACCAGGTCGTGGGACGCTCTGGTCCTGAGTCTGTACCCCCATTCGTTGGGGAGAGGAGCCGACTTAACCAGGAGTCCACAAATTCCAAGCCGAGCCCGGCCACCCCTCTGGGACGCCTTCTCTCAAACCTCGATCCTCTGGGACTCAGGCCAGATCTGCACCTCAGCGTCTCATCTTCTGCAACACTGCCCGGCCTCAGTGCCCATTGGAGAATGGCTCTCACTGGCCGGGACATGGCACTTTCCATTTCACGGTCCTTACAGACCTAAACAGTTTCTGTCACCGCAATGGAACATGGTCAGATCCCTCATGTCCAGGCTTGCTTTCTCGTGCGCTCCCGTCCCTCCCTCCTGCAAACAAGTTCTACTTCCCAAGTCTCGAGACTCTTCTCACTCTTCACCCTCTCCGGACCCCTCTTCTGCATTCTCTGATCCTCTAGATGTTCAGTCTTCACCTCCTTCAGCTCCCCAAGCCTGCCCCCCTTCCACCTCCCAGCCAGCACACCTGCTCTCACAATCGTCCTCTTTGTCCCCTTAGGGAGGTTGCGGGGATGAAGGAGCAGGTGGAGTCCAGGATCCTTTCCCTCTGTCTGATCTCTCCCAGATTGAAAAGCGTCTCGGCTGTTTCACTAAGGACCCCACTACCTACACCAAAGAATTTCGTTATCTTACCCAAGGTTACACCTAAGGTTACACCTATAACCTTCGGTGTCATGACTACACGTTATCCTCTCTTCCACCCTGACCTCTAATCAAAGAGAACGTGTTTTTCAGTCTGCTCGAGGCCACGCAGATCAGGCCACTTCACTGACACAACCATGCCCCAGGCCCTGAAGCAGGTCCCCGCCAGGAGCCTGGCTGGGAATCCCAGACTGACACTGACGCGGGTCGCGGGGGCAGGGCTCGCTGAGACGCTTCATCCCCTGCCTCTTAGCTGGGCTCCAAGTAGCAGCCCGTCTCCAAGGCAGTTAATTTTGACAAGCTGCGGGAGATCACCCAGTTCCACCCCGTACAGAGGAGGACGGGGACTACAAACAGCGATGAAGAGCATGTGGCTGCTAGATCCGCTCATAAACCTACCCGGGATGGGTTGGTTGCTTTACAACTGGCGTAGAGGGCAGGACAGTTCAAAGCAGGACGGCTCTACGCAGACGAAACCCTTTGGAACCTGGGGAGGGATTGCCAGGTGGCCGGCCACGAGCAGATGGTGCTCGGTGGCCAACCTCCTCGCCCTGTGGGCACCTCTCCAGGAATGGCCAGAGGTAGATGGATCGGCGGGGCAGTTGGAACAGGCCCTGTATGAAATAGAAGAAACCCTGAATGCATGCAGTGCCCGCGAGGTGGCAGGAGCCGTGGGATGGGTGTTTCTCACAGCTCTGCTTGAGTCCAGGCAGAAAGAGCAATCTAGAGTCCAGCGAGTATGGGATGAGATGCGGGAAGAGATGCGGAAACTGCAACAATGTTTGAGGATTCTGGAGGAAGAAGTTCGGAGAAACCAACCCACCATTCTGGAGATGCCAGACTCCAGCTCAGAAAGGAAGGAGAGGGAGGCTGGCCCTTTGCCCGAATCGCAGCCGGTAGTGGCAAACCAACCTGCGACCCCAGAGATGCCGGACTCCTCTGGAGAGGAGGTGGAGGCTGGTCCCATGCTCCGGGCCCACCAAGTGGTGACTCAGAAATAAAGCGGCAGCCACCCATGGCCCCAGGTGGGTGGTCAGGCTGCTGGACCACCACAAATGACAGAATTTACTTCCTATCAAACATACACCCAGGCAGAACTGGTGGACTTGGGCAAACAGTTTCCACCAGAAACCAGGGGAACCCTTGGCAGCCTGGCTGCTACATTTGTGGGGCCTGGGGCTGGATGGGATTATTTGCACAGCACAAGTGATGGAGAGACTGGCCTCCATGGCTTTACACCCATCCTTGCGACAGAGGCTACAGAACAGCCAGCAGTATGGCCAGGGCGACCACACCCTCCGGGAATGGATAATGGCTGCCACACGGACAGTCTGGCTGATGCAGGAGACGTGCCGGACACAGTAAGTGGATGGCAGACGTACGCCGAGCTGGTACAGGTCCTTCGGGAATTGGGGATGCGGCAGGCCATGTTTAATGTGAATTCCCGTGGTCCTGATGATGAGCGTTTCACAGCAGGGATGAGAGACTTGGTATTAAAAAATGTCCCCTCATCCTCATTTGGATCCCTCATGGCAGTTGTAGCACCCCATGTGAGTCGTCAGCTACACGACGTCACAACAGTGATAGCCAGCTTGGGCGAAGTTGAGAGCCGGTGCTCTCAAAGTCAGAAGGGAATATGGGTAGTTGTTGAAAAGTCAAAAGGAATGCCAAGGAGGGAAAGGAAGCCTCTGGCATCACAGAACTTATTAAAGTCACCCATAACCAAATGTGGACAGATTTAGTGAGAGCAGGTGTAGATAGCAGTAAAATACATGCACAGCCCAATCTATATTTGTTGGAATTATGGCAGCAGCTGCAAGAAGACCAGAGGTTCATGCCCATGAGAAGGACTGCTGCTCAGGGGGAGCCTGGAAGCTCCAGGTCTCAGGCACACGCCCTGTGCCTGGAACACACTTGCTGCCAACCCCATCCTCGGGTGATGGCCTGATCGCTTTCAAATAGGGTGAGGGCCAAGGAACCCGTCCACAGGGGATGGGCGGGGACCGGAGGCCACATGTGGAGCTTGCCATCCACTGGTCCCCAACTAACATGCAAAGGGTTTTAGCTCTGGCAGACACAGGAGCAGAATGTACTCTGCTCTATGGAAATCCAGAAAGATTTCACAGGTCTACTTGTATTGATGGCTCTGGAGGCCAGAGTGTCAAGGTGACATCAGTGAGACTATCTCTGGGGATTGGGCCATTACCCCCCAAAAGAGTATAAAGTATATGTATCGCCTGTCCTGGAGTACATCCTGGGGGTGGATGTACTATGTGGCTTATGGCGAGAGACCACAGCTGGAGAGTTTCACCTTAGAGTGCGTGTGGTAAAGGCAGTGGTGAGAGGACACGCTAAGCATCTGCCCACACAACTGCCAGTCCCTAGGCGAGTGACTAATACCAAGCAATATCAGTTGCCCAGAGGCTACAAGGAAATTACGGGCACAATATCAGAACTGGAGAAAGCGGGCATTGTGCGTACTGCCCACAGCCCCGACAATTCACCAGTGTGGCCAGTGAAGAAGCCGATGGCTCTTGGCGCATGACGGTAGATTATCATGAGTTAAATAAGCTAGTTCCCGCCTTGCATGCTGCAGTGCCTTCGGCAGCAGATTTGGTGGATCATCTGCTGGTGCCAATGAATGTCTTTTGCCACTAGGTTGGTACCTCGCCTGGACTAACTTGTGTTCTGTTGTCTTTTGTTGTTATAGTGTGATGTGTACTATTTACTTTTGTGGGCCATGGCTGCATTGTTTATGTTTGCTAAGAAACAAAATTGTCTATATGTAGATGGTCTGGCAGAAAACCCTGAGGGGGTGGATTGTAGGGTAAGGTAAAAAGCATCAGGCTTTTCTCCCCTCCCGCCATTAGGAGAGATGACGCATCCCTGCGGGCCTGAACGCAGGCCTGATGGCGGCACCTGGAGTAGGGTGGGGGTGCGGTGTCGAGGGTGGAGGAGGACAGTGGAGTGTGTGGGGGAGAGCGGCGACTACAAACAAGGGCGAGGAGCATGTGGCTGCTAGAACCGTTCATAAACACACCCGGAATGGGTTGGTTGCGTTACAGCGGGGTCCTGGGGTTCACTCTGGGAAAGGTCTGCAGAGCTCCCCTGTCAGTGGCACGCGGCGAGTTTCCCAGGCGAGTTTCTCCACGAGACAGAGACGGTAGTTATATTTAAAAAACAGGTTTATTGGGGAAAGGGAAAGGGGCAGGTTTTGCTGAGAGAGGCCTGCATGGTTGAAGGCGGGCAGCCTTGACAGGTCATAGGCGGGCAGGAAGCTGCTGCCCTGCAGAGGGAGAGAGTTGGTAAGAAGAGGAACCTACACAGTCCCAGGTGGGCAGAGGGAGTGCTGCCCCGAGCCAGTGCAGAGACTTTACAGACACAGTCCTCTTCTGTTTGGGGGGGTCACTCCTTGTGAGCCGTCAGTTGGTTGCTGATTTTGGATAACCACGCAGAATCCAAGAGGGACTGGAGATACCAGGATGGGGAGTGGAGATTCCAGGATGGGCCCAATCTCCAAATCTTTCCCCTCAGGCCTGTGCTCCACTCCCTAGAGCATCTGATCCTGCTTGGGTCTCATGCCTTGTGATAAGGCCCTGGTGCCTAAGGGTCACGACCTCTACAGCTGGGTTAATGGTCATGCTATTACCCTCTATCCCTACCTCCTTGTGAGTCAGCTATGGTCTTAGGGTACCTCCTTTCCAGTCTTTCTATTCTGTCCACCATCAAGGCCATTCCTATTATATTTTGTGAGGAGTGGAAGTTGGGTCCAGAATGCTGGGTGAGTACAGAGTATGCGGCTCTCGTAGCAATCAGAAAATTAATATCTTGCCAGTGACATCCAGGATTACCCCAGGCTCAACCACAAAGACCTCGTCACTGGGGAGTTGACGACCTCCTTGGTCCCTGTCACTTGTCTTCCAGGAGGTGGCAGTAGTCAGTCTGTTACAGGGCAGGAGAAGGACACCCCAGAACCCCCAAAGCTGCTTACTCTAAATAGGTTCTGCCATCTGCCGCATCAACACAAAACATGTAAGATTTTAATGGAAAGGAACTTTAACACAATTAGTAAACAATACAGAAAAGACAAAGAATCTGTTAGAGGTCAGGGAGAAGGGCAGCCCAGACACCACAAACCTGCCTGCTCTAAATAGGTTCTGCCATCCGCCGCATCAACAGAAAACATATGAGACTTAAATGAAAAGGAACGTTAATACAATTAGTAAACAATGCAGGAAAGGTAAAGAATATAGTTTCTAAAACAAGCATCCAAAGTTACCTGTCCCCTTGTGGGGAAAAGTCCACCCAAACAGGATTGGCCTAGAGCAAGGCCTGAAAGCCTCTCCCAAGTCTAAAGCACCTTCCAGTGGAGACCCACAGAAAAGGATCAGAAACAACCAGACAAGTGTGGGAGGAAAAGAGCAAAATCAAAATCAAGACAAAAACCACCATTGTCACCTCCCCACCGGTCTCTCGCCCATGCTGTTGTCACCCAGTCCACGACCAAAAGGCAAGTGCAGTTTCTGCACGTGTCTCTCGGCTCCATGTGCCTCCTCCAGGTCTCCTTCTGGCTCCATCCTGCTTCTTTCCTTCTCAGTCTCCACTGCAGCTTCTTCTCTCCCTTCTCAGCTCCCTTCTCTCTCTTCCTTTGGGTTGGGCAGGGAACCTGGAACTTCCCCTTTACCTGGGGACCACCCTATTATCTTGGATATCTCATACAGAAACACATATTTTAACTGTCTTAATTTGTTTAGGTGAGATGTCATTAAATTTTAGTTTTCTTATATAAGAAGCAAAAAATAAACCTGCAAGCTCAACAATATTTAGAGAAAGTGATATTGTTTAACATTCTCATTCTTAAACTTAATAAGACCTTAGTTTTATATGAAATTTGGCCACCATTTAAATAATGATAAAAGAAAAAATTTAAGGGAGAGATACCAATTGTAGCTGTTAGTTTTTCTTAGGACAGGAATTTTAAATTAATTTCAGAGTTGCAAATTCTAACATCCCAAAAACCAAATTTCTTTCTTAGGCAAGTACTAGATAGATTGATGAAAACCAAGAAAAATAAGAGAGACTTAATATCATATACATTTCCTACATACCTGTGAGGAACACAGTGTTGCTAAGGAACTTGCCCATGAGGCTAGATTTTGCTAGGACAAGGGGAAAGAAAGAAGTCAATCTGGGATTTTTCTGGAAAAGAATTTTATCAAGAGATTTAGGACTAATCATCAAAATGCAAACTTATCTTTTTTGATGTAGACTAGGTCAATTACTCTTTTTTTTTTCCTGAATACTGTGTGCTTCCTTTTGAAAATAGAGACATTTCAACATAAAATATTGATACTCAACATGAAAACTGTAAGGCTTGAATGCTACAAATTCAACCATTAAGTTTTGATCTAGTTTTTGATTACCAAAATCTTAAATCCTGATCTCAAAATTGGGAATTTTTTATTAGACTTTATATAGTTGTCATTTATAACTAATACTCCTAAGGCATTAGATAGTGATACAGATTTTTTGATTTTTTTTTTTAAAACTTTGGTCATGTGCATTAGTTTTAAAAAGTAGTTATTCTTTTTTTTAATAATAAATTTTATTTTTATATTCCCCAACAATTGCAACCCCCCCAT
Organism: Talpa occidentalis; assembly: GCF_014898055.3. Classification (NCBI taxonomy): domain Eukaryota; kingdom Metazoa; phylum Chordata; class Mammalia; order Eulipotyphla; family Talpidae; genus Talpa; species Talpa occidentalis. Next base: position 37,975,867 of record NW_023602073.1, read on the forward strand.
TCTGACCCCAATCCCTCCCCTCCCGCCACCCACCCCCAAAAAAGTGTCACTGGTTCAAAGTTTTTTGTTGATTTTGATTTTTACTTTCGTATAGTTACTCATTTTCCTGGTCCCTTATTTAAGTTTTCTAGATTCCTGCTATGAGTGAGTCCATCCGGTAGTTTTGCTTTTCTTTCTGGCTTATTTCGCTGAGCATGATCCCTTCCAGCGCCATCCATGTTGCTGCAAACTGCATGTGTTTATCTTTTTTGAATGCTGAGTAATATTCCATGGTATATATGTACCACATCTTCTTGATCCAGTCATCTATTTTTGGGCATTTGGGCTGTTTCCAAAGCTTAGCTATTGGAAATAGTGCTGCTATAAACCTAGGGGTGCAGGTGTTCTTTGGAATTGATGTTTCTGTGTCCTTTGGGTAAATACCTAGGAGTGGAATTGCTGGATCATATGGAAGCTCTATGTTTAGTAGGTCCAGAAATCTCCACACAGCTCTCCATAGTGGTTGGACCAGTTTGCACTCCCACCAACAGTGCAGAGAGTTCCTTTTTCTCCACACCCTCGCCAATATTTGTTGTTGCTAGTTTTTTTAATATGTGCCATTCTCACTGGTGTAAGATGGTATCTCATGGTAGTTTTGATTTGCATTTCCCTGATTACAAGTGATGTTGAACATTTTTTCATATGTCTGTTGGCCATTTGCATTTCCTCTTCAGAGAAGTTTCTTTTTAGCTCTTCTGCCCAATTTTTGACTGGATTATTTTCTTTGTTGTTGTTGAGTCTCATCAGCTCTTTGCAGATTTTTGTGATCAGTTCTTTATCATTAGTGTTGTGTAAAAAAATGTTCTCCCAGTTGGTGGGGTTTCTCTTTGTTTTTGTTATTGTCTCTTTTGCTGTGCAGAAGCTCTTTAATTTGATGTAGTCCCAGCTGTTTATCTTTGCCTTCACTATCACTGCTTTGGGTGATGTGTTTGTAAAGATGTCTTTGATGTGCAAATCATGTAGTGTTTCGCCTATATTTCCTTCTATGTATTTTATGGTTTCAGGTCTTATGTCTAGTTCTTTAATCCATTTTGAGTTGATTTTTGTGTATGGTGTGAGGTAGTGGTCAAGCTTCATTCTTTTGCATGTGGCAACCCAGTTTTCCCAGCACCATTTATTGAACAAACTTTCTTTGCTCCAATGCATAGTCTTTGCTCCTTTGTCAAAGATTAGTTGACCATAAATCTGTGGGTTTATTTCTGGATTTTCTATTCGATTCCATTGGTCTGTGTGTCTGTTCTTGTTCCAATACCATGCAGTTTTGATGATTATGGCTTTGTAGTAGAGTTTGAAGTCTGGGAGTGTGATGCCTCCATTCCCTTCTTTTTTTTTTTCAGGAGAGCTTGGCTATTCGGAGTTTTTTGTAATTCCATATGAATTTCATCAATAATTGTTCTAGTTCTTTGAAGAATGACATTGAGATTTTGATTGGAATAGCATTGAATCTGTATATTGCTTTTGGTAGGATGGCCATTTAATAATGTTTATTCTACCAATCCATGAGCAGGGGATGTCTTTCCATTTCTTTGTGTCTTCTATTTCTTTTAATAGTGTTTTATAGTTTTCTTTGTATAGGTCCTTTACCTCTTCGGGCTCAGTGTCCAAGGCTTCCCCCAGGCGCTGAGCACGTGCTGCTGTCGCCCAGAATACAGGGCCCCCAAGGTCTACCTTGGCCAGCAGTACAACGGCCCCAAGGTGGACGTGTGGAGCCTGGGCATCATGCCCTACGAAATGGTGACCGGCACACTGCCCTTCAGGGGGCCCAGCCTCAGGGCAATCAGGGAGTGCGTCCTGGGTGGGAACGTCCACCAGACCACCTACCTCATGGTCCAGGGCGGGGACCTGCTGGCCAAAATGCTGGCACGGGACCCCTGGAAGCGCAGCACCCTGGAGAGCATCCAGCAGCACGCCTGGGTAGCAGAAACGAGCAGGGGACTCCTGCCCTTCAGCGAGCCGTCGCTCTGCCCCCTGGACCTTGCCATCACCAAAGGTATGGAGCGCCTGGGCTACCAGAGGCAGGAAATTCGGGAGGCCATTGACACTAACAAGTACCGCGAGGTCATGGCCACCTACCTGATCCTCCCCTCCAGGAAGCAGGCGGGGGAGGAGGACTATGAGGAGGAGGGCGAGGAGCGGCCCAGGCGCGTTACCTTCCAGGTGCTGAAGCGCGTCACTTTCCGGGATCCCAGTTACCCTGATTACAAGGACTCCCCACCTACCCCCACCCCGCCGGCACCTGAGGTTTCGGGGAATACCCCAAGGCCGGGTATCCTGGGAAAGCACCCAGTGCAGAAGATTGGAAAAGATACCCACCCCACTCCCTCAGCCTGAGGTTTTGGGGAATGCCCCAAGGCCAGGAATCCTGCGAAAGCAGGAAGTCCAAAAGAGGGGAAAGGATGTCACCCCGGGCAACAGGGTCATCTCCACCAGGTCCCTGAGCTGGAGGATGCGCAGCAGCACACCACTGCTGCAGGTCCAAGCCCCCTGCTAGAGGACACCCCAAAGGGCAGTCCTTCTGCGTAGGCCCAGAGCTGGAGGATGGCTGGGGGGACACCAGCACCTCTGTGGCTAGACCCCAGCTGGAGAACACTGGGGAGCACGGCAGAACCACTGAGACAGGCCCCCAGCTGGAGAGGGACCAGGAAAGCAGGGCCAACACAATCAGTCCAGCTCCCCAGCCCTCCAGCACCACCCTAAGACGTCCCCCAATATGTGACTGGCCTTCCAGTGCAGTGGCCCCTTCAGCAATCATCAGGGCCAGAGATAGAGTATTAGAAATTATCCTAGAATTTTGTTGCTGCTGTGCAGCATTGGAACTGGAGAGCAACAAAGATTAAAAATAGTGCCATACCCGGCAGAAGACCCCCCACCCCCAAAGAACAAGCACTCAGTGGCCATGGTGAACAGGAGTACACCAGGGAAGGTTGAGGCTCTGGAGAGGCTCCGGGGCTGGGCCCAGTCAGAGGGGCCAGGAGCAGCATGAGACTCACAGGACTGCAGCACAGAAGTCTGGGCAGCACTGATGTCCCAGGAGCAGAGCAGGTGAAGGACCAGGCAGGCAACGAAACTGGTGAAGCATCTGGAGAGGAGCAGAGCGGGTGAGGGTTGGCGTGCGGAGGGGTTGGGGAGAGTTGAGCAGGTACAGGACCAGGAGAGGGGTGTGGGGCTGTGTGGGCAGAGCCTCCAGAGGTCCCAGGGCCACAGGCGAGGAACCCTGGGCCTCTCTCCCCCATCTTAGGTACTGCCCCCTTGGTGGGAGAGACCTGCTGCTCACCCCTGGGCACACAGATGGTGCAGAGGATGCAGGAGCTCTTGCAAAGGCTTGGGCCTGGGTGGTAAATCGTGCAGATTGCAAGGAGCAGATAGAAAGGCTCTCTAGCTCCCCTTAAGAAAGACTCTGGGACCAGTATATTAGAATCCAAACGGGACTCTCCAAGGTGGGCAGAGGTTATTCACAGAGCAGCCCTAATCCACCATGACCTGCTCAGCTGGAAAATCCGCACATCTTCCTGCTCCACGAAGCCTAGGCTATGATCAGTCTCAGTCCCGCAGTGAGCACACCTAGGTGTCCAGTGTCCCCTGGGCCGAAGCTGCAGCTCGTCATGGAGTACGTGCAGAAGGGATTTTGCAACTTGGGATTCTTACACAGTGTCAGTCCAGCTGGAATTTCTCCTTTTAAAAATCCTCTCCAGACGGCTACCCACCCTTCCTCCTCCCTGGATTCAAACCCTGCAGGGTGACCTTAGCCAAATTGGAAACATTAATATCGCCCAACAGATGCAGGCTTTGAACACCAGTCTCTGCCAATTAAATCACTGGGTACAGGAACGAAAAACTACAGGGGCTGTCTACCTTAAATTGGTGTTTTTTCATTATTGTTTAGATGGTGTTCAATTCCCTTCTAAAACTAAGGTTTTGCTAAGTTTGGTAAATGCAAGTAAGGTGAGGTATGAGTGTTTGAAAAAAGAAATGTATGGAAGAGGGATATTCTGAAGGGCCTTAAGATAATGTAAAGCCGGATGGGTAAAATGAAATGGCATTAGAATGAAAGCAAGCAAAAGAAAGTGTTGAAGGTCTGACAGGGAGGTTTTGGTGAGAAATCGTGTGTACTCAGGTGTCTCCCCCTCCTCCAACACATTCATGGGCTTGCTCATCGGACCAGCAAAGCCCCCTCTGACTGAACTTTTGTCAGCTGAAGCTGGGGCCAGGGCATCCAAACTTGGACCAACTCTCCCTTACTGCCATGGATCCTTCCCATAGTAGGCCTGGTGATCATGATCATGCTTTTATTTGTTTCTACACCCCATTTTCTCTGCTTTATCCAGGAAAAGCTCTCTGAGATGAGCCTTCGCACTCCCAGACCCGGGAAAGCCATTCCTGTTATTGACAGATGAGCAACAGGGCGTTGCTCTAGGGGTTCTGGGCCAACCTACGCCAGTCCAGCGAGCAGTTGCTTATTTCTCTAAACAAATGGATCCCACTGTAAGAGGATGGCAGCCCTGCCTGCGTGCACTTGCGGCAGCTTCTCGTCTCGCTAGACCTAAGGCCTTAAAACCCACACTGGGCCAACCTGTAAATGTTAGTTCTCCACATCGGCTCCAGGACCTGCTCACTCATCAGGCTCTCTCCCCTCCATCACCCTCTTGTCTGTTAGATTTCTACTCTCTTTGTCAAAGACCCTCTCATCTCCCTCTCCCAATCCTCCACTCTCCATCCTGCCAGGCTTCACGGGTGTTCCACTCCCTAACGCAGGTAACACCCTCTTCTTACTACGGTGGACACCATCACCATTCGGACAGTGGACCTGCCTTTATCTCAAAGATTACTCCACAGGTCTCCTCCCTGGGCATCACCTGGGAACTACACATTCCCTCCCGACTGCAATCCTCTGGTAAGGTAGAACGGGTAAATGGTCTGACCAGAGACCACCTAGCCAAACTCTCCACAGAGCCCACAAATCCTGGGTGGAGCTGCTCCCACTGGTTTTAGTGCACCTCCGAGCCAGTCCCCATGGCCCCTTGTTCCTGACCCCCCTTGAACGGATGTGTGGCAGACCTCTTCTTACTAACCATGAGCTCCGCGTCCAACCTACACTGTTGGCTGGATATTTTCCATACTTCTCTTTGCTCAGACAGCTGCTCCAAGAACACGCAGACCTTTGTCTGCCACAACCTGTGCCTCCGTCCCCTGATGCACCTGTCAACCTGCTGTGCCCTGGAGACCAGGTTCTTCTGAAAGCCATCTCTTCAAAACCACTTCCGCCAAAGTGGATGGGTCCACACACGATCATCCTGACTACACCAATGGCTGTCAAGGCATCAGCTGTCCAGGGTCAAAGTGGTCCCTGTGGACAAGCAGTATGTATACGAGCACATGGGCCCAACTCGGGTTTGCATCAATGCATCCCTGGTCCACATCCCACTCAGCCTATAGAGTAGAGGCCCTCTGATTCTCCTTCCTCTGTTTCTTTTTTTTTTTTTGTTTTCAAAGATTTATTTATGCAAGCACTGGGTACAATCAGAAACACAGGAGGGTGAGAGAACTCACCAGAGACAAAGCGAAGAGCAGAACAGGCAGACTTGACGCAGCACACTGCTGAGGGGAGCAGTGGGCGGCAGGAGAGGTCTGCCCGCCATGTGGGACCCTCGCCTTGAGGCCAGGGATTGAACCGGTGCTGTAGAGGCTGTGGGCAGCTTCACAACCCAGCGCTCAACCGTCAACCGCTGCACCACCGGGGAGGCCCCTCTCCTTCCTCTGTTTCTAATCCCATCTCTTCAAGACACTTCCAGTTCTTCTGTCTATGCCCAGCAATTCCAGATCAGCACAGCCTCGGACCAGGTATTACCACTCACAGGGCTTCTTATCCTAATCTCCTCATTTTTTCTTTTTGCCCCATGCTTAGTCCATTTCATCCAACACCGGATCCAAGAACTGTCCCATACCACCTTTAACCAACTCCTTCTCCACCCATATCCTCGCGCTTCAAAGACTGTCTCATAACCAGGCCTGAGCGCCCACCCTGGTCTTCGCCCCTGGCAAGCAGGAAGTAGCCAAAGAGAGAACCATTTCACCTTTTCAACAAAATGCTGGTATGAAAGGTTGATGCAGGGGCCAGGAATGGGGAAGCCCACATACAAACAAGATGGTCCTGACACCAGTACCCCTGATTCCATCAAACCAAAACTGAAGCCATAAGCAGGAGAAAACAACTCAGCTCCACGAAAAAACAATTTAGTTCCCCCTAAGCCTGTTTCCCCCCCTGCCAACCCAGTTTTCCTGCCTAACCTCACCTCACCCTATGAAATGACATCTCCCCCCACAACGGGCACAATTTCAGGGACACCCATCTTGGGTACGACGCTTGCCTGGGGGCGCAATGAATTTTCACTTCCTTTGAGAAAGTTTAGCTTGGCTCCCCTTTTCTTTACTGCGCCAAACTGTTCAGGGCAGCCCCGGTATAAAAAGGGTTGTCTGACTGTTTCCCGATTCTGGTGGAGTGTTTCGGATTCTGGTGGAGCTGCCCGGACAGGGCCGGTTCTGAGATGGGCAGATTTGGGGGTCCTGGAGGGCGGCGTCCTGGTGGTGAGATGCTCTGTGAGGAGTCAGAGAAGCAGGGCTCAGAGGACAGGAGACTCGGGGGAATGCCCTGGGTGTGAGGTTTCCAGCTTTACTCCCCAGGACCCCTCTCTCCAGCCTCTGGATAACAAAACCTGGGGAAACAGGAAAGTAGATCATTTTTTCCTTTTACAACCTATTTAGTATTGAGGACTTTAAAAAAAAAAACCATAACATTTAATGAATACTGTTAAATTTACAGAAAAGTTGCAAAGATAGTACAGTTCTTATTCATCCCACACCATTTCCACTTTGTTAACATCTTACATGAATACAGTTGTATTTTTTTTTTCACAGCTAATGAAGCAATGTTGACACAGTGACCAAACTCTGTGCTTAATTTCATCAGTTTTTCCTAATGTACATTTTATGTTCCATAATCCAAATTGCCTCACTCAGTTACAGCCAGTTCTCCTCGATGTGCCTCTTGCTGACTGTTTCTCTGACTTTGCTTGTTTTTATAACGTTGACATTGGTGAGGAGTGATATTTTGGAGAGGTGTTGGGTTCACAATTGGGGTTCTTGGGTCACGTCTGAGAAAAGTTTCACCAGATTCCCCCTTTCACATACACAGTGAGTTTCCCCACAAGACAGAGACTTTTTGTTTCTGCCAAAGAGAAGTTTTATTATTTCTTTTTTTAAAAAAAGGAGAGTCAGAACCCTGCTACCCTCCCCCACCCACTGAGTAGGCTCTCTCCGACCAACGGAAAGGAGGGAAAAAAAAAAAAACTGCAAGAACGAACTACAGATCAAGTGGGACACTGAGTAGAGAGGAACTATTTCAGGCACCGCACCCCACAAATGGGAACTGTGGAGAACGGTGAAGAAATCACCACAGAGGTGATCGAGCGGCTCCGGGCGCCATCAGAGGAAGACAAGGACTCCACGGAGAACTATAAATAGCCTAAGGCCAGCCGAGAACCACTGGGAAAAAGCAAAGGTCAGCAAGGACAGGTCTCTGGTGCCACCTCATGACCAGAACAAAATCACCAACTAACTGATTCCCTGTTGGAACTAAGTAAATACAGAGGGAGGGAACTGTAAGGGACAGTGCCCAGCAACACAGCATCAACACTCTGGTGGAGTGTTGTCTCCAGTGCCAGTCTCAGTCTGGTGAACAGTTTCCGACACCCCTAAAGGAGCACTCCAAAGAGATGGAATCCACCCTTAGGACAACTTGGATCCTTCTCCTTTGGGGACTTGCTGGCGCGGGGTTGCACAGAGAGGAGGGGGCAGAGCTTGCTGGCTTTCAGGGCTGCTTCAGAACCCAGGGGTTCTCTGAGCCCCTCTGGCTGCCCCCCCCAACAGTAAATGGACTGACAGTGAAGAGGAGGAGGAAGAGGAGGACAAGGGTCCCCTGACAAAACTAAGCATCCCGGACGATCTAGACAGCTGCGAGGCCATGGTGAGCTCGGCCCTGGGGCCCCTTTCCTGCCCCACCTTCCCCCTCCCACCAGCACACCCTTCTTCTTGGTTTCCCTCCCTTTGATTAAGCTTTCACCCACCTCTGCTGGGAGCTAGTGGGTAGACACCAACACCATCCTCGAATCAGGTGTGCCCACGGAGGCCCTGAGAGGTGTGCCTCCCAACCTCCTGCCGGGCCCACAGGGGCACCCTGCACCTCTGGCCACAGGTGGCATTTTGTAACTCGGCCTTGGCCAGTGCTGAGGAAGAACAGGCGCGGCTACACAGACAGCTAAAGGAGCAAAAGCTGCTCTGCTGGCTCCTGGCTCAGCAGGTAGCCCCATGGGACCAGGAGACTGAGAAGATGGAGGCCCCAGCCCCCGGGGGGAAAGTGTGCCTGGGGAGACCCACCAGGCCCTTCAGGGAGCCATGGAGAAACTTCAGGTGAGTGTGTGTAAGGCAGGAAGGAATGGCCACTGGTCAGGTTTTCTGATCCAGCAGACCGGGTAAAGAACTGAGTCCTGGAAGTCTCAGTGAAATTTGCAGACTTTTATTGGGATTTACCAGATACATGGCAGGTAGGGGTGCTAGGGGGCCAGGAGGCTGACAGGCCTCCCGGCCCCCAGCAAGTCTTCACTCTTTCTGGGCTCTCTGGCCTTCTCTGGTGGTCTCTGCTGCTCTGCTCTCTCGGTTCTGCTTCTGCTTCTCTGCTTCTGCTGGCGTCCCCGTGACGCCACCCTTAAAAGCCCATCTTAGCCCAGGTGAATCCCATCTACCTATGCCCACACCCTACTCCAGGTGCCCGCATCAGGCATGCATTCGGGACCGCAGGGTTCCATCATCCATCCTATGGGCGGGAGAGCACATGCTGTGGGCTCCCTACCCATCCCCCAAAGATGGGCTCCTCAGCTCCTCACCCTCACTCAACTATGAGCAGGGCATCACCCACAGGTGATTTTAAAAGACTCACTGGCCTTTAGCTTACGTAGTGCGGCTGCCATGTTACTGGATACATGGCAGGTAGGGGTGCTAGGGGGTCAGGAGGCTGACAGGCCTCCCAGCCCCCAGCAAGTCTTCACTCTTTCTGGGCTCTCTGGCGTTCTCTGGTGGTCTCTGCTGCTCTGCTCTCTCGGTTCTGCTTACGTTTCTCTGCTTTTGCTGTGAATGCCACCCTTAAAAGCCCGGTCTTAGCCCAGGTGAATCCCATCTACATATGCCCACACCCTACTCCAGGTGCCTGCATCAGGCTTGCATTCAGACCACAGGGTTCCCTCATCTATCCTAAAGGCGGGAGGGCAGAAAAGCCTGATAGTTTTATCTTACCCTACAGTGTGGTTTTCCGGAGGGCTGGGCGGGCTGGGTGCTGGGCAGGCCGGCACTGCTGAGCCCCTGAGCCCGCTGTCTGGCCGAGGGCCGCTTTACCGAGCTCATGCAGGAGAAAGTGGGCTTACAGGACTGGATGGAGGAGCTGGAGCATCGATGTATCCAGATGTCTGGAGAGACTGACACCATCGGTGAGCGGGGAGGCTTGTGCCCTGCAGCTGGGGTGCTATGCAGAGGCTGGGGAGACCCCAGCAGCTGAGCTGTCTGCGCGCCCTCCCCCTAGGAGAATACATCACTCTCTACCAGAACCAGAGAGCAGTGATGAGGGAGGAGCACCAAGAGAAGGAGGAGTCCATAAGGCAGCTGGCCCAGGACAAAGAGGAGATGAAGGTAGTCAGAGCTCTGGCTCCATGGTGGTGCGGCTGGGGGCGGGGCGGGCTTCTGAGCATCTCTGCTTCCAGGTGAAGCTGTTAGCGCTGCAAGAGCTGGTTTTGCAGCTGGTGGAGGCACGCAACGAATGGCGGGCAAAGCCCTGAGCACCTGCCCAGAACCCTGCTGCTGAGCCCACTAGCGCATGCCTAGTCCCCAAGAAGCTTGGCACCGCCAACGTCCAAGGTGAGGAAAGCCCCTAACCGGCAGCTGGTCAGGAAGAGCACACTCCGCCAGGCACACAGCATCCTGTCTCTGTCTCTCTGTAGGGTAAAGAAAATATCAGGCTTTTCTGCCCTTCCGCCATCAGGATAGATGATGGATCCTTGTCCTGAATGCATGCCTGATGGTGGGCACCTGGAGTAGGGTGTGGGCATAGGTAGATGGGATTCAGCTGAGCTAAGACTGTGCTTTTAAGGGCGGCGTCACGGGGACGCCAGCAGCAGCAGTAGAAGCCGAAGCTGAAGCCGGAAGAGAAGCCGAGATCACCAGAGAGCCCAGATAAAGTGAAGATTTGCTGGGGGCTGGGAGGCCTGCCAGCCTCCTAGTCCCCCAGCCAGCACCCCTGCCTGCCATATGCCGGTGTAACCCCAATAAAAAACCTGCAAAACCACTGAGGACTCTGACTCCTCCTTTACCCGGTCTGCAAGGGATCAGAAAACCTGTGCTGTGCCCTGCTCCTGCCCTTACTCTCTCTAAAGAACCAAGTAAGGTGAGCCTTGTCCACGATGTGCAGCCGACCCAGGGCGAGGCCCAGCTAGGCCTGACTCCCCTCGAGAACGCCTCTGCGCAGCAGGTCGTTCAGCTGCTTCAAGAAATGCAGAAATCCCAGGAAGGCGTCACCATTGGAAACAGCCCATGCCTTCCCTTCTTCTACCAGGCTGACGAGAAGGAGGTGAAGATAATGGTGGTCTAGGCCACCGGCATGGGGCCGGAGGCTCTGCCCCCACCTGGCCCTCACCAACCCATCCCTGTTCCCCAGGCTTTCCCCCCCATCCTTTGGCTCTCCTTCCCAGTCGTCCTTTCATCCCTCGGCTTAAAAAAGGGGTACAACAACTCCCCTATCTAATAGGGTGAAATAGGTGCAGACCCTAGCCTCTGAGGTTAGGGCTGTGTCTTCATTTAACTCTGGACTAATCATACTTCCAGAGGCAAGGAGCTAGAAATATCCAGCTAGTTATTTAGGGGGCTCCGTTCTACAATAAGGGGCTCCTTGTATGACCAGTTGAATCCTTACCAGGCCTTCTTGCAGAGGGCCTAGGTTATATTAAGCAATTTTGGGCCACGTGCCCCCCACCTCACCCCAACCATGTCGAGCAGGGCAGCACTTTGAAAGCCCAGCACGGGGGCTAAGTGCAGACAGAGATACCAGCTGGGGCAGGTGGGCACCAACACCTGTCTAGAGTGTAGCCACAGAGATAGCAGTGGTTTATTTGAGACCACCCAGATCCACAAAGGGGTGGCCTCCCCTGCTCCCTTTTGAAATTTCCCCATGGGCCTTTGCACCCAATTTTGTTTTTGTTTTTTTTTTGTTTTGTTTTTAATTTTTTGTTGGACCCAATAATTGTTTTGATTTTTCTTTATTTTTTTTATTTTTACTTTTTGTTGCACCCAATTATTCTGGAGGTGATCCCTATCTGCAAAGGGGAGGCCTCTCCTACTACCTAGCAAAAGTCCCCATGGGCATGTGTGCCCGATTATTTTGTGGGAACCCACCTGTTAAGGGGGGGCTCTGCTCACTACACATGTCTTGCAGCTTGAGGTTACCCTGTCCCACTCACAAAAGTCCCGCGGGCATGAGGCCACCGCAGTCCTCAAAGGGGTGTCCTCCCCTGTCCCCGCTCACAAAAGGTCCGCGGGCATGAGGCCACCCCAATCTGCAAAGGGGTGGCCTCCCCCATCACCCCTCAAGTCCTGCGGGCATGAGGCCACCCCAATCCACAAAGGGGTGGCTTCCCCTGTCCTCCTCACAAAAGTCCCACGGGCATGAGGCCACCCCAATGTGCAAAGGGGTGGCCTCCTCCTTCCCCCCTCACAAAAGGCCCATGGGCATGAGGCCACCCAATCTGCAGAGGAGTGGCCTCTCCCGTCCCGCCCCTCACAAAAGATCCACACGCATGAAGCCACCCCAGTGCACAAAGGGGTGGTCTCCCCCTTGCCCCCTCACAAATGTATGAGGCCACCCCAATCCACAAAGGGGAGAACTCCCCCATCCCCCTCCTCACAAAAGTCCTGCAGGCATGAGGCCACCCCAATCCGCAAAGGGGTGGCCTCCCCCGTCGCTCCTCTCGAATGTCCCACAGGTATGAGGCCACCGCAGTCCACAAGGGGGTGGCCTCCACTTGCTGTCTTTGCAAAAGTCCCGTGGGCCTCTGTGCCTGATTATCTTGGGGCCACCCCGGATTTGCAGAGAGGTGGCCTTCACTGCTTCTTTTACAGAAAGTCCCCATAGAGGGAATGCATGGCTTACTCAGGTAATTTGGGGGTACACACTCCCCCAACCCTGTGGAAAACTGGGCTTGGCCAGAAGCGGGGCCGGGGTGGCTGGTGGAGGCCAGGCGGAAGGCGCGCGGGCACCCCGCGGTGTACATACTGTGCTGGGACGTGTGTACATGGGGCTGAGACGGCCCCTGTATCACAGCGGAGGCTGTGGTGGCCCCTGGGAGAGGAGGTTTCTATGAATCATTGGACATCAAGGAAACTTATTTATAGATCGCCCAGGACAGAGGAAGGAGGCAAGGCCAGGGAGTGGTTCCTGGTGTTTCACTTTTGTTTCTGAATAAACGGAACTCACCACGTGGTCGGGCCCTGGGTTCTGGGCTCAGGCGCTGCGCTGGGTGTGGGTCCTGCCAGCAGAGGGCAGGCTTCGGGGTGCAAGGTGCGCATTGGCGCTGCCTGTCAGGGCATCCAATCCCCCTCAGCTCTCTGACCTGTCGGGCCTGTGGGCTGCGTGCCGCCCCGGGAGGGCCAGAGTACTGGCTTCCAGCCTAGGCATTTCTCCTCTCACCCTGTTCTGGGGCTCCCACCCAGGCCCCATGAGTCCTCCAGGCTGGCACTCTACCCCTGGTGGCCACAGCAGGGTTCAGATGAAGACCAGCTAAGTCCAGGTGCTTTCCCGAGCAGCCTGGGAAAAACTGGGGCCTCCCAGGCACCCCTGAGCCCCCATGCTTAAACCTTTCCTTCCCCTTGAACGCCACAGAACACAGCCAACACACAACACGTTGCTCCCCATTGTTCAGAAATGGGTTTCATTCTCAGCCAAGAGACAGCAGGACTGGTCGCGGCCAGAAGCACACAGCTGCCGGGACAGCACCCCCAAGCTCGGGGAAGGGGCAGGAAGGTGCAGGGCGGGCTCACTGTGCGCAGGCCAGGAATGGCAGGGAGGCTCGTCGGAGGTGGCACTTGTTGGCGGGGGCGGCTGGGATGACAGTGTTTGCTTGTAGTTGGGCCACAAGACTCAGAAGGACAGCACAGCCGGCGGTTCCCAGCACCAGAGATGCGCGCTTGCACGTGTGTGTGTGTGTGTGTGTGTGTGTGTGTGTGTGGCGCGAAGGACCTCTCCTGCCACCCGCTGCTCCCCTCAGCAATATCTTCGGTCCTTCTGCCTGTTCTGCTCCCTGCTCTGGCTCTAGTGAATTCTCTCACCCTCCCACGCTTCTGACTTTACCCAGTGCTTATATAAATAAAAAAAAGAAAAAAGTTCTATTTGCAGAACTTCTAACCTCCTGGAATCCCCTGTGCAGAGTAAGCAGGTGGTCTCAGAGACTCTAGCTCCCTTTAGGGTGGCAGGTGCCAGCACACCAGCAGAGGACCTTACACTACTTCAAAGGAAATTGGCACCCCCTGATCACTGCAGCACTATTTACAGTAGCCGAGCTGTAGAAGGGATGGTACATAGATAATAGGATACTACTCATCAAGAAATATAAACTCATGCCATCTGGGGCAACATGGATGGAGCTAATGGAAATAAGCCCAAAGGAGAAAGACAAAAACATCACTTAGATATGGATATAGAGAAATTAAACAAAGGGCTAGATTAAGCTATACCTTGAGTCTCCCAGGTGGTGCCTGACTACTGGCTGGGGCTGCAGACCAGCCTAGACTTCCTGGCCTGACAGCACTGGATGGTGGACTGACCCTCTCTAGTTTGACATCAAACTTATTTGACGACAAAGCCTGACTCCTGCTGACTGAGTGCCCCATTGTCTTGTTTCACCTACACCACCACTGGGTCCCCAGCCTCTGCTATTTACTGGGTCTGAGATGGATCTTGTACTTGATGCTGCATGTAATTTTTTGTTTCTTTGTTTTTAGATTCATTTTTAATTTATTTATGCATATGAGAACTGGGGTACAGGCCAGAGGTGCAGAGGGTGAGAGGATTCACCAGACACAGAGTAGGGAGCAGAATAGGCCAATCCACTGAAATCACCTGCTGAGGGGAGTAGTGGGTGAGACAGGAGAGGTCTGCTGCCCCCTGTGGGTTGCTCCCTGGTCAGGAATCAAACTCAGGTCTAAGAAGTGATAGCACTCAGACTTAAACCTTATGCCCCCACGGAGGCCCTGTTTTTTGTTTTTTTTTTTTTTTACATCTTTTGATATTATTTAAAATAATAGAAGCACTCCTACTGCTCTACTTTCATAATAAACACGCTCCAGCCCTTGGCTCAGGTCAGGTTTACACGTGTCTTTGTCACCTTTACTCAGTGTCCATCTCTCACGACAGGGCAAGCTCCATGTCTCCAGGGTCCTCTCTCTGCTGCCATTGTGTCTGCAGGGGAGGCAGCTTGGGGAGGCAGGAGCCAGCCAGGGAGAGGGATGCTGGCAAGTGAAGAGGAGGCAAAGGCAGAGAACACTTGGGAGATGCTCCCTGGTTCACTGAGAAAAGCATTTCTCAAAGTGTTTGTGGAATCCTTGAAGTCACCCAGAGCCTGTCACAGGAGCCACGAGGTCAAAACTATTTTCTAAACGTCACGAAGACACCATTGGCTTTTACACTATTTTGATATCTGCTGAGGTAAAACTTACTAAAAATGGAGCTTATATTACTAACTGCAGTTATTCTTCACAACTACTTACCTCAGAAACACAACTCAAAGGCAGTGTCTTTCAAAGTGTCTTGGTTGAAGCATTAAAAATTATCTTCATTATTCTGTCATCCTCAAATCCACATTTTACAGCACCTGATGCGAGGACACGCAAGTGCACACACAACACTCCTGCTGCGTCCCCAACTACCATGTGCCAAGGAAAACATTTGCATGAGATGAATTAGACTGTTTTTCTTTTTTTGTAGGCAATACCATCTTCACATGAAGGAATGAATGATAAAATCTGTGGCTATTTGATCTGGTTAATGAGCAGACATTGTCCTGAAAATGAGTGTGTGCTCCTTTGAGAAAATCAACTGACAATTGCTGACTGAGAGTAACTTCACCTTGACCAAATGTAAGTGCTCAGAAAAAACCAGAATCATGGAAAATTGTGTCCTATCACTAACTTGACAACTTCCAGGACTACTTTTACTTTTTGGATTTGTGGTGAAAAATAAAATAAAATTTTTAAAATAATTTGAATCCAGTGTAATGAACATTGAAGAGCTTTATAATCTGTGGAACAACATATTACTTTAAAAAAAAATCACACATTAAAACTAACTGCAGTTAGTTTTATGCAAGAGAGAACTATGGAAATGTAACAGAATAAGAAATATTTAATGATATTGTTTCAGGTTTCACTTTGCAAATAACCTGGGAGAAAATGCCAGCTGTATAGATTTAATTTAGTATCCAAGTGGAATATTCACGATAATGTGAAAACACTACTTCAACATATTTGTGTGAGGCTGTAGACATTTTTTTTTAATAATAAATTTTATTTTTATATTCCCCATACAATTTCAACACCTCCATTCTGAGCTGTAGACATTTTTTCATAGACTTCAACCAGAACCACAGCTAAATGCAGAAGGAAACATGAAAATCCTACTGTCTTCTAATGAGACAGACAAGAAAAAACAATGAGACAGACAAGAAAGACAACTGCAAACATAAAACACATGAAAGATCCACTCTTCCCATTGCCCTGATTAAAGGAAGTTATTTAACAGGCATTGGTTATTGATTATCTATTAACAGGCATTGGATTATTACTATTATTCTAAATGAAACAACTACATGATCAAACTCGCTTTATTCCCAGTGTGGTAAGTATGGGGAGTGATACCTCCTAAACAAGATTATACTTGGCGTCCTCCCTAATCTGTAAGACTGGACACGGATCCGGAAGGAAAATACTGAGAATCACAGACCCAGTGCTTGGGTCATGGAGACAGGGTGAGGAAGCTTTGGGTGAGGACAGGAGGGGCCAGAGCAAAGCCCCAGGTGTCCAGTCTGGTTCTCATAGTTCCAGGCCCCAGGGCTGTGTCTAGGGCAGGAAGGTTACTGTTGGGGATACCCCACTGCCCCCTTAGCCTCCCTTCTGTCTCCAACACCTGTGTTGGGCCCTGGACACTTGTGACTCCTCCCCAGTTCTCAGTCCCCAGTGCCTGGAGGCTCCCAGGGAAGCCAATCAGCATGGCCCCCAGGTAAGTCTCCACCCACCAGCTTAGAGTCAGGAGCTCCCCCGACCCCAGTAGTGCTGGTCATGGGGTCCCCAACACTCCTCCTGCTGCTTCTGTCCAGGGCTGTGGCCCAAACCTGGGCTGGTGAGAGCAGGGAGGAGGGAAAAGGCTTCTCTGGTGGAGGCTGTTGCCTTAGGCTCCTCTGTCCCCCCATGCTTCCTCTCAATCCTAGTCCCTTTCTGTCCCCCCACCCTAGTGCCCTCTTCTGTCCCCCTGAGTCCCACTCCTTCTCCACCTGATGCCCCTTTTCAAGCTCTCCAGCCTCCTCCCTTCCTGAACACTTTCTCCCCTCATGCCCCATCTCCCTGGGACTCAGGACCAGTGCAGGGAGGAGGTTCAGCCCAACTTTCACCCCTTCCTGCCCCCAGGCTCCCACTCTTTAAGGCTTTTAGAAATCAAGACCTCCCAGCCCAGCCTCCAGGAGCCCCGGTACATGGCAGGGGGCTACATGGACCACGCACAGTTCAGGCGGTTTGACAGCAACTCTCCAGGTCAGTGTGGAGATGCTGGAGCCCAGGGCGGAGCAGGTGGGGCAGGAGGACCTGGAAAAGGAGACAGAACCAAAGACAATAGGCACAGAGGTTCAAGCTGCCCTAATGGCTCCTGGAGGACCTGCATGGCTGCTACAACCAGAGCTAGGACAGTGAACAATGCTTGCCCAGGGCCAGGTCACGCTCCCATTCCCCAGAGACCTTTGCCCCTAGTCAGGGTCGCAGTGATTCCCAGAGGCTATGGCACCTGCCATAGTGGAGGAGGGAGTTTGGGTAAAGCATGAAATGAACAACCTGTAGGGCAGGTACTTGGAGTGGATCCCAAGTCTCCTGGAGATGGGGAAGGAGGCGCTGCAGCTCAGAGGTAAGAGGGGCTACAGGGCCTTTGATCTCCCTGAGGCTCACACCCTACAGGGAAAACTGAATGGTCAGAAAAGCGCCCCCTTCTGGTTAGAGAGAGAACTGTCTCACAAGTTTTCAAGCTCTGGGATGGAGACTGGCCCAGAGGGTCCTATTGTTTCTGAAGGACAGTTAAGGAATCCAGTTTCTCCTGAGAAAGAGGGGAGACCATCCCTGAAATCACCCTGCACAGGACCCTTTTCACCGGCAGCCATCGTAGGAACAATGAGTTTCTCTCTTGAGATCTTGTTTTTTGGTCAGAAAGCATTTTTGGAGATCTCACTCCTGCCTGTCTGTGTCATCACCCTCCACCCAAGTCAGCAACAAAATGTTTAGAAACATGCATCCCACCCTGGGCTCTCACCTACTATCCCAGACTCCCAGACCAGGCTGGTTTCTGGGGTTTGTGCTTCCTCCCTCCAAGCATGTTTTCCTGTCCATTCTGAGGATGGTCATGAGGCTGCTTCAGTGACCATAGAGGAAATAGCAACCATAAAATGTCTGATTCTTCCTGCTCAGGCCCCCAAAGGGCACGTGTGACCCAGCACCCCATCTCTGAGCATGACATCACCCTGAGGTTCTGGGCCCTGGGCTTCTACCCTGACCTGGCCCCGTACATGGAGCTGGTGGAGACCAGGCTTGGCGGATGGAAACTTCCGGAAGTGGGCGGCTGTGGTGGTGCCTTCTGGAGAGGAGCAGAGATACATGTGTATCTTCAGCATGAGGGGCTGCTGGAGCCCCTTATCTTGAGATAGGGTAACTAGGGGGACTTGGGCATGGAGCCCATTCTCAGGAGAATCAGGAGCCCTTTGAGAACTTCTAAGGGTCAGACTAAGGACTGGGGTCTCCCCTTCCCTTCCCTTCCAGTGCCCCTTCCTCAGCCCTCCATCCCCACTGCGGGCATCACTGCTGGCCTGGTTCTCCTTGGAGCTGTGCTCACTGGAGCTGCGGTGGCTGCAGCTGTGATGTGGAGGAAGAAGCGCTCAGGTGGGGAAGGGAGTGGGGGAATCTTGTCCACTGGGGGCTTCCATGTCCCAGGGAGAACTTGCCCTGCCTGGTTAATGGGAAGTACCATCCACACACGTGTGTTCCCAGAGGGCATTTGGTTCAGTCCCCCCTCACCTCCTTTCTGCATTTTTCCCAGTCCTGACCTGGGTCTTTAGTCACAGTATTCCAGGATTAGCAGATTCCTTAAAGACTGCGTGGGCTGACTCCTCCCTTGTCTCACATGATGATTCTTCCCACAGGAAGACAAGGAGGAAGCTACACTCAGGTTGCAGGTAAGTGTGGATCAGGGGTTTGATCCCTGAGGCCCTGAGGATAGTGTTGATGAAGCCATTCAGTTTCCATTCATGATGGTGATTTTCATGTCTTCAAAGCTTAAGGCCACTTATTAATGGCTCAGCTCACCATACAGACATTCACCTCTTTGACTTCAACTGTGGACAATAATTTACATTGTGGGGTAGAATTGGAGGCGCATTCTTCCTTTGAGGAAAGAGACCACAGTTATGTGAAGAAGGTGACAGAAGGAAAGCACAGCAGCGAGCAGGAAATGGTTGTAAAAATGAGAAATTAGGGCATCGCTGGTGGTGCAGGCAGTTGAGTGCAGTGCTGTGAAACCATCCCCAGCCTTTGCAGTGGCACAGCAGACCTCTCCTGTCTCGTCCCCTGCTCCCCTCAGCAGTGGGTTTCAGTCCTTCTGCCTGTTCTGTTCCCGGCTCTGTCTCTGTGAATCCTCTCACCCTCTCGCACATCTGGCCTGCACCCTGGTTCTTGTATAAATAAATCTTTAAAAAAAGAGAGAGAGAGAGATTATTCAACACTGACTTTACAAAGACTGAGCACATTATTTTTTTTTGTATGTCATGGCACATTCTGTCCTTGTTGTCTTCCATGTATTTTATGGTTTCTGGTCTTAAGTCCCAGCCTATTATCCATTTTGAGTTGATTTTTGTGTGAGGTGGGAGACAGTGGTCTAGTTTCATTCTTTTGCACGTGGCTGTCCAGTGTCCCCAGCACCGTTTATCGAAGAGCCTTTCCTTGTGACCCCTCATCTTAACCTTGTCTACATAAACGTCACTGGATGGCACGTTGGAGAAAGGGGTTTACTTCTTCCCATCCGTAGTTGTATTTTAAAATTACAATTCATTTTACGTTCTCTATTGTCTTTCAGCAACCTTAGGTATTTACCTGGAACTATTTCAAAAGCACTTGAAACAATCGAAAGATTAGAGGCATATGTCCATTAAAGAGGAAAGTAAATGATGAACCCATCTGGATCAGGACCATTAATATCTGACAAGACAGAACAAGGAAGAGTGTGGGCTGACAGAGCAGCAGGAACAGGCCCTGAAGGGCTGGGAGAGGCAGTGAGGGGGTGAGTGTCCTTCCTGTAGGGTGTGCAGGATCCCCTAGTGTTGTCCAGGGACACCTACCTTGTGCTCTGTACCCCCCTCTTTTCCCTCTCCACTTGGAACAAAAGGAAGCATTAATGGGGAGAAGTGTGTCCTCCTGGGGCAGTTTTGAGTCCCAGTCACTTCCTGCTCCCCTCCCCAGGAGGTGGGTGGATTTAGGGGCTGCACTGTGTTGAGAGCTGGGGTGGGGGTGGGGTACATCCTGGAGCTGCAGCCCCTCCCCCCAGGAAGTCTGGTGGTCATCTACCTTGGGGAGAGGGGGCAGGGTCGTGGTAGTGCCAGAAAAGCATGGAGCTGATTCTCTATGATCTGAGCAAACTTGTAAAGAAAAGCCCTGGAGCCCTCAGTGGCTTTCTCAGGCTTTTATTGATCTTTTACATGTAGAGCAGCAACCAGGGCAGACAGGGGTGCAGGGATGCCAGGAGGCTGGCACTCTTTACTGGGCTCTCTGGCAGTTGTCCCTCTCCTGTGTTCTCTGCTTCTCTCCGCCAATATAAATACTGCAGCCCTGGCCCACAGAAGTAAACAATACAACTGAATATAACAACGTAACAAAATGCAGGTGTTCCATCAGGCATGCGATGCTAATGGCGGGAGGGCAGAAAAGCCTGACAATCATTTACCCTACAGGGTGGGTAACTTTCAGTGTTTTGTTGGGAAACTGTTATTCCATTGTAACAAGATGGTCTCCAGGAAAAGGGACGCTTCCAGGTTTCCTGCCCCACCCAAAAGGAGAGTGGAGCTGAGCTGGGAGAGAAGAAGCTGCACAGGAGAGTGAGGAAGGAGGACTGAGCCAGAGGAGACCTGGAGGAGGCACATGGAATGGAGAGACATGTGAAGAAACTGTGCTTGCCTTTTGGTCATGGACTGGGTGACATAGATGTGGATGAGAGACCCGAGGGGAGGTGACAGTGGCAGCTTATCCCTTGATTGTGATTTTGCTCTTTTCCTCCCATACTTGTCTGGTTGTTTCTGACCCTTTTCTGTGGGTCCCCACTGGAGGATGCTTTAGACTTGTGGCAGGCTTTGGGGCCTTGCTCGGGGCCAGTCCCATTTGGGTAGACTTTTACCCACGCGGGGATGGATAACTTTGGGTGCTTGATTTAGAAACTATATTTTTGTCTTTTCTGTATTGTTCCCTAATTGTATTAAATTTACTTTTCATTAAAGTCTCATATGTTTTGTGTTGATAGGGCAGATGGCAGAACCTATTTAGAGCAGGCAGGTTTGCGGGGTCAGGGTGCCCGTCTCCCTGCCCTGTAACACCATCTTCCCTTCCCCTCTGGCGCTCCTCTGGTGTGTTCTTTCACACTCAGAGTGTGCTCTGCCTTTATGAGGCAGATGGCAAAAGCCATTTGGAGCATACAGATTTGGGTGTCCCAGGGTGCCCCTCATTCTGCCTAACTGATTGAAGGTGTTTTCTCTGATCAGGACTCATTTCCCTTCTCTACTGCTCTGTCTCCACTGGATCCTCACCCAGAGGCAGGAATCCCCCAGGAGGAGGAATAAGCCCTCAGTGGGGATCTGACCAGGTTCCTGCTGTTTGAGGCAGGACCTTGTCTTCAGCCCTGGCAGGTCAGGGCTGGGGAGGGACTGACCTTCAGGTGAACTAAAGAAGCAGACAGAGCAGAATAGAACAGGGGCCTGTGGGGGGGACCCCAACTCCTTGGGGACAATATTGTGTGTCCTGATGCTTCTCCATGACACCTGCTCACACTGAGGGGGACTGGACCACAAGCAGGCGCTGGCCTGTCCTTCATGGGGGGCCTGGGTCTGGGCCTCTGACCTGGGAAGTCACTGGGTAATGAGGAGGGTAAAACAGTTTGCACCCGGGACCAGGTGCTGGGAATGGAGGGGTCCAGTGTTTTGAGCAGAGTGGCTCTGGGGTGTGGGTTCCACAGGGTGGGAAGGGAAGGAAGGATGTTTTTTCCAATAAACCTCTTGGTCTCTAGCAGCGCAGAGGCTCAGCATCCCTGGGAGGAGCCAGGTCTGTCCTTGGTCTCAGGGCCTAAGGAGTCACCAGGAAGGGCCCTGCTCCTGCTGGTGGGGGTCCCTGGGCCCTTCTCCCCCCTGAGCCCAGAGCTCCTGGCTGCCCTGCTCCTCTGTGTGGGCCTGGCTGCCTCTTGCCCTGTCTCTCCCCAGCCCTGAGGAGATGGCGCCTGCTCCTGTCCTAGCTCTGTGCTCTGCCTCGTCCCCTCCCTGCTGCTCCTCTTCCAGCTGCTCCTCGGGGTCCAAATGTGAGTGTGATGACCGAAGGGCATGATGGCTCAGAGTAGGATCTCTATGAACCCATGCAGAAGTGTGAAGGAGTCCTCGAGCCCTCAGTGGCTTTTTCAGGCTTTTATTGGGATTTTCAGGCTCTTATTGGGCACACCCCTGCCTGCTGTGTGCCTGGGGGCCAGGAGGCTGGCAGGCCTCCTAGCCCCCGGTGAATCTTCACTCTTTTTTTTTTTTCCTCCTCACAGCAGTGTATTTCAGTCAATCTGCCACTCTGTCTCTGGTGGATCCTCTCACCCACCCCTTCCCTCATCGCAGGCCTTACCCCAGCTCTTGTATGCATAAATAAATAAATCTTTAAAAAAAAAAAAAGAAAAAGAATCTTCACTCTTTCTGGGTGCTCCAGCATTCTCTCATGGTCTTGTTCTCTCACTTCTGGTCGTTTTCCATTCCTCGACACCGCCCTTAAAAGCCCCGTCTCAGCCCAGGTGCACCCACCTGCGCATGCCCACACCCTTCTCAGGTGCCCGCCATCAGACATGCATTCAGGACCACAGGGATCCATCATCAATCCTAATGGCGGAAGAGCAGAAAAGCCTGACAATCATTTACCCTACAGTGTCCCTCCCTGTTCTGTGGAAGTGGAAATTGTCCAAAGTAATGTTGAAACTGATGGTGACGGGGAAAGCAATGAAACAACTGATGCAGTAAAAGGGCCCATCACACCCGCCTGGCACAATTAGCACGTTTGCCATCTTAGCATTTGCAAGTTCCCCTCTGAGCAATCTATGACTTGACTTTTTTTTTTTTTAAAGATTTTTATTTTATTTATACAAGAACTGGGGTACAGGCCAGATGCGCGGGAGGGTGAGAGGATTCACCAGACACAGAGCGTGGAACAGAACAGGCAGACTGACGAAATACACTGCTGAGGGGAGCAGGGGGTGAGACAGGAGAGGTCTGCTCGCCAGGTGGGTTGCTCAGAGGCCGGCGGGGATTGAACTGGCACTGCAGAGGCTGTGGACAGCTTCACAGTGCTGAGCTCAACCACCTGCGCCACCAGGGATGCCCTGGTCTCTATCTTAACAGGGCCTCATTCCAAAAGAAAGGAGTCAAATGGCTGGCTGCTTCCCCCTCCCATAGCACAGATCCTTGTCTAACCACCCCTCCCCGCCTTTGTCTAAACAGCCCTGTTCTCTACCAAATGGCCTGCGCACTACAAAAAAAAGGAAATCTGTCAAATTT
This sequence comes from Talpa occidentalis, assembly GCF_014898055.3. Taxonomy (NCBI): domain Eukaryota; kingdom Metazoa; phylum Chordata; class Mammalia; order Eulipotyphla; family Talpidae; genus Talpa; species Talpa occidentalis. Next base: position 37,999,071 of record NW_023602073.1, read on the forward strand.
ATCAGCTTAACAAATGCTGAAATTTCTGAGTATAAATGGAAATCTTTGTGTATGTTCGTGGCCCAGATCTTAGAGGGGAGACTCTCCTGTCTGGTGCCCACTAGTGTGATAATAATGAAACCTGTACCCACTTGTCCTTGGAGTGTCCTTTGGTCCTTTCTAGCCTGGCAAAATAGTTTTTGAGTAGGTAGAGCCCTGGGGTCTGGAGCTCTTCCTTCAGGAAGGATGGCTGTGGGGGGGACCTTGGCTCTAGAAAAATTGGGGTACTTCCCACGGGAGGGAGAGGCATCGAAACAGAAGAGGGAAGAACACAAAGGACAATGCTGATGGTGGGTGGGTGAACTGGTGGTGGGAATTTTAAGGGGACTACACCTGAGAGTGTTACAGGGCAGGGAGGTGGCACTCCAGAACCCCCAAACCTGCCTGCTCTAAATAGGTTCTGCCATCTGCCTCATCAACACAAAACATATAAGATTTTAATGGAAAGGAACTTTAATACAATTAGTAAACAATACAGAAAAGACAAAGACTATAGTTTCTAAATCAAGCACCTAAAGATACCCGTCCCCTCGTGGGTAAAAGTTCACCCAAACAGGATTGGCCTCGAGCAAGGCCTGAAAGCCTGCCCCAAGTCTAAAGCACCTTCTGGTGGGGACCCACAGAAAAGGATCAGAAACAACCAAACAAGTCTGGGAGGAAAAGAGCAAAATCAAATCAAGACAAAAAACACCATTGTCACCTCCCCATGAGTCACCCACATCTGTTTCAACCAGTCAATGACCAAAAGGCAAGCACAGTTTTTTCACAGTTCTCTCTGCTCCATGTGCCTCTTCCAGGTCTCCTTCTGGCTCTCTGTCCTGCTTCCTTCCTTCTCCAGTTTCCTCCTCCAGCTTCTGCTCCTCCCTGATCAGCAATACCCTACCTTGGGTGGGGCAGGGAACCTGGAACGTCCCCTTTTCCTGGGCACTACCCTGTTACAAGAGGAGAAAGCATACATTCCACAAAAATGAAGAATGATGTGATAGATAGATAGATAGATAGATAGATAGATAGATAGATAGATAGACAGATAGATAGACAGATAGATAAATATAAATGGTGGGGGTGCTCCCCAAAAACTATTGTGATGACACAGTTAAGAGCAGTCTCTGAGCTGCAACAAGAGGGGGAGGGATGACAATTGCTCAGTCAGGGTTATGATGTTTCAAAAAGTGAACTATCAAAAATGTGAAAATATCCCCTCATTTTTTACTTTTGATTTATTTGTATCAAACACTTGTCAGTTAACTTAGGGGGAAGAAACAGATACCTTATAAGGGAAAACCAATCAGGTTAACTTCAGACTTCTCTGAAGAAACAATAACAATAACAACAGTACAAAACACAATAAAGCAAAACCAGACAATTATAAATGAGAGACATACTGCAGGGGATCAGAGGGAGAGAGGGAGGGAGGAGCACAGGGGTCTGTGGTGCTGGTGCACGGATACATCGGTGACGGAAATTCTATGGGGACTACACCTGAGGGTGGGGGAGCAAATATTGTTTAAAAATGAACAATGATGTAAAAAATAAAAAAATTTAAAAATTAAAAAAAAGAAACACTTGTCAGTTACTAATTCATTTAACTCCACCAATATTTGTATGTTATGTGCTTGGTGCTGTGTACAAAACAGAGACATTCCTAACTTCAGAGAGCTGCTTTCATGCAGGAGACAGTGAATAATAAAGACAAGAAACCCACCCCATCCTGTAGAGGGGCTGAGAGGAGGGATAGGCAGGGAGCAGGTGGGGCAGCAAGAAAGGGGGGTGTGGGGGCAGCTGTGTCCATCAAGGGGGTCAGTGCAGATGGTGGGATGGAAGCAAAGCCCTGGGAAGGGGATGTTCGGGAATGAGGTTCCCATGGAGGGAACAGCCTGTGGGGGCTGGCTGGTGCCAGGGGTGCAAGGGCAGAGGGGGTGAGGATCAGCTAGAGCAGAGGGAGAGGGAGGGACACAGGAGTGGGTGTCAGAGGCCTGGGAAGGGGCCACCCTGTGAGGCTGGGGGTAACTGTGGGGATGGGGAGCCCCTGCCAGGCTGTGAGCAGACCAGGGCCTGGTTCAGCTCCCAGGTGGCAGAAGAGACTAGTCTGTGTGTCTCCAGGTGAGACAGGAGGGGCTCTGGCCAAGCTGGGGCAGCACAGGTGAGAAGTGGCTCTTTGGAGGTTCAGGGGGCTCCCGAGGACAGTAGAGTTCTGTCCCATCTTCCCAGGCCTCATCAGGTAGAGGGCTCTGACTGGGGAGCAGGCTGGGTGAAGCTCTCTTCTTTTTTCAATTGAGGTAACATTAATTTACACACTGCATAGATGTGAGGTGTAGAGCTTCTCAGCAGGGAACTGTATATTTCACACACACCCACCAGCAAAAGTCCAATCACAAGTCCAATGCCATCCTGTTCCCTGACTGCTAAGAGTCTATGCTTTTAGAGCTTCCATATGATCCAGCAATTCCACTCCTAGGTATTTACCCAAAGGACACAGAAACATCAATTCCAAAGAAAACCTGCACCCCTAAGTTTATAGCAGCACTATTTACAATAGCTAAGCTTTGGAAACAGCCCAAATGCCCAAAAATAGATGACTGGATCAAGAAGATGTGGTACATATATACCATGGAATATTACTCAGCATTCAAAAAAGATAAACATGCAATTTGCAGCAACATGGATGGCGCTGGAAGGGATCATGCTCAGCGAAATAAGCCAAAAAGAAAAAGAAAAATACTGGATGGTCTCACTCATAGCAGGAATCTAGAAAACTTAAATAAGGGACCAGGAAAATGAATAACTATAAGAAAGTGAAAATCAAAATCAACAAAAACTATGAACCAGAGACACTTTTTCGGGGGTGGGGGCGGGAGGGGAGGGATTGGGGTCAGAATGGGGGTTTGCAATTGTATGGGGGAATATAAAAATAAAATTTGTTATTTAAAAATAAATAAATAAAAAAATAAAATTTGCAATTATAAATAAAAAAAAGAAAAGAAAGTTAATACAAATTAGCGTGCAATAGAGAATTAGTGTGCAATAGCAAAAGAGAAGAGAGAATATAGTTAGAATAGTTCCCAAGTGAAGCACCCAAAGTTACCCGTCCCCTCATGGGTGAGGCCCAGCCAAACAGGCTTGCCCAAAGCAGGCCCGCTGAGGCCCGAAGGCCTGCCACAAGGCTAAGGCATCCACCGGTAGAGACCCATGGGAAAGGCGCAGGAGGGGCCAGGCAAGTCTGGAAGGAAAAGAGCAAAGTCAAAATCCACAACAAGATAACAGCGGCCATTGTCAGCCTCCCCTTGAGTCTCTCATACACGTTTTTGCTCTTTCACGTGTCTCTATCCATGTCCCCACTCCCTGGCACAAGTCCAAGCCTGAGGAGAGAGAGTGGCTTCTTCTTGGAATGTCTCTCTGCTCCATGCGCCTCCTCCAGTCTCCTCTCCCCATCTTGCTCCACGTCTTCCTCCTCTTCCTTAGCTTCTCCTCCCTGCTCAGCCCCACCTTTCCTTGGGCGGGGCAGGACACCTAGAACCTCCCTTTTCTATGGAGAGCACATGGTACAGCCCTGCCCCGGTGGAGAACAAACGAAGGTTCCTCAAAATATTCAAAATAGACCTGTCCCCTGGTCAGGGACTCCATTCCTTGGTATTTACCCAAAGAAGGTAAAACACTAATTCCGAGGAATATGCGCCTCCTGTGGTCACTGCAGCGCTGTCCACCATAACCATGCAATGGACACAACCTAAGTGCCCAACGGCAGAGGAGGGGATAAAGAACTCGAGCTTTATACCCAGTGGAATACTACCCAGCTGTGAAAAAGATGTAATATTGAATTTGCAACAACATGGACAGATGTGGATGGGATGACGCTAAGTGCTGCACCTCCCCCTGCAGTGACCTTTTGCGCAGTCTCTCAACCCTGAGACGGCCTCATCGTTCACTGCTGTGCTGGTCCGCGGCAGCTAAGTGAAAAAGTTTGAAGGCGAAAGTCAAATGCTGGATGATTTCATTCATATGTGAAATATAAAGAAACAAAGCAGGGACTGGTAAAACTAAACCAAAACAAACTCTAGAACTGTAACTGCAAAATTGAGGATATGGGGTGGGGTGAGAGTAGGAAACAAGGTAGGAAGAGGGTCCCATGGACTGTGGTGGGGGACTATGGGGGCCCTTAGGTGGGGGGGAAGTGATAATGAACATCTGAAGAGGGTGACCCTGGGCCTCTGCACACATGCAGTGTGTAAACCAATGTTACCTCAACTCAATAATACAATGAGGGGAGAAAAGAAAAGTTCTTAAGCAAAAGAAAAAAAAGTAACTTGTCCTCTCCATCAATCACCGGCCTCAGGACTTTGCCTTCCCCTCCTCACTGTCATGCAGGCTGAGGGACTGGTTTCCCACAAGGTCAGAGGCAGGAGGTGTAGGGACTCCTGGGGCTGCTCAGACACCACTGGGTAGAGACACTGCAGAGAGGGCAGCTCTGAGGGGAACCAGAGACAGAGGGTCAGAGTAACCCCAGTGCTGAGCGAGGATCTGGTTCCCAAGGAGAGGGGAGTGTGTGTGTGTGTGTGTAACAGCAGAGACAGGATACACAACATAAGATGATAGGAAGTCAATTAACATCAAGCTCCAGAATAAATTAATTCAAATCACACACAGAGTAGAGAGTGTCAAACAACACCTCAATAAATACAGTTCCACGGAGAAGCAGTTTTTGAGCAGGACTGAAAAAGCATTGGACCTGAAGAGGAGGAGGTTTAGAAATACCTCATGGTTGGCTTGAGGTGGAAGGAGCTGGGCAGGAACCCCCTCCAGGCCCGCCTACAATGGTGGCACCTTCACCCTGACAGCTCCCTCCCCCAAACCCCAATTTTTCTATCCTTTGGAGTCACCATAGAAAACCCACTGGCCTCAGAGTCAGGGAGCACCATGGGCTGCAGCTACTCTCTCTCTAGACCAGAGCAGGAGGGAGCCACACAGGGGGAGGGAGGAGTGTGTGTCCTACTGGCCTGGTCCAGGGGCAGGATTAGCCCAGGTCACCCCAGTTCCTGAGCTGAGCCTTTGTCCACAGTCCAGGAAGGGAGGGAGAGATGGAGCAGGGTCTCCCTCAGCTCCTGGAGGAAGGTGTAACGTTAGGTGGGTGAACTTAGGTTTCTTTCTCATTCTGGGCTCCCCCATCTCCCCAGGTACCCTCCATGGGCAGCAGGGAGAGGATCTCAGATAAACCCAGGCTGGATCCCGCACCACCCTCCCCACTATCGTGTTCAGGATGAATCCCCTTGTATTCATGGCTACACTGGAGGAGAGCACAGAAAGGTAAGTATTATTATTGTATTCGCAAGTGATTAGAAGGAAGATTTTTTACTATAAATGCCCTTATTTTTGTTGTTGCTGTAACAGTGCTGTGCAAGCAGAAAAAAAAAAAAAAAACCTGGGAAAGGGAGAAAATGTGGAATTGAGTTTTCATGATGCAAACAAAAAAAAAAAAGGGAAAAAAAAGCCAAAAATAAAAATAAGACAAACATTGATTATTCAGTTTAACCCATGACACCCTGGAAGTTGCCAGATATCATGATCCCAGAGCAATTAATGTCTGTGGGGAGTGAGACTCAACAGCCCAGCCCAGGAAACACAGCGGGGGATGCAGGGCTCTGACCAGCCCAGGGCCCCCTGCTGTGGCAGCTGCAGTGGGGAAGGGTCTCCGAGCTGAGGAGTCTGGGAACTCAGTGTGGTCACATCCACTGGAAACATCCAGAGTGAGGTTGGTTCATCCTAGTGACAGCTGCCTCACTACCAGCCCAGGCCGTCCTACTATTGATAAGTTGAACTTAAAAAATTCCTCCCTGGAGGTAAAGCGTCAGGGAAAGGTGGTGGTGTCCATACAGGCGCTTCCCTCACAGCCAGGCCCAAGGAGAGTCCCCGAGTGTCTCCTCAGGGGCCTCTGCTGCCTCCTCTAGTGAACAGAGGACTCACGTCACGGGGGAAGGAGACCTGCCCTGCCATGTCTTCCCTCCTGGGGATCATGTGGGGAGTGAGCACCCGAGCACGTGTGCAGACAGCTCGGGACCCAGCACAGGGAGTGCTTGATCCTGAGGGCTCCTAGGGCCTTTGTGGGAAGGAACTTGAAATATAATTAGGTCTCCCCAGCTTCTCCTGGAGCTCCCAGAGGGACAGGGCTGTGCACACAAGGGGGAGCTGCATCCAGAGTGAGGTTCTGTGTCTTAATTGTCTCCCCAAGAGGACATTGCCTGCTCCCTAGAAGCTTCCTGGAGTGCTTGGATATCTAAATATCATTAAAATATTATGAAAATCGAAGCTCCACCATCCGGGTGGCTAGCTCATCCCAAACCTGGCATTTATCCTAAAGACAGGCATCCTAAGACATTCAGGCACCCTAGCCCAGAACGCCCCACCCACTGCCTTCTCAAAACAGCACCATGCCTTGAGAACATCTTACTGACAAGGTAAAGGAAGGCTAACGCCTAGGGTAAGGCAAAACTTTATTCTTTGCTCCCTCTAAGGAGCCATGTGGAATGGGGGATGGTGAGAACCTGAGGTTTAAGGAAAACCCGGCGTTTGGGGATGACCTGACAGTTTGACTTATAAGTTATGGTTTTCAGGAAAGAATATTGAACTTAAAAGGGTGTTCATAAGTTTGTGAAATCGCCACTGGGTGGTAAAAACATCCATCGTGAGGTTGAAAAACGACGCCTCTGGTGTGTTTCAGTCCCTAAACTGATGTTTGCAGGAAGTTTGCCTTTTCTTTCTTCTGGATTGTAGAATCAAGTGCCAGGTATCAACTTTCATTCCATTTTTTTTTTCCCAGTGGGAAATTTTCTTCAATTCTCAAGTCAGGATCTACTAATATTTGAAGCTGCTGTCACCTGATGATTTTGGAACTGATTTTCCCCAACCTTCTTCATTCCAGTACACATTTCAAAATCCTTCATACTTAGAATCTTCACCCTGAAGATTTCCTCTGTGAGGGCTGTGATAACCGACTCTTTGAAATAGAAAGTTGCGGGCCTCCCTGGTGGTGCAGCGGGCGGAGCACTGCGCTGTGAAGCTGTCCGCAGCCTCTGCAGTGTGGGTTCCATTCTCGGCCTCCCAGGGAGAAACCCACATGGCACGGCAGACCTCTCCTGCCTCTCCCGCTGCTCCCCTCAGCAGTGTCTTCTGTCTGTCTGCCTGTTCTTCTCCCTGCTCTGTCTCTGGTGAATTCTTTCACCCTCCCAAGCCTCTGACTATACTCCAGTTCTTATATAAATAAATAAATCTTTAAAAAGAAATAGAAAGTTGCCTATATTTTCCAAAATTCAAATCCTAATTCATAAAAGGGCTTCAATCACTTCCCCCACCTCTCAAAAACACTGTCTCAATTCCTTCCCACTGCACGGTCTGGTTAGGAACTGAACCAAACTATATTAAGGACAATTATAAATGAAAGACTTGAAACAGTGGATCAGAGGGAGGGATAGTGACGGAAAGAAAATTCTGAATAAACGGCATCATTCCTCATAGGGCCCAAATCAGCCTTTGCAACACATCAGCCAATTTAATTCCTCTTGTTATCTCTCATAAGTGAGAATTTTGTGGCAATACCAAATGCCTAAGAGTTTAGGACATTTTTTTTTTCTTTTTCTCCAAGTGGGAGTTGGAGTTATGTGATTTCAGCAAGGTTGGAGGATGGTGTGTGAGGATAGCAAGAGGTTCCAGTGGAGCTCAGACTGAAGTCCAGCCCTTGCTACGCAACTAGTGGGCTCTGCTCATGCCTTGACACTTCTTTTGACAAGGTAAAACTTCTATTTACTTCTATAGGGAAGGGTTTGCTTTCTGGGTCTGCTTTCATGTGTAGATGTCTAAAGTGAGAAATACCACCTTGTCTCATTATTTGTGCTCCCTTTTTTACTGTGTTTCTCTAATTATATTATGTAAATATCACACATTCATTGTGAACAACTCAAACCATTTATAAAATATGAAACTTCTGAAATATAAAAATGTAATAAAAATTATCTCGTCATCTTACCATAATAATAAGCATTAATATTTTGGTGACATTTTTGCATGCACCTCTTTACATGTCTATGTGTTTTTACATAAACAGCATTTAGCATAAATGATAATTTTCCTGTGGATACCTTTCCACACCCATATCAGCAGCTTTATCCCCATTTCCATTTTCCCCAAGTAACACACATATCTTAGCCAGAAAAAAAAAAATTGAGATTTTGCATGCGAATAGTTTATTTGGGTTCATTACCATGGGAACAGGAAGCATAAAGCAGGAAGTGGAAAAAAAGTTGATACCAGGGAGCTTTACTGACCTGGGTACTGCCATGGACAACTGGGGTTCAATTTCCCTGACAAATAAGGTGCAACTGGACTAAGGTGGTGGAAGGTTATACCTGCATGAAACTGGTTACTATGAAACAATAAACTATAGCAGTAAAAAGGTGAACTGACTGGATAGAAGACATGAGGCCTGAGAAATGTCCAATACAGTCTACTCCTTACACCACTCAGATCTTTTCACGCGCTCTGTGGAGTCCAGTCAGTCACAGGGTCTTTGATGTGGTGGCCAGTGACAAGCTCTACAAAAGACTCAGTTAATGGACCAAACCTCCACAGATGCATGTGGTCACAACACCATTATTAATGTGCTTTGTCTCTTTCCCACACAGCCATTCCAGATTCCCCTCTCCCTGGAGCAAACCTACATTCTTCATCCCTGCAGAGTGGGAGGCTGAGTCCCTCACCCCCATCAGGACATGGTTGCTGCATGGCCTGTTTGTATTTCTACTTGGCAAGAAGCCCCAGTTCTCCAGAGTTTCTACACGTGCTCCTATCTTACTCTATTGGGCAGCAGCAACCCTAGCTCCTCATAGTAATCAGGGTCAATTATTCTGAATACGATCACAATAGAGTTCATTATGGTTCACTGGCTCAAGGAATATAAATGCTTAGGCAGTAGATATAACATCAAATCCAGCAGAACCTTGCTGGTACAAAATATGCCTCCCAACCTCCCACCTCACATCCCTGGTGAGCCTCTAATCTAATAGGGTGAAGGTGTGGGGTGAGAAGGATAAATTCCTCCAGTGGATCATTAGGAGTAATGGTGAGAGTGGCTGATCCTTCTTCACCTCTTAGTTGCAGGATCCATGCTTTCTCAATATTGGAACACAGATTATATATTGGCATTTACTTCAATGTGTATAACACATGTTGAAAGCTGCCTTCCACCATCACAGAGTGTTTTGCCCAAGATAAAATGTTAACAGTTTTTAATGTCTCTCCTCCTTCAATTATGCTGTCAACTTCCAAGTGACATGCTGTGTGGTAGAATCAGTGATTCCTGCAGACATGCTGCCAATGTCATACTTATTTCACCATAAAACGTGCCCCTTATCAGAGGCAATGTTATATAGGCTCTATGCTGGTGAATCAGGCAATCTGTTGGCTCTTGAATGGAGATGCTGGCAGTCAGGGAAGGGAATTTTACATCCAGAATGGATATCAATTCTTGAGAACAAATCACTCTCCATAACAGGGTAAACTGAGTGAAGAAATCCACCTGTTACCATGTAGCTGTCTGGTCTACTTAAGTGATGTTATCACAGCAAGAGCTTGACTTTGATTTCTTTGACTGGAAATCTGGGCATTCGTGAGTGATAGTGACTGATGAATCTCCCATGATGAGAAAAAACTCATGCTACTGGACTCAGGTATGATCAAATCGCCCTTGATCTCGATTTCTATGACATTCAGGGACTGTTGAATAAGCCCTGGGGTGACCAACGAGAGAGGCTGAGTGTTATCCACACAAAGGGGACATTATCTGTGGTAGGTGCTCTCTGAGGTGAGAACTAACATGAGACACAAAGGTCTTAAACCCTGTGTCCACTCCCATGGACAAAAATGCCTCATTTCCTAACTTCCTTTGACGTTCATCTTCTCATCTTGCTCCTTCTCAGCACTGAATCATTCAGAAAGTCACAAACCACTGCCAGGAGTCTATTTTATAGCCATAACGGAGGGAGGTCAACATTGCCACCATTCAAATTAAGTCATCAGGGCACTGCCTGCAGCTCTTGCCACTCCTCACTGTCTCATTGGGCGCTCCTGGGTGAGGCTATTTAATGAAATTGTAGCCCTGGATATCCCATTACATCTCTAATCTTAATATCTTCCTCCTAAAACATATGTTCTTATAAATGGATGTCCTAACATGGGCTGATATAGACATTAATAATGATTTCTTGATTATACTTATGTAATGACCTATGGCTGATTTGATAGATATTGCTCATTTACAAAACCCTACTGTTTAACTAAAATTCAATATCCCCAATTTTTTTTTTTTCTTTCGGCATAGGGACAAGAGGATTCACCGGAGACAGAGTGGGAAGCAGAACAGGTAGATTTACTGAAATACACTATTAAGGGAGCATCTGGTGAGATAGGAGAAGTCTGCTGAGCCCTAGCAGGGTCAGCTCCCTGAGCTGGCCTAGATTCAGGCCTCAGTGGTGACACCGCTGAGACTTCACCCCTAGGACACCAGGGAGGCCCAACAAACCAAATTTGCATTACACCTACCATGTGTACTACCTCTACTGTGTACTTGGGAAGATCCCAGGTCACCACTTATTTGGTTCCTGCTCTGTAAAACGCCCAGGTAGAATTCAGAACAGAGGCAGCAGACATGTGAAGGAATCAGGGCCTGAGGGGCCTGGGCAGTGAGTGGTTTGGCTAAAGGGTTTACACTAGTTGTAGATCTTCTGCATAGGCCATAGCAAGAAGGAGGCCAGCACTATGACAGAACTGGACGCAAAAGGAGCGAAAAAATTTGGGTGATACAAAACAAACTTTATTAGTATTTCTATAATGAACAAGAAACCCTGGAGGAAATAAAATGAAAACAATTTGAAATCAATTAGGAAACAAAGATTTTTGAATTACAAGAGGAGGGCCAGGTGTCAGTGGGTGGAGGGATAGTAGAAGTTAGACGAGGATATGTGGGTAGAGAGGTGGGTGAGGAGAGGTTTGGGGTCAGCGGTGCTTAGTCAGCACCAGAGGTGGGCAGGCAGGACAGGGGTCAGGGGATGGGACCCTGGAGGAATGGCATCAGGTGAGCACCCTCTGCATATGTTGTTCCAGAGGAACAGGAGAGCCTAGCAGGCCTGCTGGGTCAGACAGACAATGCCCAGGGTACTGTAGCTGTTCCTGGGCACTCTGAGCTCACTAAACCCCTACATAGCCTGAAACCCTCCAGATTCCAGCAGGATGTCCCCAGGCTGCTGAGCTAATACCAGCCCTGCTGGGGAAACCAGTCCAGGACCTGCAACCTGTGGGACAACCTGCTGGGCACAAGCACACACCACCTGTTTGTGGGCAGCCAGGCCCTAGCCAGGCCCCAGCAGGGCAGCTGGCAGTGGTGTGTTTACACCAGCCCCACCGCGGGAGACAGGTAGAGGCCAGGATGCTTCAGGAGCTGCCCAGTGTGGGCAGTTCACACCCCACCCCTTCTGGGGAAGCCAAGACTGGCGCAGGATCCCAAAGACTTCTTTGAGGATTCTGAGATAAGAGGAGTGCTGCAGGAGGAACCAGACAATGACCAGGATGCTGCACCCCATGGGGACAGTGCTGAGCTCACTCCACCCCTGCTGGAACAGCCAGGCCCTGGCCAGGAGAATGCAGCCTACGCAAGAGCGTCCTGAGCTCGAACCACACCTGTGGGAGGAAGCCACCTCTGGCCGACATCCTGCAGGTTCAAGTGAGGGTGCTAAGCCCCAGCAGCCCTGCCTGGGGAACCAGCCCCTGCAGGGATCCTGCAGCACAAGCAGAGACAACCCCGGTGTCTGCTTCTCTCCAATCAGCAACTTGGCTGGGCTCTGGCCTGTCCCATGGGCTGCAGGGGAGCCCGACTTTGCTCCTTGAGAAGCGGCTACAGATGCAAGAGGACAGGCCATCAGCCACACGCCAGATTGCCTCTTGCCTTTTCAAACAGACCACATGCTAGAGCCCTGAGCAGGGACCACCCTAAAATAGGGGGCCCTTGGGATTCTGTTCCTCAAATGAGGCAGTTGCAGATGCCAGGTCAGACTGCTCGTGGTCCAAATCTAGCCCGTGTGGTCTCCTCCAAGGGCCACCTGACCCTACCCCGCCCAGCCGGGTCCATGCACCAGCCTGGGCCACTCACCCTCGGACGGCTCCTCCAGGGATTTCGGGTACTGCAGCCAGTTCCTTTGGACATGTGCCCCAATCTCAAAGTTGCAGGTGCACTTCAACCTGGGCTCTGTGCTGGGACAGATCCCACACTGGGCTGTGGGAGGACAGTCGGGGAATTGCACTCTCTGGATCTCTTCACCTTCCTGGACACAAAAGACCCCCTGGGAGTAAACAGACGCATCTGCTGGGTAGCAACCAGCTGGGGCAAGAGGGAGCAGCCATGACGGTTTGGGTCCCACCACCAGCCAGGCTGGTTCTGGTGTAGACATGAGCAGACTCCTGGGTGGGCCAGACCCTCCTTCCTGGAGCACGCACACACTCACTCTCACCGCACGCACACCTGCACTCACAGGGGGAAGGGAGGGGTGGGGGCATCAGAGCCCTGGCGTTGTCTGACCTGTCCCTAGGGCCCCCCTAGTTACCTGAGGGGCAGTGCTGGTGCTGGCCCGAGGCGTACGCACAGGCTCCTCATGCCTTTCGGCAGAGTGTGACACGAGTTTCGTGGACCTTTTTTGGGTCCACTGCGGGGAGACCTGGGCAAACAGCAAGAAAACGTGGGGCCAGGTCCAGGCCCACCAGGCAAGTGAGCTGGGTCAGGTTTGGTTCAGAACCAACTGCCTGGGGACCAGGGTTCCGAGGTCATGTGTGCCCTGTCATCTCGTGGAGGTGATGTCACTTCCTGGGTCCCCTTCCCTGGACTTCCTGCTCAGACAGATGCCCCCCCCCACTCCCCCCAGCCCGCCACATGGCTACCTGGGCCACTTCCTGTTGGCCCTCCATACCAGGCTCATCTCACAACACTGACAGCAGCACAGCCTCCCAGAGACCTTGGATGGAGCCATGCAGCCAGGGACAACCTGGGGACCCAGGTCTCTGGCTGCTGACCTGGCTCATCCTCCCTGCCAGGGAGCAGGCCCTGCAGCATCGGCAACTCCAGGCTCCTGTCTCCCATGGGCCCAGAGGAGCTCCAGAGTGTGGAGCCTCTCCCTAGGGAGTGGGCCACTCCTCTCTGCTGCCCTTGGAGGGGAGGCTGGTGTCAGGCTCACAGCACTTGGAGGGTCCCACCCGGGGAAGGGCACCTGCACACGCCTCACCCAGGCCTGGCCAGCCCTGCTGGGGGCAGAGACATCTCCCACCCGGGGTGCCTGTCCTCCCACCCAGTGTACCTGTCAGCCCTGCTCCTCTCTGGCCGTGCCCTACAGGGCTTTGCGGGCCCAGTCAAGGTGCCAGGGCCACAGACAGTGCACACGTGCCGGCCACAGATTTCTCAGGGCCCCCAACCTGCTCACACACCTGCCCACCTGCCTGGAGGTTGTATTGACTTGGGACTGGGTTCTGACTGGGACGAGGCCACCCAAGGCAGGGGGTGTCCACTCCAACAGTGACTGATGCCAGCGAGGCCTCTTCTGTCTCCTTCCCTGTCCTCACTGGCTGACTCTCCCTTTCTCTTTCTGTATGTCCCTCTGATGTTCTCTCTACCCCTCCTGGTCTGTCCTCATCTCACTCTCTGTGTGTGTCCCTGTCCCTCTTGGCCTCTCTGTCCCTGCCCCATTCCTCTGTGTCCCTGTCTCAGTCTCTCTCTGATCCCCAGTGTGCAGAGGACCAGAGGGAGGGAGGGAGGAGCACAGGGGACTGAGGTGATGGTGCACGGGTGCCTTGGAGAAGGAAACTCTATGGGGACTACACCTGAGGGGGTAGGTGGAAAACAAATAGTCTTTACAAGTGAAAAGTGAAGTTAAAAAATAAAAAAAAGAAGAATATAAAAAAAAATACAATCACGCCTGCAGGATCCTCATCCTGGTCCTGGTTTCTGCAGCAGTGGGGGTGTGAACTGTCCACACTGGGCAGTTCCTCAAGCATCCTGGCCTATACCTGTCTCCCGCAGTGGGGCTGTTTTGATCCTGTCTCCTGGAGACAGCATAAAATTGGGTTTTGTTTTTTGGTACAACCAGTCACTCTGTGTCTTTCTCTTTGGTGAGTTCAATTCATTTCCATGAAGGGTGATGACATGATGACTTACTACTGTGCTTTTGTCTTTAGTCAAATCCAGGCAAGAAATGTGTGGTAGGGCCTCCCCGGTGGCGCAGCGGTTGAGCGCTGGGTTGCAAGGCTGCCCGCAGCCTCTGCAGCATCAGTTCGATCTCTGGCTGCTCCCCGGCCACCGGAGGAGGGTCCCACATGGCGCGCAGATCTCTCCTGCTGCCCGCTGCTCCCCTCAGCAGTGTACTTCGTCAGTCTGGGCCTTTCTCCTCTTGATTCCCTGAATCACCTCCTCTTGATTCCAGGAATCTCCCTGCCACCCGAGCATTGGGGAGTTGGGGAGGATGTTGTGGCTCAGGAAATGGGGGCCTCCTCCTAACCATCTGTCCTCTCCTCCTCTCTCTCCTTCATCAGCCTGAGTGTGCGTGTTTGAGTCACACCAGCCCTGCACGGACAGGAAAGGCCCAGAACTTAAGTGATTCCCTGGTCAGTTACAGCACCAGCCCCTCTGCAGTCCCACCAGGGGAGACAGAGACTCTCCCAGCCCCAGCCAGAGCCACGTCACCCACACAGACCTTCCCCTCACAGTGTCCCCGATGCTGCCCCTTCCTGGCCCCACCCTTCCAGGTGCCCCCACCACTCCTTTTGGGCCCCATTTTCCTAGTCCCCATTTTCATCCTCTGCTCCATTTCCAGGAGCCTCCCTGTCTTCCTAGTCATGCCCTGGGGGCTCTCCTCAACCTCCCCTCATTCAGGGATGGAAAATTTTTAAAAGATGTATATTTGTTTATTTATTTCCTTACAGCGTGGGTCATCTTTCTATAGTTATTGTTCCTCTTAGGTGCGGCCCTTCCACCAATGATCCACCACACACCACCACCAGCTCCCCGGGTCTATCCCCGGCTCTGATCACTCCTGCTCCCCCCTGCTGCAAGACGTGGATGGTGGTTGGCCCCGGGTCTTGGTGTTTTCCTGGAACCTTGTCCTTTTCTTGGGCGAGGCCCTGGGCTCCTGGGTAGAATTGAATGTTAATTCCCTGGAAGCAGAAGCAGAAACAAAGTACAGAGACTCTGGAGTCCAAGGATCCATCCGAGACTGAAGGAACCTCTATATTTGGGGATCAGCCCATAGTCTGGGAATCAGCTGTTATGACCTGGAAACCTGCTTTTGTCCTTTGTCCATAGGACTAAGAAAATTTGGGGACTTCTGACCTGACACTGGACTTGGGCGCCCCCTTGTGAGCAGATCCCTGTCCTGCCGCTGGGGGCCCAGGGAGCCTGGGGAGGGCCTGGCTGAGCAGGAGAAAGGGCGGCTCTGGGCTCCTGTGCTCAGCCCTGTGGCCACACGGGGGCGCTGCCGCGCTGCTCCGGATTTGGTGGCGCTGCCAGGACGGGGCGGGGGCTGAGGTGGGCACAGCTGGGGATGCTGGAGGGTGGCGACCTGGGGGTGAGATGCTCTGTGAGGAGTCAGAGCAGCAGGGCTCAGAGGAGAGGAGACTCCGGAGCCTGCCCTGTGTGTGAGGTTTCCATCTTTTCTCCCAGAACCCCTCTCTCCAGTCCCTGGACGGTGATACCTGGGAAAACTGGAAAAGAAAAAAATTTTTCTTTATATAACCTATTAAATATTGAGAGTATTTTAAAAAATAACATTTAAAGAATACTGTTCGATTTACAGAAAAGTTGCAAAGGCAGTACACGTCTTGTTTATCCCACACCATTTCCCTTTTGTTAACATCCTACATGAGTACAGATTTTTTTTTTTTACCACTAATGCAGCAATGTTGACATAATAACTAAACGCCATACTTTAATTCGTTTTTGCTAATGTCCATTTTATGCCCAATAATCCCATCCAGTTTGCCTGGATGACAGTTTCTCAGACTTTCCTTGTTTCCTTGGGAGAGGTGTTGGGGTCACAGATGGGGGTTCTTGGGTCACCTCTAAGAAAAACTTCACCAGAGTCCTCCTTTCAGTGGGGTGAGGGCACACACACACACGCACACATATGAAAAGAAAGAAGTCCATGCTTGCACAGACACAAATTGGCAGGAGGACCTGATCCTGGAAGGGGGGGGGGTGTTGGGGAAGCCTGTTAGTGGAGGGTCATTAGAACTCTGTTGGTGTGTGTGGTGTGGAATTACACATTTTAATAGGTATGAAGCTGTACTCCAAAAATGTATACAGTGTTATAAACTAGTGTAACACACGCATATATATATTAATTATTGCTTTTGGGTGTTTTGCTTACATTACTGCTAAAAGCCATGATCCATTACGGAGGTCTTACTATGTGGGCCTCTTAGTTGAATCATAGTCTCTGGTATACTATCAGCTTTCCAATCCTCAGATATGGAGGAAATTTCTAATTCCATTTATACCACATCTAGGTCATGGGTAAGAAAATGTTTGCTCCTCAGTTGATCTATGTAGCCAACATCTGCATCAGTAATATAGAAAATCCTTGAATTTCCTCAAATTATGTCCTGGTAAACGTTCCTCAAATTATGTCCCCTGCAGTTATTTCATTGTTTTCCTTTCCTTTCCAGTCTGATTTGGCTAATTTTAATGCCATTCCAATAGGGAACAGTGGTAGAGAAAGAAATAGATGAGATAGTAATACATCACTCCTTAATTCTTGTAGCCCTAGGAAAATCAAGTGTTCTCTATGGTGGTGAAAAGAGGAGATTATTTCCTGATGCAGGAGCACTCACAATGTAAAGGAAATGCAGGGTTGTATTGCCATGGTTTGATCCATAGCACATTTTGGAATAGTGCCCAAGTCCTGTTTCATAAGCCTAAATAACTAACCTGGACCCGGGTTCCAAGGAGGACCATGAATTTGTGGCTCATGCGTGCACACTCCTCTGCCCCACGGGGGGGCATATTGTGGCAACACCCTTGTACAGACTTTGTTTCCTGTGGTTTCCTGAGGGGAGGTTCCCCGAACTGTGTTTGCATGGAATAGCTGTGAGCCATCTACAAACTTCCATAATGGAGTTTCCCTTCATGTATTTAAGCTGTATTCTGTTGTATAGTGATTTGTGGACCAGACAATGTAGCAGAAGTACACTGAAGCAAGTTGATTAAGAGTTGATAAATGAATGTAATGTCACAGAATTAGCTGACTGCTTTATTCTCAAAATGTTTATACTTCAGTTAGTTTATGCTTTAGTTGGAATTACCATGTTAATCCCTTCATCATATTGCTCTGTACTATTCTCAAATAGTTTCTCATTAAAGTCTTTTCTCCTTGATCTGCTTTGCAGACTTTCCAAACAAAGACTGCCACCTTTTTCCAATGTACGTTTTTCAAGCATCACAGAACTGGGGTGTAGACCAGAGGTGCAGTGGTTGAAAGGATTCACCAGAGAGAGTGGGGAGCAGAACAGGCAGATGTACTGAAATACACTGCTCCAGGGAGCAGCAGGCATGACAGGAGAAGGCTGCTGTACCCTATGTGGCTTAGCTCCCTCGTGTGGAATTGAACTCAGGCCACAGCAGTGATAGAGCTGAGACTTATTCTCAAAGACAACAGCGTGGCCCCTTTCCCAATAATTTCTCACTGCACAATTGGCCATATAGAATTTAATATAAAATGAATGTGTCTTTACTGATCAATGAATCATGTCACAGGCAAGTTTTAGATTTAAATTAATTGGTATGCATGTGTAAGGACTATATACTACATGGTTACTATGAATAGTTTTTTCTGAAATTGAAAAGACTCTTTTTGGTAAATGTCAAAGTAAAAACTAATATGAAAATATTTAACCTTTCGTTCTTATTATAACAAAATGGAAAATAACAAATGACAGGGTTTCACATGGTAGCCCTGAAGGATAATGCTTTTCAGATCCCTTTTATCCATCTTTTTTAATAAATAGCCCTTCATTACCTTTTTATGTTACAAGTTTGCATACTGAACCAGATTGCAATGAAATAACAGTCTAATACAAAACATTATGTTTGAAATAGATGTAGTTCATTCTGTGCCCATAAATTTTTAAGTAGTTGATGGAAAATTGGTCTCTCTAAGTAAGAGATTTTTGTTTTATTTTCAAGTTAGGCTATAGTTTTGGATATGTGGACAAACCATTTACTCTCCCTGGTATTATCTTTCTTCTAGCTAATTCTGTGAGTCATAGTCTCTTCTGGTACCATCGATATTATTGCAAAGAGGAAGATTTAATCCGGTGGGGTTTTTTAGTAGCTGAGTAGTATTTGTGTGTTGTGCGCCATATTTTTGTAACCAACTCATCTATTGTTGGACCCTTAGGTTGCTTCTATCACTTTGGTATTGAAAATACTATTACAATGAACATAGGAGTGCACATATCCCTTCATATTAGTGGTTTTGTATACTTCAGAGAGATATCTAAGAATGGGATTGCTGGATCATCAGGTAGAACTATTTTTAGTATTTTCAGAAATACCTATCCTACTTTTCTAGGAAAGGAAACAGTCTTCATTTCCACCAACAGTGGAGTAAAGACATGGATATAAGTTCTGACATCACAAAATACACAGAAAAACAAAAATGACACAGTTCCTTAATCAGCCTTAGAGATGACTTTTGTCAATCGGATTACATTGGCAAAGGAAACAAAAGCAAATATAAACAAATGGGACAATATTAAACTAAAAGGTTTCTATAGAGTGAAAGAAACCACCATTAAAAAAGCGAATGATTTGGAGAAAATACTTACATATGTCAGGCAAGGGCTTAATATAGAAATTTTATAAAGAACTCATTAAACTCATCACCAAAAGAACAAATGTCCCCATTGAAAAGTGGACAGAGATGTTGAAGAGCGCCTTGTCCACAGGAGACAGAGATGGCAGCAGGCCCATGAACGTGTGTTCTTCCTCTCCTATTCAGAAAGCAAATCAGAAGCAAAATGAGCGATCATCTCCTATCTGTTAAGAGGGTTATTATCAAAATAGACAAGAAACAAGTGATGGTAAATTTGTGGAGAGAAAAAATTCTTTGTAGATGTTGTTACAAATTTAAACTGTTCTAATCATGGAAATAGTGTGGCAATCCCTCAACAAAATTAAGAAAAGAAATATCACATGACCCAGCTAGCTGACTTCTCTTTAGTTGTCAAGCTTTACCACAAAAATATACAAACTTAAATTCAAAGAGATATATGGAACACCATGTTCATCATAACATTATTCACAACACTCAAGACAGAGAAACAAACTCAGAGCCCACTGATAGATGATAAAATAAAAAAAAGTGATATATATGATATAAATATATATCATATATATATACAGTGGGAGACTACTCAGCTATAAAGAAGATGAAATCCTGCTGTTTGCAACAACATGGATTGACCTAGAGTATCTATATTTTGCTATCTAAAATAAGTCAGAGGGATAATAAAAGCACCATATGATTTTGTTACAGGGCAAGGAGAGGGGTAGCCCAGACACCACAAACCTACCTGCTCTAAATGGGTTCTGCCGTCCACCGCATCACCACAAACATATGAGACTTTACTGGGAAGGAACTTCAATACAATTAGGAAACAATATAGGAAAGGCAGAGACTACAGTTTCTTTTTTTTTAAATATTTTATTTTATATAATTCTTACATCATTTTTCATCTTGGCACAATGTATGCATTTTCATTTTGGTTATATTCCCAATACAATTGCACCCCCCCCTTATTTTGACTCTAGTCCTTCCTCTCCCTGCCCTCCCTCCCTCCCCCACCCCGCACCCCCTCCCCCTGCAGTGTGTCTCTATAGTTTCTAAATAAAGTATCCAATGTTACCAGTCCCCTTGTTGGTAAAAGTCCATCCAAAAGGGATTGGCCCAGAATAAGGCCCCAAAGCCTGCCACAGGTCTAAGGCATCTTCCAGTGGGGACCCATAGAAAAGGATCAGAAACCACCAGACAAGTCTGGAAGGAAAAGAGTAAATTATCAAAAGCAAGACAAAAACCGCCATTGCCACCTCCCCACGGGTCTCTCGCCCACATCTGTGTCACCCAGTCCACGACCAAAAGGCAAGCGTGGTTTCTTCACGCGTCTCTCTGCTCTACGTGCCTCCTCTGGGTCTCCTGGCTCCATCCTACTTCCTTCCTTCCTCAGTTTCCTCTGCAGCTTCTTCTCTCCCTGCTCAGCTCCACCCTCCCTTGGGTGGGGTGGGAACCTGGAACCTCCCCCTTTCCTGGGGACCACCCTGTTACAATTTCACTCCTATATGGATGATAGAGAAACAAAACAAATGAACAAACAAAACAAACAAAAACAACATCTTAGTCTGTAAGAACAAAATATTTGCTGCCAGAGGGAAACAGGAAAAGGGGCTGAGGAATTTGGGTGAAGGAGTTCTTGTATGGTGAAGAATAGAAACTGTTTATTCAAATGTTAATTTTTAATGTACACCAAAACCTATCTCTATATAATGGTACAAACCAGTGGAACTTCAGTAAAAATTAAAAGAAAATGAAGTGAAACACAAAGATGTTTATTAGAGCTCATGAAATTTGTGATAATTCCGAAGCTCCCTTTGTATATATATGTAAAAAAGTAAAAGCTATTCTGAGATATTTTGACTTGCTCTCTTATATGCAATCCTCATACTTTTCCTTTTTTAAATTTTTTCTCCCTCAGCAGTTAATTTTTAAAAACAATGGAATCAACTGATGGCCTATGAAGGGACATTTCAAGGTCTTAATTTCAGAGGACATTTATTCTGATTGCTGTGTGTTCTTTACAGTTTTTGCTATAATACATGGGAGTCAGAATCTCCAAGATGGATGAGGGTTGCTCAAAGACCCACATTTTGATGCAAATTTCCTAAGTCATCCTAAATTCCAGCCACTTCAAAATTCATGGAGCAAACCCAAAGATGTAAAATTGTGGAGAAAAGGGAAATGATTTCCTTAGAACAAGAAAATGACACCTCAGGCTAAATTCAACCTTGTAAATACAATGAAAAACCAGCCACATTCATTTGTTAATTGTCCTTGGATATCTCCTTGCTGTAGTGCAGATTTTAGTAGTTGCAAAAAGAGCTACAATATATGTTAAATAAAGTTTGAAATATTTATTCTTTGAGGAGAGAGAAATTTGTCAATCCTTGTTCTACAGTCATGATTTGTAAACATTCAAGCGCAGCTTCTCTGGCATAGGGAGGGTGAAGAAAGAGATCTGAGCCTGTGTTCTTCTTCCCTTATCAGGTCTCTGAATCTACAGAAAATAAGGGAACTTTTTAGAGTTTGAAAATCAGTGAATTTATCTTTAATTGCCGCATCAATATTAGCTTGCTAATGCTGTTAATAACATTTATATCAGAAATAATAATAATTCAGGGTCAGTGATATAAGCGATGATTGGATAGTTCATTAAGTGGAACAAACATTATTAAGCAGTCTTTGTGGTGGAACCATAGCTGGGGGAGGCGTGAGGTATGGGGGTGTAAGAGTGCGGCAGAGATGGAGTAGAGAACAGAAAAGGAGGATTTATTGAAATACCCTGCAAGGGAACAGGGGGCAAGAGGGAGCTATACAGCTGTGTGTGAAGGATTTGAGACTTTTACACTAGGGTTCCATAGGGTTTCTTACTTGGGGAGCCAGTTTGCACGGGTTATCGGCTGGGGTGTCTGCTCTTGGGTGCAGACCCTTGACACAGACACGTGTGCAGGCCCTGCCTCTGCATTCCTGGAGCTGGGCTGGTTTATCTGCCATGGTGGTCAGTCTAGCGGCCCAGTTCCTGTGGCAGCCTTATTGATGCCCTTCTCTGCTCAAGTCTCTCAAACATGACTGTGGGGTAAGAGTGAGAGCTTAGTTTTTAACCTTATGAAATGAAACCCTGACACCCGTGTTGGGCCAGATGTATACTGCAGGAGTGACAACATAATCCTTTCTCTGGAAATCACAGTATTTTCTTTCCTTTTTCCAGAATTTATACTATTTTTGCTGATTTGATGGGCTCATGTTTTAATATTTGGTAATTAAACATGGTTTTGACAGGGAATGAGTAATAAAAAAATAAAGCAACCCAATTCAACCCCCTTTTGCTCTTTTGATTGTACCATAACTTACAACTTAATTGTCAGAAATTCTCTCTTAAGAAAATGTAGAATTGCTTCCGTGTTTAGCCTTTGGGGATTTGGGGTTCCCTTTTTGGTAATTTACTTGACACTTATTGATATAAGAGTGTTAAGTCATAAAGTGCATGCTTTGAATTGTTTCTGTCAGTAGAGACTTCCAAATTTAATGGATGCAGACAGGTGAAGACCAAGAAGAGGGAATGTAAATCGCATATAGGAAATTATCCACTGTGGCAGAAAAACAGAAACCAAATGGTGGGGTAGTGTTAAATAAGGTTAAAATTAAGCCCCTACCCCTTGCCCAGCAGGAAGGTTTGGGAGGCTTGAACACAGAGAGAACTGATGAGGCTGCTCTGGGTCCCAATCCGTAAGATGGATCCCTTTGACCAGGAATGTGGAGGCAAGGCCAGGACACATTCTGGGTCAAAGATCAAGCCCCCAGGATCAGACACCCCTGTACTAACCAGCCCAAAACTAACTCCCCAAAGCAAAACTGACAAAACTATTTATAAAAGGGAGCCCAAAATCTTTCTTCACTTGTAGATCTTTCCTGTCTCCCTAGCTGCTTCTCTTAGCAGTGTATTTGAACAAATGTGCCTTTTCTGTTCTCCAGTCTGCCTCTGGTGAAATTTTTCACCCCTGCACCTCTGGTCTGTCAAGGTATCATTAAGAATTTGAAAACCAAGCCCCCACTCCTTGGCCAGAGGCAAGTTTGGGAGGCTGGAATGATAAAGGGAGTGGATGGAACTGCCATGGAAACATGGACCTTAAGCTGGTGAGGCCCAGAACTGATGATCCTCTATGCTGATTCAGATCATCAGTCAGGACACACCCAAGACTAGTCACCCTAACCAGTCAATGGTTCTAAAGCGTAGAGACTTGGGACCCAAACTCTGAGCAGTCCACCCTTCCTGTTTCGCCCTCTGCTTCTTTTAGCAGTGTATTTCAATAAATTCGCCTGGTATTTCCCATCTGTCTCTGGTGAACTCTTTCACCCCTGCAACAGGGCCTCCACCTTGATTCTTCCCCACAACATTCTATATCAATAATCTTTGTTAGATAGAGTGGTGTGATTTCTTATAAAAGAAGATGGAACCTAACCTCTTCAACTACACCAATCTTCCATCTACCCAAACCTCTACTCTTTGTTCTCTGAATTCAGCAAATAAAAATAAAACTTAAAAAAAAAAAAAGCATGGGCCTCCCCTAGTGGCGCAGGGGTTGAGTACTAGGTTGCGAAGCTGCCCACAGAATCTGCAGTGCCGGTTCAATACCTGGCCACCAGCGAGGGTCTCACATGGCACCACAGAACTCTCCTGTTGTGCCCGCTGCTCCCCTCAGCAGTGTATTTCGTCACTCTGCCTATTCTGTTCTCTGCTCTGGCTCTGGTGAATTCTCTTACCCTCCCGCACTTCTGACTGTACCCAGGGCTTGTATAAATAAATACATAAATCTTTAAAAAAAAAAAAAAGCAAATAGCAATTACATCTACCAAGTTGCTCAGGATAGAAAGTTTGGCAGCATCTTTCATTTCTGTCTTTCCCTCACTTTCTATATCCATCCAAATCAGCCCTATTAGCTAACATCCTAAGCAAAGTACCACTCTGACCCACTCCTCTCTCTTTGTCTACTGCAAGTTTCTCCGTTGTTTTCCCTGTTGCATCTTGTTCTCCTACAATCTAGTTTCCCCAATGCAAAGAGATTTTCCTCAAACACAAATTATTCAATTCACTCCACTTGCCAACACCTCTCTCCATTTTCACAATTAGTTGAAGGTCAGGCCATCCCCCTGAATTAGGAAGTTCTGAGTGACTAGTTTCTGTGAATATCTTTGAGCTTGTCTCACAATTCCTTCTCCTTTGTCCACATGAAACACTGACCTCCTTTTTCTTACTGCAGGGTGATTCAGTCCTTTCTGCCTCTCTGTGCTCCCCTCTGCAATTGTGCTTTCTCCCAAACTTTGCTGTATGCATCCTGGTCTGTCAATAGAGTTCATATTGTCATTTATTGAAGTCTTATCATTTCCATGAAAGAATAATGTTTTCATAGCTTTACAGATACATACATTTTATTAAAAATATCCTGATGGGTTTCATATTTTGATGTTATCCTAAATGGCATTGAAAATTCAATTGGTTTGTTTCGATCCTTTGTACAGTTCCTATCACCATTTGTTATTTCTCTGTTGGATATTTTAAAACTTATTTATATTGCTTTTATTCCCTGCCACTGAAAAGTCAGTTTTATCACAACATTTTATCACAACAGTTTTATCTCTATATCTTGATCACTAGAACACTATCAATTCTACAAAAGTACAGTGTAGTTTCTCAATAATTAGTCATTGTTTCTTTTGAGTGAATATCATATATAGGTAACCTTGGAAAAAGTAATTAGCCTCTCTAAATCTCCTTCCTCAGATATTAATATATATGTAAGTGCACATATTGATATATGTAATATACATAGAATTAAAACAATGATACTTATACTTCCTGATATTTATCACTATTAAATCACTTTATTTTGGTTGAAGTGTTAAAAGCAACCTAAAAAACAAAGTATTCTGAATTTCCTAACATTTTTGTTTAGTTTTAAGCACACTGGTACTGTTATGACCTATTGGATTTGTTAGTATATTCCTTCTCAAAGGAACTTTTGTGCATATAGTATTATTATTTAATGTTATTTTTCTACTAAACTGACTGCATGACACAATTACAGCCCCCAAAAAGAAAGACAGGCTGAAAAAGAATCCTGAAATTACCTCTTGAAAATTTTAGAATTTAAACCTTACTAGTTCATTGCAACAGCAGTAACTGTGCCTTTTTTTTTTTTAATTTTCTTAAAGATGTATTTTATTTATACAAGCACGGGGTGCAGGCCAGATGCGCGGGAGGGTGAGAGGATTCCCCAGAGACAGCCTGGAACAGAACAGGCAGACTGACTGAAATCCACTGCTGAGGGGAGCAGCGGGCGGGGCAGGAGGGGTCTGCGCGCCACGTGGGCCCTCGCGGGCGCGGCAGAGGCTGTGGACAGCTCCCCAGCGCGCGCCCAACCGCCTGCGCCCCCTGTTTGCTGTTCTCCCCACAGTGTGAGCGCGACAGTAAAGCATCTGCACAAGGCGGGGCCAGGATGGGGACGCCTGGAAAAGCCAAAACCCAGGACGGGATTGCTCAGGACAGATGAAAGGGCCTCTCGGGCATTCCAAGGGTTGTCGTTAAGCGGCAGCTTTTTCGTTAAGGCTGAGAAACCGCTGGCGGTTCCCTCTGCCAATGGCTGTGGCCTGTGGCTCTGACGCCACAAAGAGCCCTTGTGACGGCACCGGCACCGCCTGCATCAGGCCCGCCCGGACTGCGCCTGTGTCCTCAGGAGCCGGGAAGCTCTGGACAGTGACCTGTGCACTCCGGACGCCGAGAGAGACAGTGAGAGCCTGTTTTGGGGTCTTTGGTTCCTTTGGGCTTATTTATTGGTTTATTTATTTAATTATTTGTTTAGGCTATTTATTTTAGTTATTTTATTTTTCTTTCTTTGTTTTTTACCTTATTTTCCTTGTTTTTTTTTTTTTTTTTTTTTTTTTTTGTATTTGTACCAGTCAGGGCTGGTGAGGGTGGTCAGCGTAGTCAAGCGCACAGGCGCTATGTCCCAGGGACGGCAAGGGCAAAGCTACCTGGTGCTGCGGGAGCTGGGGCGGGGCTCCCACGCCAAGGTGACGCTGGCGCTGCACGCGCTCACGGGCACGAAGGTGCTCATCAGGGGCGTCCGCAAGTCCGAGGTGCCCGACCTCCGCCTCCTGGCCCGCGAGATGGGGTGCATGAAGGCCCTTCACCACCCGAACATCGTGGAGCTCTTCCAGGTGGTGGACACCGGGCCGGAGCTGCAGCTCGTCATGGAATACGTGCAGGGGGAGGACCTGCAGGCCTTCCTGGACAGGCGTGGGCGCCTGGGCGAGCGCGAGGCCCGGCCACTCTTTCGGCAGATCCTCGCGGCCCTCAGCTACTGCCATGCCAAAGGCATCGCGCACAGGGATGTGAGGCCTGAGAACATTCTGCTGACCCGAGAGGGGAAAGTCAAGCTGGTGGACTTTGGGCTCAGCGTCCAGGCCTTCAACCGGGCGCTGAGCAGGTGCTGCTGTCGCCCAGAATACAGGGCCCCCGAGGTCTACCTTGGCCAGCGCTACAATGGCCCCAAGGTGGACGTGTGGAGCCTGGGCGTCGTGTTCTATAAAATGGTGACCGGCACACTGCCCTTCAGGGGCCCAAACCTCTGGGCGATCAGGGTGCGCGTCGTGGGCAGGCGGGTCCAGCTGCCCGACTATCTCACGGAGCAATGCCAGGACCTACTGGCCAAAATGCTGGAAAAGGACCCCTGGAGGCGCAGCACCCTGGAGAGCATCCGGCAGCACGCCTGGGTAGCAGAAAAGACTGAGGGACTCCTGCCCTTCAGCGAGCCGTCCCTCAGCCCCCAGGACCCGGCCATAATCAAAGGTATGGAGCGCCTGGGCTACCAGAGGCAGGAAATTCGGGAGGCCATTGACGCTAACCAGTACGACAAGGTCATGGCCACCTACCTGATCCTCCGCTCCAGGAAGCAGGCGGGGGAGGAGGACTATGAGGAGGAGGGCCAGGAGCGGCCCAGGCGCGTCACTTTCCAGGTGCCAAAGCTCGTCACCTTCCGGGAGCCCGGTGACCCCGATTCAAGGACAGCCTCCCGCAGCCTGAGGTTTCGGGGAATACCCCAAGGCCGGGTATCCTGCGAAAGCAGGAAGTCCAAAAGAGGGCAAAGGATGCCACCCCGGGCACCAGGGTCATCTCCGCAGGAGTCCCTGAGCTGGAGGACGCCCAGAAGCACACCACCGCCGCAGGGCAGGCCGCCTGTTAGATGATGCCCCGAAGGGCAGACCCTCTGCGCTAGGCCGGTACTGGAGGACGCCTGGGGGGACACCAGCACCTCTGTGGCCAGACCCCAGCAGGAGGACACCAGGGAGCACAGTAGCACCTTGGTGTCAGTCCTCCAGCTGGAGGACACTGGGGAGCATGGCAGCACCACTGAGACAGGCCCCCAGCTGGAGAGGGACCAGGAAAGCAGGGCCAGCACGATCTGTCCAGCTCCACAGGCCTCCAGCACCCCCTAAGACCTCCCCCAAGACGTGGCTGGCCTTCCAGTGCAGTGGCCCCTTCAGCAATCATCAGGGCCAGAGACAGGGTATTAGAGATTATCCTAGAATTTTGTTGCTGCTGTGCAGCATTCGAGTTGCAGAGCAACAAAGACTAAAAATAGCACCACACCAGACAAAAGCCTCCCCACCCCAAAGCACAAAGTGGCCATGGGGAACAGGAGTACACCAGGGAAGGTTGAGGCTCTGGAGAGGCTCAGGGGCTGGGCCCAGTCACAGGAGCCAGGAGCAGCATGAGACCCATGGGACTGCAGCACAGAAATCTGGGCAAAACTGATGTCCCTGAGCAGAGCAGGTGAAGGGCCAGGAGGGCCACGGAACTGGTGAAACACCTGGAGGGGAGCAGAGTGGGTGAGTGGTGGGGTGTGGAGGGGCTGGGGAGAGCTGAGCAGGTACAGGGCCCAGGAGGGGTATGAGGCTGTGTGGGTGGCCCCAGGGCCAGAGGCAGGAAACCCTGGGCCTCTCTCCCCCATCATAGGCTCAGTTCCCTGAGGACCATACTGCCCCTTGCTGGGAGAGACCTGCTGCTCTATCCTGGGCACAGGGATGGCATAGAGGATGCAGGAGCTCTTGCAAAGGCTTGGGTCCAGGTGGTAAAACGTGCAGATTGCAAGGAGCAGATAGAGAAGGTCTCTAGCTCCCCTTAAGAAAGACTCGGGGACCAGTATATTAGAATCCAAACAGGACTCTTCAAGGTGGACAGAGTTTATGCACAGACCAACCTTACTCCACACGACTGCTCAGCTGGAAAATCTGCACATCTTCCTACACCAGGAAGCCCTAGGCTGTGATCAAACTCAGTCCCACAGTGAGCATTGTCACCTCAAATTTTTGCAGCTTGGATTCTTACACAGTGTCAGCCCAGCTGGTATTTCCCCTTTTAAAAATCCTCTCCAGACGGCCACCCACCCTCCTCCTCCCTGGATTCAAACCCTGCAGGGTGACCTTAGCCAAATCGGAAACGTTATTATCGCCCAACAGATGCAGGCTTTGGACACCAGTCTCTGCCAAGTAAATCACTGGTCCAGGACGAAAAGCTACAGGGGCTGTCTACCTTAATTTGTGTTTTTTCTCATTATTAGATGGTGTTCAAGATGGGTAAAATGAAATGGCATAAGAAAGAAAA
>NW_023602073.1:38027775-38083560 GCF_014898055.3 Talpa occidentalis
CATGACTGTAGAACAAGGATTGACAAATTTCTCTCTCCTCAAAGAATAAATATTTCAAACTTTATTTACCATATATTGTAGTTCCTTTTGCAACTACTAAAATCTGCACTACAGCAAGGAGATAGTCCAAGGACAATTAACAAATGAATGTGGCTGGTTTTTCATTGTATTTACAAGGTTGAATTTAGCCTGAGGTGTCATTTTCTTGTTCTAAGGAAATCATTTCCCTTTTCTCCACAATTTTACATCTTTGGGTTTGCTCCATGAATTTTGAAGTGGCTGGAATTTAGGATGACTTAGGAAATTTGCATCAAAATGTGGGTCTTTGAGCAACCCTCATCCATCTTGGAGATTCTGACTCCCATGTATTAGAGCAAAAACTGTAAAGAACACACAGCAATCAGAATAAATGTCCTCTGAAATTAAGACCTTGAAATGTCCCTTCATAGGCCATCAGTTGATTCCATTGTTTTTAAAAATTAACTGCTGAGGGAGAAAATTTTAAAAAAGGAAAAGTATGAGGATTGCATATAAGAGAGCAAGTCAAAATATCTCAGAATAGCTTTTACTTTTTTACATATATATACAAACGGAGCTTCGGAATTATCACAAATTTCATGAGCTCTAATAAACATCTTTGTGTTTCACTTCATTTTCTTTTAATTTTTACTGAAGTTCCACTGGTTTGTACCATTATATAGCGATAGGTTTGGTGTACATTAAAAATTAACATTTGAATAAACAGTTTCTATTCTTCACCATACAAGAACTCCTTCACCCAAATTCCTCAGCCCTTTTCCTGTTTCCCTCTGGCAGCAAATATTTTGTTCTTACAGACTAAGATGTTGTTTTTGTTTGTTTTGTTTGTTCATTTGTTTTGTTTCTCTCTATCATCCATATAGGAGTGAAATTGTAACAGGGTGGTCCCCAGGAAAGGGGGAGGTTCCAGGTTCCCACCCCACCCAAGGGAGGGTGGAGCTGAGGAGTGAGAGAAGAAGCTGCAGAGGAAACTGAGGAAGGAAGGAAGCAGGATGGAGCCAGAAGGAGACCCAGAGGAGGCACGTAGAGCAGAGAGACGCGTGAAGAAACCACGCTTGCCTTTTGGTCGTGGACTGGGTGACACAGATGTGGGCGAGAGACCCGTGGGGAGGTGGCAATGGCGGTTTTTGTCTTGCTTTTGATAATTTACTCTTTTCCTTCCAGACTTGTCTGGTGGTTTCTGATCCTTTTCTATGGGTCCCCACTGGAAGATGCCTTAGACCTGTGGCAGGCTTTGGGGCCTTATTCTGGGCCAATCCCTTTTGGATGGACTTTTACCACAAGGGGACTGGTAACATTGGATACTTTATTTAGAAACTATAGAGACCACTGCAGGGGGAGGGGGTGCGGGGTGGGGGGAGGGAGGGAGGGCAGGGAGAGGAAGGACTAGAGTCAAAATAAGGGGGGGAGGTGCAATTGTATTGGGAATATAACCAAAATGAAAATGCATACATTGTGCCAAGATGAAAAATGATGTAAGAATTATATAAAATAAATATTTAAAAAAAAAGAAACTGTAGTCTCTGCCTTTCCTATATTGTTTCCTAATTGTATTGAAGTTCCTTCCCAGTAAAGTCTCATATGTTTGTGGTGATGCGGTGGACGCAGAACCCATTTAGAGCAGGTAGGTTTGTGGTGTCTGGGCTACCCCTCTCCTTGCCCTGTAACAAAATCATATGGTGCTTTTATTATCCCTCTGACTTATTTTAGATAGCAAAATATAGATACTCTAGGTCAATCCATGTTGTTGCAAACAGCAGGATTTCATCTTCTTTATAGCTGAGTAGTCTCCCACTGTATATATATATGATATATATATCATATATATCACTTTTTTTTTATTTTATCATCTATCAGTGGGCTCTGAGTTTGTTTCTCTGTCTTGAGTGTTGTGAATAATGTTATGATGAACATGGTGTTCCATATATCTCTTTGAATTTAAGTTTGTATATTTTTGTGGTAAAGCTTGACAACTAAAGAGAAGTCAGCTAGCTGGGTCATGTGATATTTCTTTTCTTAATTTTGTTGAGGGATTGCCACACTATTTCCATGATTAGAACAGTTTAAATTTGTAACAACATCTACAAAGAATTTTTTCTCTCCACAAATTTACCATCACTTGTTTCTTGTCTATTTTGATAATAACCCTCTTAACAGATAGGAGATGATTGCTCATTTTGCTTCTGATTTGCTTTCTGAATAGGAGAGGAAGAACACACGTTCATGGGCCTGCTGCCATCTCTGTCTCCTGTGGACAAGGCGCTCTTCAACATCTCTGTCCACTTTTCAATGGGGACATTTGTTCTTTTGGTGATGAGTTTAATGAGTTCTTTATAAAATTTCTATATTAAGCCCTTGTCTGACATATATAAGTATTTTCTCCAAATCATTCGCTTTTTTAATGGTGGTTTCTTTCACTCTATAGAAACCTTTTAGTTTAATATTGTCCCATTTGTTTATATTTGCTTTTGTTTCCTTTGCCAATGTAATCCGATTGACAAAAGTCATCTCTAAGGCTGATTAAGGAACTGTGTCATTTTTGTTTTTCTGTGTATTTTGTGATTTCAGAACTTATATCCATGTCTTTACTCCACTGTTGGTGGAAATGAAGACTGTTTCCTTTCCTAGAAAAGTAGGATAGGTATTTCTGAAAATACTAAAAATAGTTCTACCTGATGATCCAGCAATCCCATTCTTAGATATCTCTCTGAAGTATACAAAACCACTAATATGAAGGGATATGTGCACTCCTATGTTCATTGTAATAGTATTTTCAATACCAAAGTGATAGAAGCAACCTAAGGGTCCAACAATAGATGAGTTGGTTACAAAAATATGGCGCACAACACACAAATACTACTCAGCTACTAAAAAACCCCACCGGATTAAATCTTCCTCTTTGCAATAATATCGATGGTACCGAAGAGACTATGACTCACAGAATTAGCTAGAAGAAAGATAATACCAGGGAGAGTAAATGGTTTGTCCACAGATCCAAAACTATAGCCTAACTTGAAAATAAAACAAAAATCTCTTACTTAGAGAGACCAATTTTCCATCAACTACTTAAAAATTTATGGGCACAGAATGAACTACATCTATTTCAAACATAATGTTTTTTATTAGACTGTTATTTCATTGCAATCTGGTTCAGTATGCAAACTTGTAACATAAAAAGGTAATGAAGGGCTATTTATTAAAAGAGATGGATAAAAGGGATCTGAAAAGCATTATCCTTCAGGGCTACCATGTGAAACCCTGTCATTTGTTATTTTCCATTTTGTTATAATAAGAACGAAAGGTTAAATATTTTCATATTAGTTTTTACTTTGACATTTACCAAAAAGAGTCTTTTCAATTTCAGAAAAAACTATTCATAGTAACCATGTAGTATATAGTCCTTACACATGCATACCAATTAATTTAAATCTAAAACTTGCCTGTGACATGATTCATTGATCAGTAAAGACACATTCATTTTATATTAAATTCTATATGGCCAATGGTGCAGTGAGAAATTATTGGGAAAGGGGCCACGC
Source organism: Talpa occidentalis (assembly GCF_014898055.3). NCBI lineage: Eukaryota > Metazoa > Chordata > Mammalia > Eulipotyphla > Talpidae > Talpa > Talpa occidentalis. Next base: position 38,031,354 of record NW_023602073.1, read on the forward strand.
TGTTGGCTTTGAGAGTAAGTCTCAGCTCTATCACTGCTGTGGCCTGAGTTCAATTCCCCACGAGGGAGCTAAGCCACATAGGGTACAGCAGCCTTCTCCTGTCATGCCTGCTGCTCCCTGGAGCAGTGTATTTCAGTACATCTGCCTGTTCTGCTCCCCACTCTCTCTGGTGAATCCTTTCAACCACTGCACCTCTGGTCTACACCCCAGTTCTGTGATGCTTGAAAAACATACATTGGAAAAAGGTGGCAGTCTTTGTTTGGAAAGTCTGCAAAGCAGATCAAGGAGAAAAGACTTTAATGAGAAACTATTTGAGAATAGTACAGAGCAATATGATGAAGGGATTAACATGGTAATTCCAACTAAAGCATAAACTAACTGAAGTATAAACATTTTGAGAATAAAGCAGTCAGCTAATTCTGTTACATTACATTCATTTATCAACTCTTAATCAACTTGCTTCAGTGTACTTCTGCTACATTGTCTGGTCCACAAATCACTATACAACAGAATACAGCTTAAATACATGAAGGGAAACTCCATTATGGAAGTTTGTAGATGGCTCACAGCTATTCCATGCAAACACAGTTGGGGAACCTCCCTCAGGAAACCACAGGAAACAAAGTCTCTACAAGGGTGTTGCCACAATATGCCCCCCGTGGGGCAGAGGAGTGTGCACGCATGAGCCACAAATTCATGGTCCTCCTTGGAACCCGGGTCCAGGTTAGTTATTTAGGCTTATGAAACAGGACTTGGGCACTATTCCAAAATGTGCTATGGATCAAACCATGGCAAACAACCCTGCATTTCCTTACATTGTGAGTGCTCCTGCATCAGGAAATAATCTCCTCTTTTCACCACCATAGAGAACACTTGATTTTCCTAGGGCTACAAGAATTAAGGAGTGATGTATTACTATCTCATCTATTTCTTTCTCTACCACTGTTCCCTATTGGAATGGCATTAAAATTAGCCAAATCAGACTGGAAAGGAAAGGAAAACAATGAAATAACTGCAGGGGACATAATTTGAGGAACGTTTTCCAGGACATAATTTGAGGAAATTCAAGGATTTTCTATATTACTGATGCAGATGTTGGCTACATAGATCAACTGAGGAGCAAACATTTTCTTACCCATGACCTAGATGTGGTATAAATGGAATTAGAAATTTCCTCCATATCTGAGGATTGGAAAGCTGATAGTATACCAGAGACTATGATTCAACTAAGAGGCCCACATAGTAAGACCTCCGTAATGGATCATGGCTTTTAGCAGTAATGTAAGCAAAACACCCAAAAGCAATAATTAATATATATATATGCGTGTGTTACACTAGTTTATAACACTGTATACATTTTTGGAGTACAGCTTCACACCTATTAAAATGTGTAATTCCACACCACACACACCAACAGAGTTCTAATGAGCCTCCACTAACAGGCTTCCCCAACACCCCCCCCCCTCCAGGATCAGGTCCTCCTGCCAATTTGTGTCTGTGCAAGCATGGACTTCTTTCTTTTCATATGTGTGCGTGTGTGTGTGTGCCCTCACCCCACTGAAAGGAGGACTCTGGTGAAGTTTTTCTTAGAGGTGACCCAAGAACCCCATCTGTGACCCCAACACCTCTCCCAAGGAAACAAGGAAAGTCTGAGAAACTGTCATCCAGGCAAACTGGATGGGATTATTGGGCATAAAATGGACATTAGCAAAAACGAATTAAAGTATGGCGTTTAGTTATTATGTCAACATTGCTGCATTAGTGGTAAAAAAAAAAATCTGTACTCATGTAGGATGTTAACAAAAGGGAAATGGTGTGGGATAAACAAGACGTGTACTGCCTTTGCAACTTTTCTGTAAATCGAACAGTATTCTTTAAATGTTATTTTTTAAAATACTCTCAATATTTAATAGGTTATATAAAGAAAATTTTTTTCTTTTCCAGTTTTCCCAGGTATCACCGTCCAGGGACTGGAGAGAGGGGTTCTGGGAGAAAAGATGGAAACCTCACACACAGGGCAGGCTCCGGAGTCTCCTCTCCTCTGAGCCCTGCTGCTCTGACTCCTCACAGAGCATCTCACCCCCAGGTCGCCACCCTCCAGCATCCCCAGCTGTGCCCACCTCAGCCCCGCCCCGTCCTGGCGGCGCCACCAAATCCGGAGCAGCGCGGCAGCGCCCCCGTGTGGCCACAGGGCTGAGCACAGGAGCCCAGAGCCGCCCTTTCTCCTGCTCAGCCAGGCCCTCCCCAGGCTCCCTGGGCCCCCAGCGGCAGGACAGGGATCTGCTCACAAGGGGGCGCCCAAGTCCAGTGTCAGGTCAGAAGTCCCCAAATTTTCTTAGTCCTATGGACAAAGGACAAAAGCAGGTTTCCAGGTCATTACAGCTGATTCCCAGACTATGGGCTGATCCCAAATATAGAGGTTCCTTCAGTCTCGGATGGATCCGTGGACTCCAGAGTCTCTGTACTTTGTTTCTGCTTCTGCTTCCAGGGAATTAACATTCAATTCTACCCAGGAGCCCAGGGCCTCGCCCAAGAAAAGGACAAGGTTCCAGGAAAACACCAAGACCCGGGGCCAACCACCATCCACGTCTTGCAGCAGGGGGGAGCAGGAGTGATCAGAGCCGGGGAGAGACCCGGGGAGCTGGTGGTGGTGTGTGGTGGATCATTGGTGGAAGGGCCGCACCTAAGAGGAGCAATAACTATAGAAAGATGACCCACGCTGTAAGGAAATAAATAAACAAATATACATCTTTTAAAAATTTTCCATCCCTGAATGAGGGGAGGTCGAGGAGAGCCCCCAGGGCATGACTAGGAAGACAGGGAGGCTCCTGGAAATGGAGCAGAGGATGAAAATGGGGACTAGGGGATGGGGCCCAAAAGGAGTGGTGGGGGCACCAGGAAGGGTGGGGCCAGGAAGGGGCAGCATCAGGGACACTGTGAGGGGAAGGTCTGTGTGGGAGACGCGGCTCTGGCTGGGGCTGGGAGAGTCTCTGTCTCCCCTGGTGGGACTGCAGAGGGGCTGGAGCTGTAACTGACCAGGGAATCACTTAAGTTCTGGGCCTTTCCTGTCCGTGCAGGGCTGGTGTGACTCAAACACGCACACTCAGGCTGATGAAGGAGAGAGAGGAGGAGAGGACAGATGGTTAGGAGGAGGCCCCCATTTCCTGAGCCTCAACATCCTCCCCAACTCCCCAATGCTGGGGTGGCAGGGAGATTCCTGCAATGAAGAGGAGGTGATTCAGGGAATCAAGAGGAGAAAGGCCTGTGCTGCCCTGGAGGCCATCTGTGGGGAATGATTCTGGGGCTCCAGGGCCCCCTCCCTGCTAGCAGGTTAGAGTCAGCCCTGCTCACAGCTCCAGGCTGCTGACAGCCCCTCTGTGCCGTGACCCTGCAGACACCGCTCTGGGATAGTATAAAGAAAACAAAACAGCAAAATTAAATGGGAATCTGAAAACGGTAGAACTGATTTTTAAAAATCACATATTTTGAAGGGCACTTCAGAGGACGTGGATTCCTTGTCTGACAGCTCATTGCAATCAGGACCTTGACCGTCACGTGAGCTACTCTGGCCTCCACTGTTTCTTGTGAGAAAACAGCCACTGATCACTTTATCGCCTGAATATTTTACTGGTTTGTACCAAATCTCTTCCTCCTTTGCACCTAAAACAAAGATCTGGCATCTCCACAGTCTCTGAGGGGGAGGCGGCAGGTGGGGCCTCACTCAGAGGCTCCAGCTCTGGGTTCCACGAGGCTGTGATGGGGACGAGATCTTGGCGACTCTGAATGGCCTTGATCAGCGTGGAAGGACCTGCCTCAGAGCTCCTGCATGTGGCTCCTGGAGAAAACCCTCAGGTCCTTGTCCTGTGGGCGTCCCCTTAGCTGAGGGTCCACCGTGTGCAGGGAGTCACCCCAGAGAGGGGGAGCCCGGGCGGGAAGTCTCAGCCCCTGTGAGCCTGACTCTGTGACGTGGCGCGTCCCTTCTGCTTCATTCTCCTCACGAGGAAGAGCCAGCAAGTCAGACACACTCACGGGGGGAACTGTCTCCCCTCCTGTGTATCCCAGAACTGGTGGAGAATTGAAAACCAACACAGTAGACCTTCTGGACACTCATTATTTCCATTCTGCCCACATGAAAATAAGCTGCCTCCCACCAAGGCCCCTAAAGTCTCTCCCATCACAGAAGCAGCGTGACGTCAGCATCTCATCGCGTGACTCAGGACCACGCAAAGGAGGCGCCTTGACAGCTTCTGTCCAGTGAAACCGTCTGTGCTCAGCTCCTCATGGGCTCAGGCAGTTCCCTGCCCACAAGCCCTTGATGAGGATACTGTGGAGGACAGACACAGGGCAACTTGTAGACCCTATTTGTTATGTTTTTAAAGCAAATTTATTGACATATAACTTTTTTTAAAAAAATTATTTATTTATTTATTATACAAGCACTGGGTACAGTGAGAAGTGCAGGAGGGTGAGAGAATTCACCAGAGCCAGATCAGGTTGCAGAACAGGCAGACTGACGAAGTACACTGCTGAGGGGAGCAGCGGGCAGCAGGAGAGATCTGCGCGCCATGTGGGACCATCCTCAGGTGGCCGGGGAGCAGCCAGAGATCGAACCGATGCTGCAGAGGCTGCGGGCAGCCTTGCAACCCAGCGCTCAACCGCTGCGCCACCGGGGAGGCCCTACCACACATTTCTTGCCTGGATTTGACTAAAGACAAAAGCACAGTAGAAAGTCATCATGTCATCACCCTTCATGGAAATGAATTGAACTCACCAAAGAGAAAGACACAGAGTGACTGGTTGTACCAAAAAACAAAACCCAATTTTATGCTGTCTCCAGGAGACAGGATCAAAACAGCCCCACTGCGGGAGACAGGAATAGGCCAGGATGCTTGAGGAACTGCCCAGTGTGGACAGTTCACACCCCCACTGCTGCAGAAACCAAGACAGGATGAGGATTCTGCAGGCGTGATTGCATTTTTTTTTATATTCTTCTTTTTTTTTATTTTTTAACTTCACTTTTCACTTGTAAAGACTATTTGCTTTCCCCACCCCCTCAGGTGTAGTCCCCATAGAGTTTCCTTCTCCAAGGCACCTGTGCACCATCACCTCAGTCCCCTGTGCTCCTCCCTCCCTCCCTCTGGTCCTCTGCACACTGGGGATCAGAGAGAGACTGAGACAGGGACACAGAGGAATGGGGCAGGGACAGAGAGGCCAAGAGGGACAGGGACACACACAGAGAGTGAGATGAGGACAGACCAAGAGGGGGAGAGAGAACATCAGAGGGACATACAGAAAGAGAAAGGGAGAGTCAGCCAGTGAGGACAGGGAAGGAGACAGAAGAGGCCTCGCTGGCATCAGTCACTGTTGGAGTGGACACCCCTGCCTTGGGTGGCCTCGTCCCAGTCAGAACCCAGTCCCAAGTCGATACAACCTCCAGGCAGGTGGGCAGGTGTGTGAGCAGGTTGGGGGCCCTGAGAAATCTGTGGCCGGCACGTGTGCACTGTCTGTGGCCCTGGCACCTTGACTGGGCCCGCAAAGCCCTGTAGGGCACGGCCAGAGAGGAGCAGGGCTGACAGGTACACTGGGTGGGAGGACAGGCACCTCGGGTGGGAGATGTCTCTGCCCCCAGCAGGGCTGGCCAGGCCTGGGTGAGGCGTGTGCAGGTGCCCTCCCCGGGTGGGACCCTCCAAGTGCTGTGAGCCTGACACCAGCCTCCCCTCCAAGGGCAGCAGAGAGGAGTGGCCCACTCCCCAGGGAGAGGCTCCACACTCTGGAGCTCCTCTGGGCCCATGGGAGACAGGAGCCTGGAGTTGCCGATGCTGCAGGGCCTGCTCCCTGGCAGGGAGGATGAGCCAGGTCAGCAGCCAGAGACCTGGGTCCCCAGGTTGTCCCTGGCTGCATGGCTCCATCCAAGGTCTCTGGGAGGCTGTGCTGCTGTCAGTGTTGTGAGATGAGCCTGGTATGGAGGGCCAACAGGAAGTGGCCCAGGTAGCCATGTGGCGGGCTAGGGGGGAAGTGGGGGGGCATCTGTCTGAGCAGGAAGTCCAGGGAAGGGGACCCAGGAAGTGACATCACCTCCACGAGATGACAGGGCACACATGACCTCGGAACCCTGGTCCCCAGGCAGTTGGTTCTGAACCAAACCTGACCCAGCTCACTTGCCTGGTGGGCCTGGACCCGGCCCCACGTTTTCTTGCTGTTTGCCCAGGTCTCCCCGCAGTGGACCCAAAAAAGGTCCACGAAACTCGTGTCACACTCTGCCGAAAGGCATGAGGAGCCTGTGCGTACGCCTCGGGCCAGCACCAGCACTGCCCCTCAGGTAACTAGGGGGGCCCTAGGGACAGGTCAGACACGCCAGGGCTCTGATGCCCCCACCCCTCCCTTCCCCCTGTGAGTGCAGGTGTGCGTGCGGTGAGAGTGAGTGTGTGCGTGCTCCAGGAAGGAGGGTCTGGCCCACCCAGGAGTCTGCTCATGTCTACACCAGAACCAGCCTGGCTGGTGGTGGGACCCAAACCGTCATGGCTGCTCCCTCTTGCCCCAGCTGGTTGCTACCCAGCAGATGCGTCTGTTTACTCCCAAGGTCTTTTGTGTCCAGGAAGGTGAAGAGATCCAGAGAGTGCAATTCCCCGACTGTCCTCCCACAGCCCAGTGTGGGATCTGTCCCAGCACAGAGCCCAGGTTGAAGTGCACCTGCAACTTTGAGATTGGGGCACATGTCCAAAGGAACTGGCTGCAGTACCCGAAATCCCTGGAGGAGCCGTCCGAGGGTGAGTGGCCCAGGCTGGTGCATGGACCCGGCTGGGCGGGGTAGGGTCAGGTGGCCCTTGGAGGAGACCACACGGGCTAGATTTGGACCACGAGCAGTCTGACCTGGCATCTGCAACTGCCTCATTTGAGGAACAGAATCCCAAGGGCCCCCTATTTTAGGGTGGTCCCTGCTCAGGGCTCTAGCATGTGGTCTGTTTGAAAAGGCAAGAGGCAATCTGGCGTGTGGCTGATGGCCTGTCCTCTTGCATCTGTAGCCGCTTCTCAAGGAGCAAAGTCGGGCTCCCCTGCAGCCCATGGGACAGGCCAGAGCCCAGCCAAGTTGCTGATTGGAGAGAAGCAGACACCGGGGTTGTCTCTGCTTGTGCTGCAGGATCCCTGCAGGGGCTGGTTCCCCAGGCAGGGCTGCTGCTGCTTAGCACCCTCACTTGAACCTGCAGGATGTCGGCCAGAGGTGGCTTCCTCCCACAGGTGTGGTTCGAGCTCAGGACGCTCTTGCGTAGGCTGCATTCTCCTGGCCAGGGCCTGGCTGTTCCAGCAGGGGTGGAGTGAGCTCAGCACTGTCCCCATGGGGTGCAGCATCCTGGTCATTGTCTGGTTCCTCCTGCAGCACTCCTGTTATCTCAGAATCCTCAAAGAAGTCTTTGGGATCCTGCGCCAGTCTTGGCTTCCCCAGAAGGGGTGGGGTGTGAACTGCCCACACTGGGCAGCTCCTGAAGCATCCTGGCCTCTACCTGTCTCCCGCGGTGGGGCTGGTGTAAACACACCACTGCCAGCTGCCCTGCTGGGGCCTGGCTAGGGCCTGGCTGCCCACAAACAGGTGGTGTGTGCTTGTGCCCAGCAGGTTGTCCCACAGGTTGCAGGTCCTGGACTGGTTTCCCCAGCAGGGCTGGTATTAGCTCAGCAGCCTGGGGACATCCTGCTGGAATCTGGAGGGTTTCAGGCTATGTAGGGGTTTAGTGAGCTCAGAGTGCCCAGGAACAGCTACAGTACCCTGGGCATTGTCTGTCTGACCCAGCAGGCCTGCTAGGCTCTCCTGTTCCTCTGGAACAACATATGCAGAGGGTGCTCACCTGATGCCATTCCTCCAGGGTCCCATCCCCTGACCCCTGTCCTGCCTGCCCACCTCTGGTGCTGACTAAGCACCGCTGACCCCAAACCTCTCCTCACCCACCTCTCTACCACATATCCTCGTCTAACTTCTACTATCCCTCCACCCACTGACACCTGGCCCTCCTCTTGTAATTCAAAAATCTTTGTTTCCTAATTGATTTCAAATTGTTTTCATTTTATTTCCTCCAGGGTTTCTTGTTCATTATAGAAATACTAATAAAGTTTGTTTTGTATCACCCAAATTTTTTCGCTCCTTTTGCGTCCAGTTCTGTCATAGTGCTGGCCTCCTTCTTGCTATGGCCTATGCAGAAGATCTACAACTAGTGTAAACCCTTTAGCCAAACCACTCACTGCCCAGGCCCCTCAGGCCCTGATTCCTTCACATGTCTGCTGCCTCTGTTCTGAATTCTACCTGGGCGTTTTACAGAGCAGGAACCAAATAAGTGGTGACCTGGGATCTTCCCAAGTACACAGTAGAGGTAGTACACATGGTAGGTGTAATGCAAATTTGGTTTGTTGGGCCTCCCTGGTGTCCTAGGGGTGAAGTCTCAGCGGTGTCACCACTGAGGCCTGAATCTAGGCCAGCTCAGGGAGCTGACCCTGCTAGGGCTCAGCAGACTTCTCCTATCTCACCAGATGCTCCCTTAATAGTGTATTTCAGTAAATCTACCTGTTCTGCTTCCCACTCTGTCTCCGGTGAATCCTCTTGTCCCTATGCCGAAAGAAAAAAAAAATTGGGGATATTGAATTTTAGTTAAACAGTAGGGTTTTGTAAATGAGCAATATCTATCAAATCAGCCATAGGTCATTACATAAGTATAATCAAGAAATCATTATTAATGTCTATATCAGCCCATGTTAGGACATCCATTTATAAGAACATATGTTTTAGGAGGAAGATATTAAGATTAGAGATGTAATGGGATATCCAGGGCTACAATTTCATTAAATAGCCTCACCCAGGAGCGCCCAATGAGACAGTGAGGAGTGGCAAGAGCTGCAGGCAGTGCCCTGATGACTTAATTTGAATGGTGGCAATGTTGACCTCCCTCCGTTATAGCTATAAAATAGACTCCTGGCAGTGGTTTGTGACTTTCTGAATGATTCAGTGCTGAGAAGGAGCAAGATGAGAAGATGAACGTCAAAGGAAGTTAGGAAATGAGGCATTTTTGTCCATGGGAGTGGACACAGGGTTTAAGACCTTTGTGTCTCATGTTAGTTCTCACCTCAGAGAGCACCTACCACAGATAATGTCCCCTTTGTGTGGATAACACTCAGCCTCTCTCGTTGGTCACCCCAGGGCTTATTCAACAGTCCCTGAATGTCATAGAAATCGAGATCAAGGGCGATTTGATCATACCTGAGTCCAGTAGCATGAGTTTTTTCTCATCATGGGAGATTCATCAGTCACTATCACTCACGAATGCCCAGATTTCCAGTCAAAGAAATCAAAGTCAAGCTCTTGCTGTGATAACATCACTTAAGTAGACCAGACAGCTACATGGTAACAGGTGGATTTCTTCACTCAGTTTACCCTGTTATGGAGAGTGATTTGTTCTCAAGAATTGATATCCATTCTGGATGTAAAATTCCCTTCCCTGACTGCCAGCATCTCCATTCAAGAGCCAACAGATTGCCTGATTCACCAGCATAGAGCCTATATAACATTGCCTCTGATAAGGGGCACGTTTTATGGTGAAATAAGTATGACATTGGCAGCATGTCTGCAGGAATCACTGATTCTACCACACAGCATGTCACTTGGAAGTTGACAGCATAATTGAAGGAGGAGAGACATTAAAAACTGTTAACATTTTATCTTGGGCAAAACACTCTGTGATGGTGGAAGGCAGCTTTCAACATGTGTTATACACATTGAAGTAAATGCCAATATATAATCTGTGTTCCAATATTGAGAAAGCATGGATCCTGCAACTAAGAGGTGAAGAAGGATCAGCCACTCTCACCATTACTCCTAATGATCCACTGGAGGAATTTATCCTTCTCACCCCACACCTTCACCCTATTAGATTAGAGGCTCACCAGGGATGTGAGGTGGGAGGTTGGGAGGCATATTTGTACCAGCAAGGTTCTGCTGGATTTGATGTTATATCTACTGCCTAAGCATTTATATTCCTTGAGCCAGTGAACCATAATGAACTCTATTGTGATCGTATTCAGAATAATTGACCCTGATTACTATGAGGAGCTAGGGTTGCTGCTGCCCAATAGAGTAAGATAGGAGCACGTGTAGAAACTCTGGAGAACTGGGGCTTCTTGCCAAGTAGAAATACAAACAGGCCATGCAGCAACCATGTCCTGATGGGGGTGAGGGACTCAGCCTCCCACTCTGCAGGGATGAAGAATGTAGGTTTGCTCCAGGGAGAGGGGAATCTGGAATGGCTGTGTGGGAAAGAGACAAAGCACATTAATAATGGTGTTGTGACCACATGCATCTGTGGAGGTTTGGTCCATTAACTGAGTCTTTTGTAGAGCTTGTCACTGGCCACCACATCAAAGACCCTGTGACTGACTGGACTCCACAGAGCGCGTGAAAAGATCTGAGTGGTGTAAGGAGTAGACTGTATTGGACATTTCTCAGGCCTCATGTCTTCTATCCAGTCAGTTCACCTTTTTACTGCTATAGTTTATTGTTTCATAGTAACCAGTTTCATGCAGGTATAACCTTCCACCACCTTAGTCCAGTTGCACCTTATTTGTCAGGGAAATTGAACCCCAGTTGTCCATGGCAGTACCCAGGTCAGTAAAGCTCCCTGGTATCAACTTTTTTTCCACTTCCTGCTTTATGCTTCCTGTTCCCATGGTAATGAACCCAAATAAACTATTCGCATGCAAAATCTCAATTTTTTTTTTTCTGGCTAAGATATGTGTGTTACTTGGGGAAAATGGAAATGGGGATAAAGCTGCTGATATGGGTGTGGAAAGGTATCCACAGGAAAATTATCATTTATGCTAAATGCTGTTTATGTAAAAACACATAGACATGTAAAGAGGTGCATGCAAAAATGTCACCAAAATATTAATGCTTATTATTATGGTAAGATGACGAGATAATTTTTATTACATTTTTATATTTCAGAAGTTTCATATTTTATAAATGGTTTGAGTTGTTCACAATGAATGTGTGATATTTACATAATATAATTAGAGAAACACAGTAAAAAAGGGAGCACAAATAATGAGACAAGGTGGTATTTCTCACTTTAGACATCTACACATGAAAGCAGACCCAGAAAGCAAACCCTTCCCTATAGAAGTAAATAGAAGTTTTACCTTGTCAAAAGAAGTGTCAAGGCATGAGCAGAGCCCACTAGTTGCGTAGCAAGGGCTGGACTTCAGTCTGAGCTCCACTGGAACCTCTTGCTATCCTCACACACCATCCTCCAACCTTGCTGAAATCACATAACTCCAACTCCCACTTGGAGAAAAAGAAAAAAAAAATGTCCTAAACTCTTAGGCATTTGGTATTGCCACAAAATTCTCACTTATGAGAGATAACAAGAGGAATTAAATTGGCTGATGTGTTGCAAAGGCTGATTTGGGCCCTATGAGGAATGATGCCGTTTATTCAGAATTTTCTTTCCGTCACTATCCCTCCCTCTGATCCACTGTTTCAAGTCTTTCATTTATAATTGTCCTTAATATAGTTTGGTTCAGTTCCTAACCAGACCGTGCAGTGGGAAGGAATTGAGACAGTGTTTTTGAGAGGTGGGGGAAGTGATTGAAGCCCTTTTATGAATTAGGATTTGAATTTTGGAAAATATAGGCAACTTTCTATTTCTTTTTAAAGATTTATTTATTTATATAAGAACTGGAGTATAGTCAGAGGCTTGGGAGGGTGAAAGAATTCACCAGAGACAGAGCAGGGAGAAGAACAGGCAGACAGACAGAAGACACTGCTGAGGGGAGCAGCGGGAGAGGCAGGAGAGGTCTGCCGTGCCATGTGGGTTTCTCCCTGGGAGGCCGAGAATGGAACCCACACTGCAGAGGCTGCGGACAGCTTCACAGCGCAGTGCTCCGCCCGCTGCACCACCAGGGAGGCCCGCAACTTTCTATTTCAAAGAGTCGGTTATCACAGCCCTCACAGAGGAAATCTTCAGGGTGAAGATTCTAAGTATGAAGGATTTTGAAATGTGTACTGGAATGAAGAAGGTTGGGGAAAATCAGTTCCAAAATCATCAGGTGACAGCAGCTTCAAATATTAGTAGATCCTGACTTGAGAACTGAAGAAAATTTCCCACTGGGAAAAAAAAAATGGAATGAAAGTTGATACCTGGCACTTGATTCTACAATCCAGAAGAAAGAAAAGGCAAACTTCCTGCAAACATCAGTTTAGGGACTGAAACACACCAGAGGCGTCGTTTTTCAACCTCACGATGGATGTTTTTACCACCCAGTGGCGATTTCACAAACTTATGAACACCCTTTTAAGTTCAATATTCTTTCCTGAAAACCATAACTTATAAGTCAAACTGTCAGGTCATCCCCAAACGCCGGGTTTTCCTTAAACCTCAGGTTCTCACCATCCCCCATTCCACATGGCTCCTTAGAGGGAGCAAAGAATAAAGTTTTGCCTTACCCTAGGCGTTAGCCTTCCTTTACCTTGTCAGTAAGATGTTCTCAAGGCATGGTGCTGTTTTGAGAAGGCAGTGGGTGGGGCGTTCTGGGCTAGGGTGCCTGAATGTCTTAGGATGCCTGTCTTTAGGATAAATGCCAGGTTTGGGATGAGCTAGCCACCCGGATGGTGGAGCTTCGATTTTCATAATATTTTAATGATATTTAGATATCCAAGCACTCCAGGAAGCTTCTAGGGAGCAGGCAATGTCCTCTTGGGGAGACAATTAAGACACAGAACCTCACTCTGGATGCAGCTCCCCCTTGTGTGCACAGCCCTGTCCCTCTGGGAGCTCCAGGAGAAGCTGGGGAGACCTAATTATATTTCAAGTTCCTTCCCACAAAGGCCCTAGGAGCCCTCAGGATCAAGCACTCCCTGTGCTGGGTCCCGAGCTGTCTGCACACGTGCTCGGGTGCTCACTCCCCACATGATCCCCAGGAGGGAAGACATGGCAGGGCAGGTCTCCTTCCCCCGTGACGTGAGTCCTCTGTTCACTAGAGGAGGCAGCAGAGGCCCCTGAGGAGACACTCGGGGACTCTCCTTGGGCCTGGCTGTGAGGGAAGCGCCTGTATGGACACCACCACCTTTCCCTGACGCTTTACCTCCAGGGAGGAATTTTTTAAGTTCAACTTATCAATAGTAGGACGGCCTGGGCTGGTAGTGAGGCAGCTGTCACTAGGATGAACCAACCTCACTCTGGATGTTTCCAGTGGATGTGACCACACTGAGTTCCCAGACTCCTCAGCTCGGAGACCCTTCCCCACTGCAGCTGCCACAGCAGGGGGGCCCTGGGCTGGTCAGAGCCCTGCATCCCCCGCTGTGTTTCCTGGGCTGGGCTGTTGAGTCTCACTCCCCACAGACATTAATTGCTCTGGGATCATGATATCTGGCAACTTCCAGGGTGTCATGGGTTAAACTGAATAATCAATGTTTGTCTTATTTTTATTTTTGGCTTTTTTTTCCCTTTTTTTTTTTGTTTGCATCATGAAAACTCAATTCCACATTTTCTCCCTTTCCCAGGTTTTTTTTTTTTTTTTCTGCTTGCACAGCACTGTTACAGCAACAACAAAAATAAGGGCATTTATAGTAAAAAATCTTCCTTCTAATCACTTGCGAATACAATAATAATACTTACCTTTCTGTGCTCTCCTCCAGTGTAGCCATGAATACAAGGGGATTCATCCTGAACACGATAGTGGGGAGGGTGGTGCGGGATCCAGCCTGGGTTTATCTGAGATCCTCTCCCTGCTGCCCATGGAGGGTACCTGGGGAGATGGGGGAGCCCAGAATGAGAAAGAAACCTAAGTTCACCCACCTAACGTTACACCTTCCTCCAGGAGCTGAGGGAGACCCTGCTCCATCTCTCCCTCCCTTCCTGGACTGTGGACAAAGGCTCAGCTCAGGAACTGGGGTGACCTGGGCTAATCCTGCCCCTGGACCAGGCCAGTAGGACACACACTCCTCCCTCCCCCTGTGTGGCTCCCTCCTGCTCTGGTCTAGAGAGAGAGTAGCTGCAGCCCATGGTGCTCCCTGACTCTGAGGCCAGTGGGTTTTCTATGGCGACTCCAAAGGATAGAAAAATTGGGGTTTGGGGGAGGGAGCTGTCAGGGTGAAGGTGCCACCATTGTAGGCGGGCCTGGAGGGGGTTCCTGCCCAGCTCCTTCCACCTCAAGCCAACCATGAGGTATTTCTAAACCTCCTCCTCTTCAGGTCCAATGCTTTTTCAGTCCTGCTCAAAAACTGCTTCTCCGTGGAACTGTATTTATTGAGGTGTTGTTTGACACTCTCTACTCTGTGTGTGATTTGAATTAATTTATTCTGGAGCTTGATGTTAATTGACTTCCTATCATCTTATGTTGTGTATCCTGTCTCTGCTGTTACACACACACACACACACTCCCCTCTCCTTGGGAACCAGATCCTCGCTCAGCACTGGGGTTACTCTGACCCTCTGTCTCTGGTTCCCCTCAGAGCTGCCCTCTCTGCAGTGTCTCTACCCAGTGGTGTCTGAGCAGCCCCAGGAGTCCCTACACCTCCTGCCTCTGACCTTGTGGGAAACCAGTCCCTCAGCCTGCATGACAGTGAGGAGGGGAAGGCAAAGTCCTGAGGCCGGTGATTGATGGAGAGGACAAGTTACTTTTTTTTCTTTTGCTTAAGAACTTTTCTTTTCTCCCCTCATTGTATTATTGAGTTGAGGTAACATTGGTTTACACACTGCATGTGTGCAGAGGCCCAGGGTCACCCTCTTCAGATGTTCATTATCACTTCCCCCCCACCTAAGGGCCCCCATAGTCCCCCACCACAGTCCATGGGACCCTCTTCCTACCTTGTTTCCTACTCTCACACCACCCCATATCCTCAATTTTGCAGTTACAGTTCTAGAGTTTGTTTTGGTTTAGTTTTACCAGTCCCTGCTTTGTTTCTTTATATTTCACATATGAATGAAATCATCCAGCATTTGACTTTCGCCTTCAAACTTTTTCACTTAGCTGCCGCGGACCAGCACAGCAGTGAACGATGAGGCCGTCTCAGGGTTGAGAGACTGCGCAAAAGGTCACTGCAGGGGGAGGTGCAGCACTTAGCGTCATCCCATCCACATCTGTCCATGTTGTTGCAAATTCAATATTACATCTTTTTCACAGCTGGGTAGTATTCCACTGGGTATAAAGCTCGAGTTCTTTATCCCCTCCTCTGCCGTTGGGCACTTAGGTTGTGTCCATTGCATGGTTATGGTGGACAGCGCTGCAGTGACCACAGGAGGCGCATATTCCTCGGAATTAGTGTTTTACCTTCTTTGGGTAAATACCAAGGAATGGAGTCCCTGACCAGGGGACAGGTCTATTTTGAATATTTTGAGGAACCTTCGTTTGTTCTCCACCGGGGCAGGGCTGTACCATGTGCTCTCCATAGAAAAGGGAGGTTCTAGGTGTCCTGCCCCGCCCAAGGAAAGGTGGGGCTGAGCAGGGAGGAGCAGCTAAGGAAGAGGAGGAAGACATGGAGCAAGATGGGGAGAGGAGACTGGAGGAGGCGCATGGAGCAGAGAGACATTCCAAGAAGAAGCCACTCTCTCTCCTCAGGCTTGGACTTGTGCCAGGGAGTGGGGACATGGATAGAGACACGTGAAAGAGCAAAAACGTGTATGAGAGACTCAAGGGGAGGCTGACAATGGCCGCTGTTATCTTGTTGTGGATTTTGACTTTGCTCTTTTCCTTCCAGACTTGCCTGGCCCCTCCTGCGCCTTTCCCATGGGTCTCTACCGGTGGATGCCTTAGCCTTGTGGCAGGCCTCCGGGCCTCAGTGGGCCTGCTTTGGGCAAGCCTGTTTGGCTGGGCCTCACCCATGAGGGGACGGGTAACTTTGGGTGCTTCACTTGGGAACTATTCTAACTATATTCTCTCTTCTCTTTTGCTATTGCACACTAATTCTCTATTGCACGCTAATTTGTATTAACTTTCTTTTCTTTTTTTTTATTTATAATTGCAAATTTTATTTTTTTATTTATTTATTTTTAAATAACAAATTTTATTTTTATATTCCCCATACAATTGCAAACCCCCATTCTGACCCCAATCCCTCCCCTCCCGCCCCCACCCCCGAAAAAGTGTCTCTGGTTCATAGTTTTTGTTGATTTTGATTTTCACTTTCTTATAGTTATTCATTTTCCTGGTCCCTTATTTAAGTTTTCTAGATTCCTGCTATGAGTGAGACCATCCAGTATTTTTCTTTTTCTTTTTGGCTTATTTCGCTGAGCATGATCCCTTCCAGCGCCATCCATGTTGCTGCAAATTGCATGTTTATCTTTTTTGAATGCTGAGTAATATTCCATGGTATATATGTACCACATCTTCTTGATCCAGTCATCTATTTTTGGGCATTTGGGCTGTTTCCAAAGCTTAGCTATTGTAAATAGTGCTGCTATAAACTTAGGGGTGCAGGTTTTCTTTGGAATTGATGTTTCTGTGTCCTTTGGGTAAATACCTAGGAGTGGAATTGCTGGATCATATGGAAGCTCTAAAAGCATAGACTCTTAGCAGTCAGGGAACAGGATGGCATTGGACTTGTGATTGGACTTTTGCTGGTGGGTGTGTGTGAAATATACAGTTGCCTGCTGAGAAGCTCTACACCTCACATCTATGCAGTGTGTAAATTAATGTTACCTCAATTGAAAAAAGAAGAGAGCTTCACCCAGCCTGCTCCCCAGTCAGAGCCCTCTACCTGATGAGGCCTGGGAAGATGGGACAGAACTCTACTGTCCTCGGGAGCCCCCTGAACCTCCAAAGAGCCACTTCTCACCTGTGCTGCCCCAGCTTGGCCAGAGCCCCTCCTGTCTCACCTGGAGACACACAGACTAGTCTCTTCTGCCACCTGGGAGCTGAACCAGGCCCTGGTCTGCTCACAGCCTGGCAGGGGCTCCCCATCCCCACAGTTACCCCCAGCCTCACAGGGTGGCCCCTTCCCAGGCCTCTGACACCCACTCCTGTGTCCCTCCCTCTCCCTCTGCTCTAGCTGATCCTCACCCCCTCTGCCCTTGCACCCCTGGCACCAGCCAGCCCCCCACAGGCTGTTCCCTCCATGGGAACCTCATTCCCGAACATCCCCTTCCCAGGGCTTTGCTTCCATCCCACCATCTGCACTGACCCCCTTGATGGACACAGCTGCCCCCACACCCCCCTTTCTTGCTGCCCCACCTGCTCCCTGCCTATCCCTCCTCTCAGCCCCTCTACAGGATGGGGTGGGTTTCTTGTCTTTATTATTCACTGTCTCCTGCATGAAAGCAGCTCTCTGAAGTTAGGAATGTCTCTGTTTTGTACACAGCACCAAGCACATAACATACAAATATTGGTGGAGTTAAATGAATTATTAACTGACAAGTGTTTCTTTTTTTTAATTTTTAAAATTTTTTATTTTTTACATCATTGTTCATTTTTAAACAATATTTGCTCCCCCACCCTCAGGTGTAGTCCCCATAGAATTTCCTTCACCAATGTATCCGTGCACCAGCACCACAGACCCCTGTGCTCCTCCCTCCCTCTCTCCCTCTGATCCCCTGCAGTATGTCTCTCATTTATAATTGTCTGGTTTTGCTTTATTGTGTTTTGTACTGTTGTTATTGTTATTGTTTCTTCAGAGAAGTCTGAAGTTAACCTGATTGGTTTTCCCTTATAAGGTATCTGTTTCTTCCCCCTAAGTTAACTGACAAGTGTTTGATACAAATAAATCAAAAGTAAAAAATGAGGGGATATTTTCACATTTTTGATAGTTCACTTTTTGAAACATCATAACCCTGACTGAGCAATTGTCATCCCTCCCCCTCTTGTTGCAGCTCAGAGACTGCTCTTAACTGTGTCATCACAATAGTTTTTGGGGAGCACCCCCACCATTTATATTTATCTATCTGTCTATCTATCTGTCTATCTATCTATCTATCTATCTATCTATCTATCTATCTATCTATCACATCATTCTTCATTTTTGTGGAATGTATGCTTTCTCCTCTTGTAACAGGGTAGTGCCCAGGAAAAGGGGACGTTCCAGGTTCCCTGCCCCACCCAAGGTAGGGTGGAGCTGAGCAGGGAGGAGCAGAAGCTGGAGGAGGAAACTGGAGAAGGAAGGAAGCAGGACAGAGAGCCAGAAGGAGACCTGGAAGAGGCACATGGAGCAGAGAGAACTGTGAAAAAACTGTGCTTGCCTTTTGGTCATTGACTGGTTGAAACAGATGTGGGTGACTCATGGGGAGGTGACAATGGTGTTTTTTGTCTTGATTTGATTTTGCTCTTTTCCTCCCAGACTTGTTTGGTTGTTTCTGATCCTTTTCTGTGGGTCCCCACCAGAAGGTGCTTTAGACTTGGGGCAGGCTTTCAGGCCTTGCTCGAGGCCAATCCTGTTTGGGTGAACTTTTACCCACGAGGGGACGGGTATCTTTAGGTGCTTGATTTAGAAACTATAGTCTTTGTCTTTTCTGTATTGTTTACTAATTGTATTAAAGTTCCTTTCCATTAAAATCTTATATGTTTTGTGTTGATGAGGTAGATGGCAGAAACTATTTAGAGCAGGCAGGTTTGGGGGTTCTGGAGTGCCACCTCCCTGCCCTGTAACACTCTCAGGTGTAGTCCCCTTAAAATTCCCACCACCAGTTCACCCACGCACCATCAGCATTGTCCTTTGTGTTCTTCCCTCTTCTGTTTCGATGCCTCTCCCTCCCGTGGGAAGTACCCCAATTTTTCTAGAGCCAAGGTCCCCCCCACAGCCATCCTTCCTGAAGGAAGAGCTCCAGACCCCAGGGCTCTACCTACTCAAAAACTATTTTGCCAGGCTAGAAAGGACCAAAGGACACTCCAAGGACAAGTGGGTACAGGTTTCATTATTATCACACTAGTGGGCACCAGACAGGAGAGTCTCCCCTCTAAGATCTGGGCCACGAACATACACAAAGATTTCCATTTATACTCAGAAATTTCAGCATTTGTTAAGCTGATAAATTTGACAGATTTCCTTTTTTTTGTAGTGCGCAGGCCATTTGGTAGAGAACAGGGCTGTTTAGACAAAGGCGGGGAGGGGTGGTTAGACAAGGATCTGTGCTATGGGAGGGGGAAGCAGCCAGCCATTTGACTCCTTTCTTTTGGAATGAGGCCCTGTTAAGATAGAGACCAGGGCATCCCTGGTGGCGCAGGTGGTTGAGCTCAGCACTGTGAAGCTGTCCACAGCCTCTGCAGTGCCAGTTCAATCCCCGCCGGCCTCTGAGCAACCCACCTGGCGAGCAGACCTCTCCTGTCTCACCCCCTGCTCCCCTCAGCAGTGTATTTCGTCAGTCTGCCTGTTCTGTTCCACGCTCTGTGTCTGGTGAATCCTCTCACCCTCCCGCGCATCTGGCCTGTACCCCAGTTCTTGTATAAATAAAATAAAAATCTTTAAAAAAAAAAAAGTCAAGTCATAGATTGCTCAGAGGGGAACTTGCAAATGCTAAGATGGCAAACGTGCTAATTGTGCCAGGCGGGTGTGATGGGCCCTTTTACTGCATCAGTTGTTTCATTGCTTTCCCCGTCACCATCAGTTTCAACATTACTTTGGACAATTTCCACTTCCACAGAACAGGGAGGGACACTGTAGGGTAAATGATTGTCAGGCTTTTCTGCTCTTCCGCCATTAGGATTGATGATGGATCCCTGTGGTCCTGAATGCATGTCTGATGGCGGGCACCTGAGAAGGGTGTGGGCATGCGCAGGTGGGTGCACCTGGGCTGAGACGGGGCTTTTAAGGGCGGTGTCGAGGAATGGAAAACGACCAGAAGTGAGAGAACAAGACCATGAGAGAATGCTGGAGCACCCAGAAAGAGTGAAGATTCTTTTTTTTTTTTTTTTTAAAGATTTATTTATTTATGCATACAAGAGCTGGGGTAAGGCCTGCGATGAGGGAAGGGGTGGGTGAGAGGATCCACCAGAGACAGAGTGGCAGATTGACTGAAATACACTGCTGTGAGGAGGAAAAAAAAAAAAAGAGTGAAGATTCACCGGGGGCTAGGAGGCCTGCCAGCCTCCTGGCCCCCAGGCACACAGCAGGCAGGGGTGTGCCCAATAAGAGCCTGAAAATCCCAATAAAAGCCTGAAAAAGCCACTGAGGGCTCGAGGACTCCGTCACACTTCTGCATGGGTTCATAGAGATCCTACTCTGAGCCATCATGCCCTTCGGTCATCACACTCACATTTGGACCCCGAGGAGCAGCTGGAAGAGGAGCAGCAGGGAGGGGACGAGGCAGAGCACAGAGCTAGGACAGGAGCAGGCGCCATCTCCTCAGGGCTGGGGAGAGACAGGGCAAGAGGCAGCCAGGCCCACACAGAGGAGCAGGGCAGCCAGGAGCTCTGGGCTCAGGGGGGAGAAGGGCCCAGGGACCCCCACCAGCAGGAGCAGGGCCCTTCCTGGTGACTCCTTAGGCCCTGAGACCAAGGACAGACCTGGCTCCTCCCAGGGATGCTGAGCCTCTGCGCTGCTAGAGACCAAGAGGTTTATTGGAAAAAACATCCTTCCTTCCCTTCCCACCCTGTGGAACCCACACCCCAGAGCCACTCTGCTCAAAACACTGGACCCCTCCATTCCCAGCACCTGGTCCCGGGTGCAAACTGTTTTACCCTCCTCATTACCCAGTGACTTCCCAGGTCAGAGGCCCAGACCCAGGCCCCCCATGAAGGACAGGCCAGCGCCTGCTTGTGGTCCAGTCCCCCTCAGTGTGAGCAGGTGTCATGGAGAAGCATCAGGACACACAATATTGTCCCCAAGGAGTTGGGGTCCCCCCCACAGGCCCCTGTTCTATTCTGCTCTGTCTGCTTCTTTAGTTCACCTGAAGGTCAGTGCCTCCCCAGCCCTGACCTGCCAGGGCTGAAGACAAGGTCCTGCCTCAAACAGCAGGAACCTGGTCAGATCCCCACTGAGGGCTTATTCCTCCTCCTGGGGGATTCCTGCCTCTGGGTGAGGATCCAGTGGAGACAGAGCAGTAGAGAAGGGAAATGAGTCCTGATCAGAGAAAACACCTTCAATCAGTTAGGCAGAATGAGGGGCACCCTGGGACACCCAAATCTGTATGCTCCAAATGGCTTTTGCCATCTGCCTCATAAAGGCAGAGCACACTCTGAGTGTGAAAGAACACACCAGAGGAGCGCCAGAGGGGAAGGGAAGATGGTGTTACAGGGCAGGGAGACGGGCACCCTGACCCCGCAAACCTGCCTGCTCTAAATAGGTTCTGCCATCTGCCCTATCAACACAAAACATATGAGACTTTAATGAAAAGTAAATTTAATACAATTAGGGAACAATACAGAAAAGACAAAAATATAGTTTCTAAATCAAGCACTCAAAGTTATCCATCCCCGCGTGGGTAAAAGTCTACCCAAATGGGACTGGCCCCGAGCAAGGCCCCAAAGCCTCCCACAAGTCTAAAGCATCCTCCAGTGGGGACCCACAGAAAAGGGTCAGAAACAACCAGACAAGTATGGGAGGAAAAGAGCAAAATCACAATCAAGGGATAAGCTGCCACTGTCACCTCCCCTCGGGTCTCTCATCCACATCTATGTCACCCAGTCCATGACCAAAAGGCAAGCACAGTTTCTTCACATGTCTCTCCATTCCATGTGCCTCCTCCAGGTCTCCTCTGGCTCAGTCCTCCTTCCTCAGTCTCCTGTGCAGCTTCTTCTCTCCCAGCTCAGCTCCACTCTCCTTTTGGGTGGGGCAAGAAACCTGGAAGCGTCCCTTTTCCTGGAGACCATCTTGTTACAATGGAATAACAGTTTCCCAACAAAACACTGAAAGTTACCCACCCTGTAGGGTAAATGATTGTCAGGCTTTTCTGCCCTCCCGCCATTAGCATCGCATGCCTGATGGAAGCCTGCATTTTGTTACGTTGTTATATTCAGTTGTATTGTTTACTTCTGTGGGCCAGGGCTGCAGTATTTATATTGGCGGAGAGAAGCAGAGAACACAGGAGAGGGACAACTGCCAGAGAGCCCAGTAAAGAGTGCCAGCCTCCTGGCATCCCTGCACCCCTGTCTGCCCTGGTTGCTGCTCTACATGTAAAAGATCAATAAAAGCCTGAGAAAGCCACTGAGGGCTCCAGGGCTTTTCTTTACAAGTTTGCTCAGATCATAGAGAATCAGCTCCATGCTTTTCTGGCACTACCACGACCCTGCCCCCTCTCCCCAAGGTAGATGACCACCAGACTTCCTGGGGGGAGGGGCTGCAGCTCCAGGATGTACCCCACCCCCACCCCAGCTCTCAACACAGTGCAGCCCCTAAATCCACCCACCTCCTGGGGAGGGGAGCAGGAAG
Source organism: Talpa occidentalis (assembly GCF_014898055.3). NCBI lineage: Eukaryota > Metazoa > Chordata > Mammalia > Eulipotyphla > Talpidae > Talpa > Talpa occidentalis. The sequence goes on from NW_023602073.1 coordinate 38,053,681, forward strand.
TGACTGGGACTCAAAACTGCCCCAGGAGGACACACTTCTCCCCATTAATGCTTCCTTTTGTTCCAAGTGGAGAGGGAAAAGAGGGGGGTACAGAGCACAAGGTAGGTGTCCCTGGACAACACTAGGGGATCCTGCACACCCTACAGGAAGGACACTCACCCCCTCACTGCCTCTCCCAGCCCTTCAGGGCCTGTTCCTGCTGCTCTGTCAGCCCACACTCTTCCTTGTTCTGTCTTGTCAGATATTAATGGTCCTGATCCAGATGGGTTCATCATTTACTTTCCTCTTTAATGGACATATGCCTCTAATCTTTCGATTGTTTCAAGTGCTTTTGAAATAGTTCCAGGTAAATACCTAAGGTTGCTGAAAGACAATAGAGAACGTAAAATGAATTGTAATTTTAAAATACAACTACGGATGGGAAGAAGTAAACCCCTTTCTCCAACGTGCCATCCAGTGACGTTTATGTAGACAAGGTTAAGATGAGGGGTCACAAGGAAAGGCTCTTCGATAAACGGTGCTGGGGACACTGGACAGCCACGTGCAAAAGAATGAAACTAGACCACTGTCTCCCACCTCACACAAAAATCAACTCAAAATGGATAATAGGCTGGGACTTAAGACCAGAAACCATAAAATACATGGAAGACAACAAGGACAGAATGTGCCATGACATACAAAAAAAAATAATGTGCTCAGTCTTTGTAAAGTCAGTGTTGAATAATCTCTCTCTCTCTTTTTTTAAAGATTTATTTATACAAGAACCAGGGTGCAGGCCAGATGTGCGAGAGGGTGAGAGGATTCACAGAGACAGAGCCGGGAACAGAACAGGCAGAAGGACTGAAACCCACTGCTGAGGGGAGCAGGGGACGAGAGAGGAGAGGTCTGCTGTGCCACTGCAAAGGCTGGGGATGGTTTCACAGCACTGCACTCAACTGCCTGCACCACCAGCGATGCCCTAATTTCTCATTTTTACAACCATTTCCTGCTCGCTGCTGTGCTTTCCTTCTGTCACCTTCTTCACATAACTGTGGTCTCTTTCCTCAAAGGAAGAATGCGCCTCCAATTCTACCCCACAATGTAAATTATTGTCCACAGTTGAAGTCAAAGAGGTGAATGTCTGTATGGTGAGCTGAGCCATTAATAAGTGGCCTTAAGATTTGAAGACATGAAAATCACCATCATGAATGGAAACTGAATGGCTTCATCAACACTATCCTCAGGGCCTCAGGGATCAAACCCCTGACCCACACTTACCTGCAACCTGAGTGTAGCTTCCTCCTTGTCTTCCTGTGGGAAGAATCATCATGTGAGACAAGGGAGGAGTCAGCCCATGCAGTCTTTAAGGAATCTTCTAATCCTGGAATACTGTGACTAAAGACCCAGGTCAGGACTGGGAAAAATGCAGAAAGGAGGTGAGGGGGGACTGAACCAAATGCCCTCTGGGCAACACACATGCGTGGATGGTACTTCCCATTAACCATGCAGGGCAAGTTCTCCCTGGGACATGGAAGCCCCCAGTGGACAAGATTCCCCCACTCCCTTCCCCACCTGAGCGCTTCTTCCTCCACATCACAGCTGCAGCGACCGCAGCTCCAGTGAGCACAGCTCCAAGGAGAACCAGGCCAGCAGTGATGCCCACAGTGGGGATGGAGGGCTGAGGAGGGGCCACTGGAAGGGAAGGGAAGGGGAGACCCCAGTCCTTAGTCTGACCCTTAGAAGTTCTCAAAGGGCTCCTGATTCTCCTGAGAATGGGCTCCGTGCCCAAGTCCCCCTAGTTACCCTATCTCAAGATAAGGGGCTCCAGCAGCCCCTCATGCTGAAGATACACATGTATCTCTGCTCCTCTCCAGAAGGCACCACCACAGCCGCCCACTTCCGGAAGTTTCCATCCGCCAAGCCTGGTCTCCACCAGCTCCATGTACGGGGCCAGGTCAGGGTAGAAGCCCAGGGCCCAGAACCTCAGGGTGATGTCATGCTCAGAGATGGGGTGCTGGGTCACACATGCCCTTTGGGGGCCTGAGCAGGAAGAATCAGACATTTTATGGTTGCTATTTCCTCTATGGTCACTGAAGCAGCCTCATGACCATCCTCAGAATGGACAGGAAAACATGCTTGGAGGGAGGTAGCACAAACCCCAGAAACCAGCCAGGTCTGGGAGTCTGGGATAGTAGGTGAGAGCCTAGCGTGGGATGCAGGTCTCTAAACATTTTGTTGCTGTCTTGGGTGGAGGGTGATGACACAGACAGGCAGGAGTGAGATCTCCAAAAATTCTTTCTGACCAAAAAACAAGATCTCAAGAGAGAAACTCATTGTTCCTACGATGGCTGCCGGTGAAAAGGGTCCTGTGCAGGCTGATTTCAGGGGTGGTCTCCCCTCTTTCTCAGGAGAAACTGGATTCCTTAACTGTCCTTCAGAAACAATAGGACCCTCTGGGCCAGTCTCCATCCCAGAGCTTGAAAACTTGTGAGACAGTTCTCTTTCTAACCAGAAGGGGGCGCTTTTCTGACCATTCAGTTTTCCTTGTAGGGTGTGAGCCTCAGGGAGATCAAAGGCCCTGTAGCCCCTCTTACCTCTGAGCAGCAGCGCCTCCTTCCCCATCTCCAGGAGACTTGTTATCCACTCCAAGTACCTGCCCTACAGGTTGTTCATTTCGTGCTTTACCCAAACTCCCTCCTCCACTATGGCAGGTGCCATAGCCTCTGGGAATCACTGCGACCCTGACTAGGGGCAAAGGTCTCTGGGGAATGGGAGCGTGACCTGGCCCTGGGCAAGCATTATTCACTGTCCTAGCTCTGGCTGTAGCAGCCATGCAGGTCCTCCAGGAGCCATTAGGGCAGCTTGAACCTCTGTGCCTATTGTCTTTGGTTCTGTCTCCTTGTCCATGTCCTCCTGCCCCACCTGCTCCGCCCTGGGCTCCAGCATCTCCACACTGAACTGGAGAGTTGCTGTCAAACCGCCTGAACTGTGTGTGGTCCATGTAGCCCACTGCCATGTACCGGGGCTCCTGGAGGCTGGGCTGGGAGGTCTTGATTTCTTAAAGCCTTAAAGAGTGGGAGCCTGGGGGCAGGAAGGGGTGAAAGTTGGGCTGAACCTCCTCCCTGCACTGGTCCTGAGTCCCAGGGAGATGGGGCATGAGGGGAGAACGTGTTCAGGAAGGGAGGAGGCTCCAGAGCTTGAAAAGGGGCATCAGGTGGAGAAGGAGTGGGACTCAGGGGGACAGAAGAGGGCGCTAGGGTGGGGGGACATAAAGGGAATAGGGTTGAGAGGAAGCCTGGGGGGACAGAGGAGCCTAAGGCAACAGCCTCCACCAGAGAAGCCTTTTCCCTCCTCCCTGCTCTCACCAGCCCAGGTTTGGGCCACAGCCCTGGAGAGAAGCAGCAGGAGGAGTGTTGGGGACCCCATGACCAGCACTACTGGGGTCGGGGGAGCTCCTGACTCTAGGCTGGTGGGTGGAGACTTACCTGGGGGCCATGCTGATTGGCTTCCCTGGGAGCCTTCAGGCACTGGGGACTGAGAACTGGGGAGGAGTCACAAGTGTCCAGGGCCCAACACAGGTGGTGGAGACAGAAGGGAGGCTAAGGGGGCAGTGGGGTATCCCCAACAGTAACCTTCCTGCCCTAGACACAGCCCTGGGGCCTGGAACTATGAGAACCAGACTGGGGACCTGAGGCTTTGCTCTGGCCCTTCCTGTCCTCACCCAAAGCTTCCTCACCCTGTCTCCATGACCCAAGCACTGGGTCTGCGATTCTCAGTATTTTCCTTCCGGATCCGTGTCCAGTCTGACAAATTAGGGAGGACGCCAAGCATAATCTTGTTTAGGAGGTATCGCTCCCCATACTTACCACACTGGGAATAAACCGAGTTTGATCATGTAGTTGTTTCATTTAGAATAATAATAATAATCCAATGCCTGTTAATAGATAATCAATAACCAATGCCTGTTAAATAACTTCCTTTAATCAGGGCAATGGGAAGAGTGGATCTTTCATGTGTTTTATGTTTGCAGTTGTCTTTCTTGTCTGTCTCATTGTTTTTTCTTGTCTGTCTCATTAGAAGACAGTAGGATTTTCATGTTTCCTTCTGCATTTAGCTGTGGTTCTGGTTGAAGTCTATGAAAAAATGTCTACAGCTCAGAATGGAGGTGTTGAAATTGTATGGGGAATATAAAAATAAAATTTATTATTAAAAAAAATGTCTACAGCCTCACACAAATATGTTGAAGTAGTGTTTTCACATTATCGTGAATATTCCACTTGGATACTAAATTAAATCTATGCAGCTGGCATTTTCTCCCAGGTTATTTGCAAAGTGAAACCTGAAACAATATTATTAAATATTTCTTATTCAGTTACATTTCCATAGTTCTCTCTTGCATAAAACTAACTGCAGTTAGTTTTAATGTGTGATTTATTTTTAAAGTAATATATTGTTCCACAAATTATAAAGCTCTTCAATGTTCATTACACTGGAATCAAATTATTTTTAAAAATTTATTTTATTTTTCACCACAAATCCAAAAAGTAAAAGTAGTACTGGAAGTTGTCAAGTTAGTGATAGGACACAATTTTCCATGATTCTGGTTTTTTTTTTTTTTTTAAAGATTTTTTTATTTATTTAAACAAGATTGATTGATTTATACAAGCACTGGGTACAGTCAGAAGCACGGGAGGGTGAGAGAATTCACCAGAACCAGAGCGGGGAGCAGAGCAGGCAGAAGGACCGAAGTACACTGCTGAGGGGAGCAGCGGGGCGGCAGGAGAGGTCTGCGCGCCATGTGGGACCCTCCTCCAGTGGCCGGAGAGCAGCCGGGGGATCGAACCGGCACTGAAGAGGCTGCCGGCAGCTTCGCAACCCAGCGCTCAACCGCTGCACCACCGGGGAGGCCCATGATTCTGGTTTTTTCTGAGCACTTGCATTTGGTCAAGGTGAAGTTACTCTCAGTTAGCAATTGTCAGTTGATTTTCTCAAAGGAGCACACACTCATTTTCAGGACAATGTCTGCTCATTAACCAGATCAAATAGCCACAGATTTTATCATTCATTCCTTCATGTGAAGATGGTATTGACTACAAAAAAAGAAAAACAGTCTAATTCATCTCATGCAAATATTTTCCTTGGCACATGGTAGTTGGGGACGCAGCAGGAGTGTTGTGTGTGCACTTGCGTGTCCTCGCATCATGTGCTGTAAAATGTGGATTTGAGGATGACACAATAATGAAGATAATTTTTAATGCTTCAACCAAGACACTTTGAAAGACACTGCCTTTGAGTTGTGTTTCTGAGGTAAGTAGTTGTGAAGAATAACTGCAGTTAGAAATATAAGCTCCATTTTTAGTAAGTTTTACCTCAGCAGATGTCAAAATAGTGAAAAAGCCAATGGTGTCTTAGTGACGTTTAGAAAATAGTTTTGACCTCGTGGCTCCTGTGACAGGCTCTGGGTGACTTCAAGGATTCCACAACCACACTTTGAGAAATGCTTTTCTCAGTGAACCAGGGAGCATCTCCCAAGACTTCTCTGCCTTTGCCTCCTCTTCACTTGCCAGCATCCCTCTCCCTGGCTGGCTCCTGCCTCCCCAAGCTGCCTCCCCTGCAGATACAATGGCAGCAGAGAGAGGACCCTGGAGACGTGGACCTTGCACTGTCGTGAGAGATGGACACTGAGTAAAGGTGACAAAGACACGTGTAAACCTGACCTGAGCCAAGGGCTGGAGCGTGTTTATTATGAAAGTAGAGCAGTAGGAGTGCTTCTATTATTTTAAATAATATCAAAAGATGTAAAAAAAAAAAAAAAAAAAAACAGGGCCTCCGTGGGGGCATAAGGTTTAAGTCTGAGTGCTATCACTGCTTAGACCTGAGTTTGATTCCTGACCAGGGAGCAACCCACAGGGGGCAGCAGACCTCTCCTGTCTCACCCACTACTCCCCTCAGCAGGTGATTTCAGTGGATTGGCCTATTCTGCTCCCTACTCTGTGTCTGGTGAATCCTCTCACCCTCTGCACCTCTGGCCTGTACCCCAGTTCTCGTATGCATAAATAAATTAAAAATGAATCTAAAAACAAGGGAACAAAAAATTACATGCAGCATCAAGTACAAGATCCATCTCAGACCCAGTAAATAGCAGAGGCTGGGGACCCAGTGGTGGTGTAAGTGAAACAAGACAATGGGGCACTCAGTCAGCAGGAGTTAGGCTTTGTCGTCAAATAAGTTTGATGTCAAACTAGAGAGGGTCAGTCTACCATGCAGTGCTGCCAGGCCAGGAAGTCTAGGCTGGTCTGCAGCCCCAGCCAGTAGTCAGGCACCACCTGGGAGACTCAAGGTATAGCTTAATCTAGCCCTTTGTTTAATTTCTCTATATCCATATCTAAGTGATGTTTTTGTCTTTCTCCTTTGGGCTTATTTCCATTAGCTCCATCCATGTTGCCCCAGATGGCATGAGTTTATATTTCTTGATGAGTAATATTCTATTATCAATGTACAACCCCTTCCACAGCCTGGCTACTGTAAATAGTGCTGCAGTGATCAGGGGGTGCCAATTTCCTTTGAAGTAGTGTAAGGTCCTCTGCTGGTGTGCTGGCACCTGCCACCCTAAAGGGAGCTGGAGTCTCTGAGAGCACCTGCTTACTCTGCACAGGGGATTCCAGGAGGTTAGAAGTTCTGCAAATAGAACTTTTTTCTTTTTTTTATTTATATAAGCACTGGGTAAAGTCAGAAGCGCGGGAGGGTGAGAGAATTCACCAGAGCCAGAGCGGGGAACAGAACAGGTAGAAGGACCGAAGTATATTGCTGAGGGGAGCAGCGGGTGGCAGGAGAGGTCCTTCGCGCCATGTGGGACCCTCACCAGCGGCCAGGGATCGAGCCGGTGAACCGGCACTGCAGAGGCTGCGGGCAGCAGAGGCAGCAGCTTCACAGCCCAGCACTCAACTGCTGCACCACCAGCAGAGGCCCCCAAGGTGGTTGTTCCCAGACTGAAGTCTCTTGCAATTGTGAACACGGTTGAGAACCACAGTGATGAGTCCCCTACTGGGCACTATCCTTCCATCGGCTCTAGCCTGTAGGCCCCTATCGTATGGGTACTGTAATGCTCCAGCCCTTGGTTTTGGCTTTGGGGCTTTTGGCGGCTCTCTTGTCTTAGAGCCCGGGCAGGTTGGTGCCACTGCAGCCTATCCTGGCATCCCATCCTCATGCCCCGTGAATACCCATTTCAGTTGGGATCCCAGCCGGTGTCAGAGACACCAAGTGTTAAAAGCTCTTTATGAGTTGCTGGACAACACCAACAACAAACAGCTCTTTCAGACATGAGGCCCGGAGCCTTTGCTCCTTTCCGGTGATGTCAGACTGAGGACTGGAGGCCCAGTCTCTGACAGAGGTCTTCATCCTCTCTTCCTCCCGCAGAGGTTGGCTACTGGATGCTGCTTGTCTCCTTTCAGCTTCTGGCCCTCCTTTCTTCGGAGGCCAGGAACAGAGTCTTCCCCTTCTTTCTTTGGAGGTTGCAACAGAGCCCCTCAGCTCCCTCTAACCCTGGCTTATATCACTCTTCAGGGTGTCCCAACATCAAGTCTGGTTGGACTATTTTTCTTTTTTTGTGCAGAAGAACTGGGGTATTGGCCAAAGGTGTAGAGTGAGCAGAACAGGCAGACTGACTGAAACACACTGCTGAGGGGAGCAGCTGGCAAGGCAGGAGAGGTCTGCTGCACCCTGTGGGTCAGCTCCCGGCCAGGGATCAAACTCAGGCAGCAGTGGTGATGGTGCCGAGACTTAACCTCTAGGCCACCAGGGAGGCCCTGGACCATCTTCATCCTTGGCTGACTGGACCACCTGATTGGTCCTGCCCATAACCCAGGAAGCTTGCAGAAAAGGGCAGTTCTGAAGAGCAACTGCTACAACGGACTTGTGGTGGAGCAGCAGAGTGGAGACCACCGCTGCTGCTGGCTCCCGCCACCAAGTCATCTCCCAGATCTGCGCCCACAGATGTGGGGGACAGGCACAGGCCCCTCTTCCTGAGGCAGGCACTGTGGGACTTTGCCACCTGCCCAGGCCCCTTCCCTCACCAAAGCAGAACTGCTTTCTAGTGCTCTCTGAAGTGAAGGATGCTGAGGCTCAGCCCTGTTCAGTGAAGCGCGACCCAGAGCCAAGTCTGGAACCAGGATGTCTCCACGTCTCCTCGTCTCTCCCCTACTGGCTCATGCCTCCAGCAGGGAGGTGACCTGCAGTCCCGAGGAACCCACCACTTCATGTCAGAGCCTAGGGCACAGGTGGTCACGGACCTGGCAGGACTGCAGGGTCCTCAGTGCCCCCCAGCCCTGAGTTGGAGCCATCTCTGTCCCGGCCTAAGGACCTCCCTCCCGGAGGCCTCCGAGCCCTTCCCAGCTAGTGCAGGCCTTACCAGCTCCTTCAGCTCTGCCAGCTTCTCCCGTACCTGGCCGAGTTTCATGGCCAGCTCGCTCTTGGTGTGTTGTTCTGTTTGGAGGGAGCCGGTCATCTCCGTACTCTGATGGGCCTGGACAGACAGAAGTAACAATGAGACGCCACCCAATACAGCTGGAGACCCAGAGCTCGGTGTCCCCTCCCACATCGGGACGAGGTCATCCCCCAGCCCAGGGCACCCCAGGCACCTTACCTTCTTGCCAAGCGCTCTCTGGGCTCCGAATCCGATCATCTCCTGCACCCACCCTCCGCCCGGGACTCCCACGTCACCCGCTCTCCACGGGGATGAACACTGCCCACCTCTACACATCAGTCTCAAAAGCCTCCCCTCCAGCCTCCAGACCCTTCAGAGCCAACTGCTCCCTCAGTTGCCACATCCCACCTTGCCGCCTAGCAAAGGGTCTGCTGCCAAGGGCCCATGGGAGATGGGTAAGTGTCCAGTTGATTTTTAAAAGACAAGGGGGCAGAATGTCCCAGTCACTCATCTCTGGTGAACCTCACGCACTTGCAGTTCTGCTACAAAACTCACCTTAGTCCTTGCACCTGTAACAAAATCCCCCTTTCTCCTAAGCCTGCATTTCCCACTCCTAAGCTAAAATGAATTCATCACTTTGGAAAATCAACCGCTATGTGCACTGTTGGTCTTTGGGGGACATGCCCAGAGGGCAAGCCCTCTGTGTGTGTGTGGGGGGGTGTTATTGACACTCTCCCAGTAGGACGGGCCCCTGAGCATTCACCCTGAAGGGTTGGAATGCCGAAATCTCACACTCCTGCTCTGGAAGCTCTTCCCAAAAGATCTGTTACCCTTCACAGTGTATTTTATCTTGTCTAAGATGATAAAGATGTGCGGGAAGGAAAACTACGATCAACCAAGCAGGTGAAATAGCAGACATGGACACATTGAGGGTTAATGATGGCAACATAAAATCAGTCAGAGGCCAAGTACCCCAACCAGACAAGCCTCGGGCATGCACGCTGGGAGAGGGCAAGCCAGAGAGGGGGTATCAGCATGGCCTCACCTTCCTCTTGTCCAATGGGGGCAGTGCTACCCCATTGGAGTGGTTAAAGTCGGACACAGCACCTGCAGAATATCCTCAATCTACAGGAAGTGAAAAGGGAAAAACAAGGGCAATGGGAGGAAGAGAAAAGTGACTTAGAGAAGACAAGAAGGCCAGAGAAGGAAAGAGAGAGTAGCTCTGGATGATGGATGCTGGAGACAAGGGTGACGGATCCATACCAAGGCCTGCGCCATCTTTCCAAACGGCCACTCTCCGCCTCGCCTGAGGCAGAAAGCAATGTGAACCAAGAGATGATCAAAGCTACCAAATCAGTCTGGAAGACACTGATCTGTCCCAGCAATATCATTTTTTTTATAGAGGCAACTTTTATTTATTTATTTATTTGTTTTTTGTTTGTTTGTTTTGTTTATACATGCACTGGGTATAGTCAGAAGCGCGGGAGGGTGAGAGAATTCACCAGAGCCAGAGCGGGGAGCAGAGCAGGCAGAAGGACCGAAGTACACTGCTGAGGGGAGCAGCGGGCGGCAGGAGAGGTCTGCGCGCCATGTGGGACCCTCCTCTGGTGACTGGGGAGAAGCCGGGGATCGAACCGGCGCCTCAGAGGCAGCGGGCAGCTTCGCAACCCAGCGCTCAACTGCTGCGCCACCGGGGAGGCCCCCCAGAAGTATCCTTTTCCAGGTGAGGAAACTGAGACCCGGGAAGGATGTGATTTTCCCTGTGATCACCCAGCAAGCAGGTGGCAAAGACAGACTCCACTTCAGTGGTTGCCTAAACCCAAGCACCCGGGGCTCATCTGTGCCGCCCTAAAGGGAGAGGGTGTTCTCAATGCCTGGCTTCCCCTTGAGGCTGGGGATGAGGGAAATTGCCAGAGCAAGAAGTCCATATCGATGCCCTGTACTGAAGGCTCACTGCACACAAGGACCCGCACGAAGGGATGAACGCACAATCCTCTCACGGATGCTGCCTAGATTTAAGTAGAGCTGTAGCACCCTGACTCACAGGTGGACAAAGAGCTTAAACAGTGTCACCCCAAATCAGATCCCCAGCAGAGCTACAGAGAGGCCGCACTCAGACCCAGGGTTCTTACCCACTTCTTCCATGCTCTTCACCTCTCACTCGGCTGCCCCTGGAACACCCCTCTCCCAGCCTGGCTGAGCAAGACTTACATCTTCAGATGACATACAACCACTGGAAGTGGTTGTCTCTGGCCTACTGCCATGTTTCTTCTTTTTTTCTTAACTCCTGCAGGAGACCCCAAGATGTTTTTCCTTTGGTAGTCTGTCAACTGCGGAGAGGAAAAAGAGAGTTGAGGCTCACGAGAACGGCAAGCCCCTGTACTCACACCCCACTTTACAAGTTAGATTTGCCATCTGACTTCATGCCACCAACATCTCCACCAGGTGCTGTGAGTAGTCCCCCCGTCCCATCCTCCCAATGACAGAAGAAATGGACTGATAACTTGGTTTAAAGAAAAAATCTTTAGGAATTTTCACTCAGTCTTCAGACTCGAACTTCCGGGATGCCATGACTCAGTAGCTGCCAGCAGGCAGCGCTGCTCAAGCTCATGCACCAGTGGATGCTGATGGCAGGAGGCAGTGAGGGGACAGCCAGGGGCACAGCCAGGCCCATTTCAGAGCAATCTGTTACAATCTCACATATGTCTGCATACGTGCATTAACACAGAAGGCTTTTTTTTCTTAGGAGACTCAAGCAGAATTGATGCTTCAGTCGCCTGTTTGTCCTGTGGCGTGCTGAGCAACCCATGTTGAGACGACTGGGGGAAGATTCCCAACTGGGAAGGTCAGTTTGCTGGGATCTGATCCACAGAGGGTAAACAGATCACTCCAAAGAGCACTGATTGGGGGGCACTCTGGCCCCAGGGTCATAAGGAATTAGAATGTGAGATGGAGGAGTCAGACAAAAATTGGAAAGTTTCCACAGAGAAGTAGAAACCCCGCAGAAAACCAAACTAAACAATTCTTCCCAGTGTCACCCAGAGTGGTTGTCAACACTTCAAGTTTACTAGGGAAGCACAGGCTTTGTAGGTGCTCAGTGTTTAAAGGTGGGGTACAGGACAGAGCAAGCGAGCCTGAACCCTCTCCCAGGGTCGGGTCCCATGGTCTCGAGTCCACTTCAAGTTGGTAATCTGCAGCCATAGGAGAAACCTGAAAGGGGGTTAGTTCTGGGGGGCTGGGGCAACAAATCAAGCACCCAGCTCTTGATGTGACATAAGGATGGTTCCCAGGGATTGTGATATTTCTACATTCCACCCCTTGCCCCACCACACACATTCGCCGCTCCTTTTTGTCCTGGGCCAGCCCGTTTATGAACCCCTTCTCTTGGTGCTCCTCCCTCATCACTGCTCTCTGGTTCTGGCAGAGAGTCCAGGAGGTGGCTCAGGCCTGGTTATGAGGGTCTTCTGCAGGGATGAGAGAATGTGGGTGGAGAAGGAGTTGGTTGAAGGTGGTAGGAGACATTTCCTGAATGTGAGCCTGTGTGAATTTTAGGAGGCAAGGAGCAAAAAGAAAAAAATAAAGTTATCATTAGTATTGGCCCCAAGAGTGGGAGGAGCCATGAGACTATAGGATTTTGAAACCATGTCAGTGGAGACTTGGAGCCGCCGCTTTCCCTTTCCACGTCTTTGCGTAGTTTCATGAAGGCTTCCACATTTTGTTCTATAATCCCTGACTCACTGATACAGTAACAACATTCTTCCTTGATGAACAGGCAGGTGCCCCCTTATCAGTTTTTAACAGGTCCAGAGCCCACCGGTTTTGGAGTGACCTGTGCCAGGGAGGGGAGCTGTCTTTGTGATGATGCTAAAGACACAGAGGTTTTTTCTAAGGAGGTATCTATCCTTTCACTGAAATGTTGGAAGTGCGGGAATGAAAGCCGACAAGGGTATCAGTTGGATAGCAGGGGTAGCTGTGACTGGAGTCCCATAGGGGGACTGAGAGTTGGGGAGTCTGGCAAGCAGCGTCCGTTGTCTTGGTCATAGTGGTATTGAGATTAATTGGAGCTGCCGCCAGTAGAGGCCTCTGAAGGGAAGCACAGAGGATACAACAGGAGGTATTAGTCCCAAAGGAGTCAGTCAGGAAGGGTAGAGTGTTTTGGATTATATGAACCCAGGTTGAGGGTGTCTCTGTCTTTTCTGATGATGTTAGCTGATTTTGTAGGACTTGCTCTGAATGGAGGATGTCCTGGGAGACTTGGACTGTGGCATATTGTGTCGGGACATATTCCCTTGAGACGGACAATGTTGCCACTGGGTAGGAATGCCAGCCCGTGTACCCTGTGGCTTGGATTCCCTGTACCCAGCGTAGGTCCCAAGGATCAGAAAAAGATAGCTAACTTAATTCGTATTGAAACCCGTATTATGACAGACCAGAGTGAACATTTGACCTTTGTCTGGAAGGTACACTGTACATGACAGATAAGGGCACCTCCCATATTCTTTGTAGGAATTCTTACAGTGATCTAAGGTTTGATGGTAAAAGAAGCAAGGAGTTCATAGGGTTGGTAATCAACAAAAGAGTTAGGGTGAGAGTGATGAGTGCTGTGCATCCGGCCTGTGGGCACTGCACGGTACCTACCAAGTGGGTAGTCTCCATGGATCCTGAGACAAAGGTCTCCCTAACTTTGAATTTCCACACACAGGACACTGGGCTCCGGGAGATTTTGACAAGAAATGCGCATCCTAGTAGGACCCAGGTTACAACATGCATACTGTTTGTCTTCGGGGGCATGTTTGACCTGAGAGAGATGGTGCCAGGAGGGGTCTCCCAGAGGTGTTATCACTGCAGGCGTGGTGAGAATGACTGTGTGTGGACCGGTCCATGGAGGCTGCTGTGGCTTTGGCTGAAGCAATTTGAGCAGGACTTGGTCTCCTGGATGCAGTGGTGGGGAAGGTCAGCTGAGGAGGTCGAGATTCAAGGCAAGACTGGGTAAGTGCAGGTCTTCATGTTCCCGGAGCAGTCTCAGAGCTCTCAGGAGAGTTTAGTCAGGTGACCCTTGATTAGCCCATTGGCGCGCTCCACCTTCCCTGAGGATTGCGGGTGGTGGGGAATGTGAAGCTTCCAGGTGATACCTAGAGCCGTGGAGACCTGATGAGTCATCTTTGAGATAAAAGCTGGACCATTGTCATATAGGATAGAGCTGGGGAGGCCAAAGCGTGGGATAATGTGGTTAAGAAGGGCCTCGGTTACCACCTGAGCCATTTCTCTAGCGGCAGGGAAGGGCTTGACCCAACTGTCACTGTATCAACCATTGTTAGCAGATACTAAACCTTTTTGTGAGTAGGGGGGTGAGTAAAATCAACCTGCCAATCCTGTCCGGGTAAGTGTCCACGCAGCTGATGAGCTGCAAAAGAAGAATGTGGGTGAACTCCCCCATGAGGTGATCCATGAGCACCGGTTTGATGATGGGAACACAGCTGCCAGACTTTTGCACTCAAGGAGGGGTGAAAGAGCGGACTCAGGAATTGGCATTCATTAGGCTCCTAAGTCGGAGTGATGGAGGGGACAGATAGGGAATAGGGGCAGGGTCTGCAGCAGAGTCAGTGGTGGGAGCCCTTGCTGCTGCATCAGACTTGTTATTCCCTGTGGTCACGTAAGAATTGTCCGTGTGGTGTCCTTCACAGTGGATAATGGCGACTTCAGCTGGAAGCTGCAAGGCCGCTAGAAGCTTAAGGATAAGTTTACCGTAAGTGATGGAGGACCCCTTGGTGGAAAGGAACCCACTTTCCTGCCAAATCGCAGCAGGACTGTGAGCCATAAGGAAGGCATATGTTGAATCCATATAGATGGTGACTTTCTTATGGTTGCTGAGGGTGAGGGCCCCGGTAAGTGCTCTGAGTTCTGCCTTTCGGGAGGTGGTTCCTCTGGGCAGCTTTCCTGCCTCGATGACCTGATCGAGGGTAACCATGGCCTAGGCAGCCCTCCGCTGACCTCGCGCACCTTCGCAAGAGCTGCCGTCTACAGACAGAGTCCAGTAGGCATCTGACAAAGGGGAGTCAGCTAAACCCAGTCTGGAGGTTTGCATTTCGCCCAGGATTTCAGGGCATGAATGAGCGGCAGAAGGGGGGCCAGAGACAGAAGAGGGGCTGGGTTGAGAGAATTTGACTGAGCGAGACTCGCCAGAGGGTTTTCGAGAAAGAGCACGTGGAAGTCCTGTGAGCGGGCAGGAGTGAGAGTGGAGAGCGGGCGGGGAGACAGGAGGGCCTGAAGGGGGTGCGAGGAATGTGCTTGGACAGGTCTTCCCAGAGTAAGTTTGAGGGGTTCCCGGGTGAGCAGAGCTGCAGCTGCCAGGGCTCTAAGGCAAGGTTGCCAGCCCCTGATGGTGGGATCCGTCTGCTTGGAGAGATAAGCGACAGGACGCAGGGCTGGGCCCAGAGGCTGGGAAAGGCCGCCTGCCGCCATACCCCGACGTGCGTCTGTGCACAGGAGGAAAGGCTTTTCTGGATCAGGAAGGGCAGTGCAGGTGCCCTCATTCTCTAGACTGAGAATCTAGAGGATCAGAGAACGTTGAAGAGGGTCCAGAGAGGGGAAGAATGAGATAAGGAGGATATGTCTGAGTAAAAGGAAGGTCCTGCGCATCTCCCCTGGGGATTGGAGACATCCTTCAGGGGAAGCTTTTGCTGCATCGTACAGTGGCTTGGCGTACAGTGGCTTGGCTAGGAAAGCAAAAATGGAAGAATCCGACCAAACCTAGGAAGGAAAGGATTTGTTCTGCAGATTCAGGGGAGGGAAGGTCCCGGATGGCCTGTTTGTGGTCCACCGCCAGCTGTTTGGAGGAAGGAGTTAGTGGAAGACCCAGATAGACGGCTGTGGCAACTGAGAGTTGGGCTTTGGACGGGGAGACACGGTATCCTTTTGAGCACAGGAAGGTGAGGAGTTGTGCAGTGTGTTGCTGAGATTGTGGCAGAGAAGGTCTGCAGAGGAGGAGGTCAGCGACATATTGAAGGAGAGTCCAGAAAGGAGATGGACTTACCTGCTACCTTGACTGTTATCCTGGGCTCCTTGAAGGTTATTGGGGTTGATGAGTCCGGGCCTCTTCAGTCCTAAGCCGCCAAACCCAAGACCACCGGTGGCAAGAGTTGCTTGGGGCTGGAAGGACTAGCCCACCACAGCCAGGCGTGGAGGCATAGTCACTTGTCTAGTGACCCTGGACATTGTAGATGGGGCACGGTCCTGGCAGGGGTTGGGGCATTATATGGACCAGTGGCCTTCTCGGCCGCATTTGAATCAGGCTCCCAGCGGCGGTCGATGGGGGCCATGGGGCCCGTTGTCGTCCTCTGTCAGGTGGCAGGTGCTGTGGTGGTTGGAGGAGCAGGGCCTGGCGGTCTCAAGGCAGCTACCAGGGCCTGAGCTTGAAGCCCAGCCTCCTGGTGACTACGGAGTTCCCTCTCTGCCTGTCCTGTTCCTCCCGATTTTTAAAAACTGTCAAGGCCATATTCAGCAGATCCTGGATAGGGGTTTGAGGACTATCCTCAGTCTTTTTTTTTTTTTTTAAAGATTTATTTATTCATTTACACAAGAACCGGGGTACAGGCCAGATACGTGGGAGGGTGAGAGGATTCACCAGAGACAGAGTGGGGAACCGAACAGGCAGACTGATGAAATATGCTGCTGAGGGGAGGAGTGGGCGCAACAGGAGAGGTCTGCTGTGCCATGTGGGATCCTCGCCCGCCGGCCAGCCGGGATCAAACTGGCGCAAGAGCCTCACAGTGCGGCGCTTAACCACTGCGCCACCAGGGGAGGCCCCTCAACATTCTTAAGCTTCTATCTAATGTCAGGGGCTGACTGGAATATAAAATGGGTAGCCAGAACTGTTGAGCCTCCATTTGAGTCAGGGTCAAGCCTGGTATGGCGCTGGAACGCCTCCGTCAGGCGACTAAGGAAGGCAGCAGGGTTTTCTGAGGCAGACTGGGTGATCTCCCTGAGCTTAGCAAAATTTACACTTTTGTGCACAGCCGCTTGGAGACCAGCTAGGAGACAGGTAATAAAATGGTCTTGGTGAGTCCTGCCCCGGGGGCCCTGCCTGTGTCAGTCTGGAAGCCCCACCCCAGCTCTGGGCTGGGAACTGCTGCAGAGCCTGGGGCCATGGTTGTGTCAGTCAAAGGCACCTGATCTGCTTGGTCTTGGGCAGACCTAAAAACCTGCTCCCTTTTGTCAGAGGTCAGGGTGGAAAAGAAGATCACATGTAATCATGACAAGTAAGGTCACAGGCTTGGGTAAGATAAGGAAACTCTTTGGTGTAGGTGGTGGGATTGTTAGTGAAAGAGCCAAGAAGCTTTTCAGTCAGGGAGAGACCAGACGGAGAGGAAGGACCATGGACCCTAATTCCTCCTTCAGTCCCCGCCACTTCCCAGAGGGGACCCAGAAGAGGACCACCCAGAGCAGGTGTGGCGGCTGGGAGGTGAAAAAAAAGAGGGGATGCTGGATTGGGGAGCTGGAGGAGGTGAAGACTGAGATCTAGAGGATCAGAGAACGTTGAAGAGGGTCCAGAGAGGGTGAAGAGTGAGAGGAGGCTCAAGACTTGGAGAGTGTGGCAGGTTTTCAGGAGGGAGGGGCTGGAGGGGGGGACGGGAGTGCAAGAGAAAGCCAGCCTGGCCCTAAGGGATCTCTGACCATTTTCCATTGCGGTGACAGAACTCTTTAGGTCTGTAAGGATCGAGAAGTCAAAAGCGCCATGCTCGGCCCGTGGGAGCCATTGTCCAATTGGTATTGAGGCCACGCAGCGCTGCAGTAAAAGATGAGACGCTTAGGGCACATATCTGGCCTAAGCTCCCAGGGACCGAGGATTGAGAGAAGGCATCTGCCGCGAGGGTGATAGATAAGCTTCAGTCAGAAGTTGGCTCTCAGAGAGAATTTGATTCCTATATTGGTCACACACACACTTAAGTTCATACAGGCAAGCCAACCCCAGGTTCCCAAAGTACCTCCGACTGAAGACAGCCACTGAGACTTGTCTTACCCGGGCCTTCCACCTAGGTGGATGTTCTCTGGCTGTGGAAGTCTCTAGGCTCGAGGACCCGCAGTGCAGATGGTCACGCAGGGTGTTGAGCTGATAGGCCGCTTGTGCCGCTGTCAGGGAGCAGGCCGTCAGGGAGCCTTCAAAATTCATGCTGGGGGTGCAGCCCCCATCCCCCTATGTGAGTGTGCTGCTGGGGCAGGGCAGCCAACTTGGGAGCTTTGGAACCGGATCCACCACAGGGCAGAGGAGGTCTGACCCCTCCTCCTTATTGTGGCAACTGAGTCCCTTCAGGAAGGCTCTGGTTGTCTGATGGCTTTGGAAAGCCTGAGGGTCCAAGCCACACCCTCGGCCCGCAGCCACCTTGCAACCAGGCAGGCCACAGAGCGCCTTGCCCTCCATGCCTGCTGTTGCTGTTCCCGCCAGCACAGGGCCACCGCAGTCCCTGTGCCCCAGGTGAAGCACCGAAACCTGCCTGCAGGCCCATGGACCTGGGCCTGTTGTTCCATAGTGTCACTTCTCCTTTTTCAGCCAGGGGACCTCAGTGTCGGCTGACCTGGGCAAGTCGGCTTCTCTGAGTTCTACCCAAGCTGGTCAGTAAAACTTGCCCCACAGACCTGCCTGCCCCCGCACCCCTACACTGATGCTTGCTCTTCTGCTTTTCCACTCCAGGAAGGGCCCAGCCTCACCTACACGACCTGTGGTCCCCAGCCAGCTGAGGCTCCCCTCTTAGACTTATAAGCCTGTGGCCACTAGCATCTGGCCTCCTGCCCTCCCTGCCTCCCCAGGGTCCATATGGGGAACTACTGTGCTTTCTGCCCACCCCAGGGGGCCCCCGGTGCTCCCTCCAGCCATCCTCTCAGCTCTGCCCTCCCTGGGCAAACAGTGGTATTCCCCTGTCTTTCTCCATCAGAAATGGTGGTGTCACGTGGGGCCCGAGGCCGCCTACTCCTGACACTAAGGGTGACCCTGGGCTGGTGGGTTGAAAGACAGGGGAGCAGAGAGGAGGGAGCCGGAGGGGGCCGATCACATGTCTGGCACAGGGGTGCACTGTCTCGTGTGTGTGAGAGGCCGGCAAGTGAGCAGGGAGAGGCTCCAGCTCCTGCTCCTACATCCCCCCTCCCTGTCCCCCTCTCCTCTCATCCAGAACCCCTGCCCACACCCTCCCCTGCTTCGTCTTCCCTCCCCACCTCCCCCCAGCGCTGCAGCCCAGGCTGCACCTGCCTTCCCAGCTCTCCCCCTTCTCTGCCCTCCCCTGTTTTCTCTCTGCTTCTCTCCAGCTGCCAGCTGATCGGGTCAGGCAAGTCCATCCCATCCTGAGAGCCCCAGGGCCCCCTTCGGCTTCTAACCAGACCCCTCCTCTTCTTGGGACACCTCTCTTCCCAGGCCTGCCTGGGTGACTGTTCTGTGACTTGGCCCCCGGCCCCCAAGCCTCCCCCTTCATCTGTGACTTTAGTCTGTTGTGGTGGTGAGCTGACACCCCAGGCGTGACCTCGGTGACTCTTGTGCCCCCTCGGTGGTATTGCTCCTGCCCTGCTCTGTACATGTCTATAAATACACGGGCACACACACACGTGCAAGCGCGCATCTCTGGTGCTGGGAACCGCCGGCTGTGCTGTCCTTCTGAGTCTTGTGGCCCAACAACAAGCAAACACTATCACCCCAGCCACCCCCGCCAACACATGCCACCTCCGACGAGCCTCCCTGCCATTCCCGGCCTGTGCACAGTCAGCCCCCCCAGCCACCTTCCTGCCCCTTCCCCGAGCATGGGGGTGCTGTCCCAGCAGCTTTGTGCTTCTGGCCACAACCAGTCCTGCTGTCTCTTGGCTGAGAATGAAACCCATTTCTGAACAATGGGGAGCAACGTGTTGTGTGCTGGCTGTGTTCTGTGGCGTTCAGGGGGAAGGGAAGGTTTAAGCAGGGGGGCGCAGGGGTGCCTGGGAGGCACCAGTTTTTCCCAGGCTGCTCGGGAAAGCACCTGGACTTAGCTGGTCTTCATCTGAACCCTGCTGTGGCCACCAGGGGTAGAGTGCCAGCCTAGAGGACTCATGGGGCCTGGGTGGGAGCCCCAGAAGAACAGGGTGAGAGGAGAAATGCCTAGGCTGGAAGCCAGTACTCTGGCCCTCCCGGGGCGGAACGCAGCCCACAGGCCTGACAGGTCAGAGAGCTGAGGGGGATTGGATGCCCTGAAAGGCAGCGCCAATGCGCACCTTGCACCCCGAAGCCTGCCCTCTGCTGGCAGGACCCACACCCAGCGCAGCCCTGAGCTCAGAACCCAGGGCCCGACCAAGTGGTGAGTTCGGTTTAATCAGAAACAAAAGTGAAACACCAGGAACCACTCCCTGGCCTTGCCTCCTTCCTCTGTCCTGGGCGATCTATAAATAAGTTTCCTCGATGTCAACTGATTCATAGAAACCTCCTCTCCCAGGGGCCACCGCAGCCTCCGCTGTGATACAGGGGCCGTCTCAGCCCCATGTACACACATCCCAGTACAGTATGTACACCGTGGGGCGCCCGCGCGCCTTCCGCCTGGCCTCCACCAGCCACCCCAGCCCGGCTTCTGGCCAAGCCCATTTTTCCACAGGGTTGGGGGAGTGTGTACCCCCAAATTGCCTCAGTAAGCCATGCATCCCCTCTATGGGGACTTTCTGTAAAAGAAGCAGTGAAGACCACCTCTCTGCAAATCCGGGGTGGCCCCAAGATAATCAGGCACAGAGGCCCACGGGACTTTTGCAAAGACAGCAAGTGGAGGCCACCCCCTTGTGGACTGCGGTGGCCTCATACCTGTGGGACATTCGAGAGGAGCGACGGGGGAGGCCACCCCTTTGCGGATTGGGGTGGCCTCATGCCTGCAGGACTTTTGTGAGGAGGGGGATGGGGGAGTCCTCCCCTTTGTGGATTGGGGTGGCCTCATACTTTTGTGAGGGGGCAAGGGGGAGACCACCTCTTTGTGCACTGGGGTGGCTTCAGGCCTGTGGATCTTTTGTGAGGGGCGGGACGGGAGAGGCCACTCCTCTGCAGATTGGGTGGCCTCATGCCCATGGGCCTTTTGTGAGGCGGAAGGAGTAGGCCACCCCTTTGCACATTGGGGTGGCCTCATGCCCGTGGGACTTTTGTGAGGAGGATAGCAGAAGCCACCCCTTTGTGGATTGGGGTAGCCTCATGCCCGCAGGACTTGAGGGGTGATGGGGGAGGCCACCCCTTTGCAGATTGGGGTGGCCTCATGCCCGCGGACCTTTTGTGAGCGGGGACAGGGGAGGACACCCCTTTGAGGACTGTGGTGGCCTCATGCCCGCGGGACTTTTGTGAGTGGGACAGGGTAACCTCAAGCTGCAAGACATGTGTAGTGAGCAGAGCCCCCCCTTAACAGGTGGGTTCCCACAAAATAATCGGGCACACATTCCCATGGGGACTTTTGCTAGGTAGTAGGAGAGGCCTCCCCTTTGCAGATAGGGATCACCTCCAGAATAATTGGGTGCAACAAAAAGTAAAAATAAAAAAAATAAAGAAAAATCAAAACAATTATTGGGTCCAACAAAAAATTAAAAACAAAACAAAACAAAGAAAAACAAAAACAAAATTGGGTGCAAAGGCCCATGGGGAAATTTCAAAAGGGAGCAGGGGAGGCCACCCCTTTGTGGATCTGGGTGGTCTCAAATAAACCACTGCTATCTCTGAGGCTACACTCTAGACAGGTGTTGGTGCCCACCTGCCCCAGCTGGTATCTCTGTCTGGACTTAGCCCCCGTGCTGGGCTTTCAAAGTGCTGCCCCGCTCGACATGGTTGGGGTGAGGTGGGGGGCACGTGGCCCAAAATTGCCTAAGATAACCTAGGCCCTCTGCAAGAAGGCCTGGTAAGGATTCAATTGGTCATTCAAGGAGCCCCTATATTGTAGAACGGAGCCCCCTAAATAACTAGCTGGATATTTCTAGCTCCTTGCCTCTGGAAGTATGATTAGTCCAGAGTTAAATGAAGACACAGCCCTAACCTCAGAGGCTAGGGTCTGCACCTATTTCACCCTATTAGATAGGGGAGTTGTTGGACCCCTTTATTAAGCCGAGGGATGAAAGGACGACTGGGAAGGAGAGCCAAAGGATGGGGGGGGGAAAGCCTGGGGAACAGGGATGGGTTGGTGAGGGCCAGGTGGGGGCAGAGCCTCCGGCCCCATGCCGGTGGCCTAGACCACCATTATCTTCACCTCGTTGTCGTCAGCCTGGTAGAAGAAGGGAAGGCATGGGCTGTTTCCAATGGTGACGCCTTCCTCGGAGTTCTGCATTTCTTGAAGCAGCTGAACGACCTGCTGCGCAGAGGCGTTCTCGAGGGGAGTCAGGCCCAGCTGGGCCTCACCCTGGGTCGGCTGCACATCGTGGACAAGGCTCACCTTACTTGGTTCTTTAGAGAGAGTAAGGGCAGGAGCAGGGCACAGCGCAGGTTTTCTGATCCCATGCAGACCGGGTAAAGGAGGAGTCAGAGTCCTCAGTGGCTTTGCAGGTTTTTTATTGGGGTTCACCAGGCATATGGCAGGCAGGGGTGCTGGCTGGGGGGTTGGGAGGCTGGCAGGCCTCCGGCCCCCAGCAAATCTTCACTTTATCTGGGCTCTCTGGTGATCTCGGCTTCTCTTCCGGCTTCAGCTTCGGCTTCTACTGCTGCTGCTGGCGTCCCCGTGACGCCGCCCTTAAAAGCACAGTCTTAGCTCAGCTGAATCCCATCTACCTATGCCCACACCCTACTCCAGGTGCCCGCCATCAGGCATGCATTCAGGACAAGGATCCATCATCTATCCTGATGGCGGAAGGGCAGAAAAGCCTGATATTTTCTTTACCCTACAGAGAGACAGAGACAGGATGCTGTGTGCCTGGCGGAGTGTGCTCTTCCTGAACAAGCCCCGTTAGGGGCTTTCCTCACCTTGGACGTTGGCGGTGCCAAGCTTCTTGGGGACTAGGCATGCGCTAGTGGGCTCAGCAGCAGGGTTCTGGGCGGGTGCTCAGGGCTTCGCCCGCCATTCGTTGTGCACCTCCACCAGCCACAAAACCAGCTCTTGCAGCGCTAACAACTTCACCTGGAAGCAGAGATGCTCAGAAGCCCGCCCTGCCCCAGCCGCACCACCATGGAGCCAGAGCTCTGACTACCTTCATCTCCTCTTTGTCCTGGGCCAGCTGGCTTATGGACTCCTCCTTCTCTTGGTGCTCCTCCCTCATCACTGCTCTCTGGTTCTGGTAGAGAGTGATGTATTCTCCTAGGGGGAGGGCGCGCAGACAGCTCAGCTGCTGGGGTCTCCCCAGCCTCTGCATAGCACCCCAGCTGCAGGGCACAAGCCTCCCTGCTCACCGATGGTGTCAGTCTCTCCAGACATCTGGATACATCGATGCTCCAGCTCCTCTATCCAGTCCTGTAAGCCCACTTTCTCCTGCATGAGCTCGATAAATTGGCCCTCGGCCAGACAGCGGGCTCAGGGGCTCAGCAGTGCCGGCCTGCCCAGCACCCAGCCCGCCCAGCCCTCCGGACAACCACACTGTAGGGAAAGATAAAACTATCAGGCTTTTCTGCCCTCCCGCCTTTAGGATAGATGAGGGAACCCTGTGGTCTGAATGCAAGCCTGATGCAGGCACCTGGAGTAGGGTGTGGGCATATGTAGATGGGATTCACCTGGGCTAAGACCGGGCTTTTAAGGGTGGCATTCACAGCAAAAGCAGAGAAACGTAAGCAGAACCGAGAGAGCAGAGCAGCAGAGACCACCAGAGAACGCCAGAGAGCCCAGAAAGAGTGAAGACTTGCTGGGGGCTGGGAGGCCTGCCAGCCTCCTGACCCCCTAGCACCCCTACCTGCCATGTATCCAGTAAATCCCAATAAAAGCCTACAAAAGCCACTGAGGCTTCCAGGACACTCTTCTCCTGGACCCAGTCTGCTGGATCAGAAAACCTGCCCCGTGTCCATTCCTTCCTCTCTTACAATTGGTGTAAGTCAGCAAGATGATCCATGCAGACCGGTATGGAGCCCTCCGAAGACCGGGAGGGACTGAGGAGCAGCAGACAGTGTTTGCCTGTGACAGCGCTGGACGTGTCATGGCGGGACAGGGGAAGGGCAAAGTCCGGGAGCTGCGGGATGAGACCTCGCCTGGAGGAGGAGATGCCCGAGAGGACCAGCCAACAATCCCCGCCTAGGCAGCAAGAATCGTCGGGGGAGAAAGGACCACGACTCAGAGCTCCCCAGTGTGGACAAAGGGAAAAGCCGATGAACTTGGACTAATGGACTAACAATCCCGCCAGAAGGGGGAGGACCTTGGCAAGTTTGATATGTTTTGGGACCCTGAGGAAGGATGGGATTGTCCACCCCCAGAGATGGGAGTCTGGGGGTGTCAGTGGGCCTTGGTGGCCAAAGGCAGCCGGTGTACTGCCCAGCAGCTAAGCAGAGGAGAAAAGCCAACTGAGAAGGCAAAAGCTGGTGCTAAGTTCGGGAAGCCCTGAGCGGCTGTTAAGCACTACGTAAGCTAAAGGCCAGTGAGTCTTTTAAAATCACCTGTGGGTGATGCCCTGCTCATAGTTGAGTGAGGGGGAGGAGCTGAGGAGCCCATCTTTGGGGGATGGGTAGGGAACGTGGCTTGTGGTGGAGCCCACAGCCAAAGAGGGGACCCAAGAGAGGCCGCATGTGGACTTGCATCCACGGATCCCCGACCCATGTGCTTGTGCAGTGGGTTGGCCTGAGTGCAGGGGCCTGCATGCTGGAGTGTTGGAGCGACCACAGATAGAAAACCCTGAGGGATGGGCGATTACCCCCAAAGAGTACAGAATCGCCAACCCAAGAGTGAGTGCATCCTGGGGGTGGATGCGGTGTGCGGCTTGTGGCCGAGACTGCAGCCGGAGGGGGCCGGGAGGCCTGATGGCTCCCGGCGTGTGACAGCTGATGCCTGAGTGGTTCCCTCCCTCGCATGAGCCATGCCTTTGGCAGCGGAAGTGGTGGATCATCTACTGGTGCCAATAATTGTCTTTTGCCACTAGGTTGATGCCCTGCCTGGACTTATTTGTGTTCTGTTATATTTCATTGTGATATATTTCATTTGCTTTTGTGGGCCATGGCTGCAGTGTTCCTATTCGTCAAGAGAAACGTGTGTATCACTTGTATAGACTGTCTGGCAGAAAACCCTGAGGGGGTGGATTGTAGGGTAAGGTAAAAGTATCAGGCTTTTCTGCTCTCCCGCCCATAGGATGGATGATGGAACCCTGCGGTCCCGAATGCATGCCTGATGCGGGCACCTGGAGTAGGGTGTGGGCATAGGTAGATGGGATTCCCCTGGGCTAAGATGGGCTTTTAAGGGTGGCGTCACGGGGACGCCAGCAGAAGCAGAGAAGCAGAAGCAGAACCGAGAGAGCAGAGCAGCAGAGACCACCAGAGAACGCCAGAGAGCCCAGAAAGAGTGAAGACTTGCTGCGGGCTGGGAGGCCTGTCAGCCTCCTGGCCCCCTAGCACCCCTACCTGCCATGTATCTGGTAAATCCCAATAAAGTCTGCAAAATTCACTGAGGCTTCCAGGACTCACTTCTCCTGTACCTGGTCTGCTGGATCAGAAAACCTGCCCTGTGGCCATTCCTTCCTGCCTTACACACACTCACCTGCAGTTTCTTCTTCTCACCAGGCTCCCTGAAGGGCCTGGTGGGTCTCCCCAGGCACACTTTCCCCCGGGGGCTGGGGCCTCCATCTTCTCAGGCTCCTGGTCCCATGGGGCTACCTGCTGAGCCAGGAGCCAGCAGAGCAGCTTTTGCTCCTTTAGCTGTCTGTGTAGCCGCGCCTGTTCTTCCTCAGCACTGGCCAAGGCCAAGTTACAAAATGCCACCTGTGGGCCAGAGGTGCAGGGTGCCCCTGTGGGCCCGGCAGGAGGTTGGGAGGCACACCTCTCAGGGCCTCCGTGGGCACACCTGAGATTCGAGGATGGTGTTGGTGTCTACCCACTGGCTCCCAGCAGAGGTGGGTGAAAGCTTAATCAAAGGGAGGGAAACCAAGAAGAAGGGTGTGCTGGTGGGAGGGGGAAGGTGGGGCAGGGAAGGGGCCCCAGGGCCAAGCTCACCATGGCCTCGCAGCTGTCTAGATCGTCCGGGATGCTTAGTTTTGTCAGGGGACCCTTGTCCTCCTCTTCCTCCTCCTCTTCACCGTTCAGTCCATTTACTGTTGGGGGGGGCAGCCAGAGGGGCTCAGAGAACCCCTGGGTTCTGAAGCAGCCCTGAAAGCCAGCAAGATCTGCCCCCTCCTCTCTGTGCAACCCCGCGCCAGCAAGTCCCCAAAGGAGAAGGATCCAAGTTGTCCTAAGGGTGGCTTCCATCTCTTTGGAGTGCTCCTTTAGGGGTGTCGGAAACTCTTCACCAGACTGAGACTAGCACTGGAGACAACACTCCACCAGAGTGTTGATGCTGTGTTGCTGGGCACTGTCCCTTACAGTTCCCTCCCTCTGTATTTACTTAGTTCCAACAGGGAATCAGTTAGTTGGTGATTTTGTTCTGGTCATGAGGTGGCAGAGAGACCTGTCCTTGCTGACCTTTGCTTTTTCCCAGTGGTTCTCGGCTGGCCTTAGGCTATTTGTAGGTCACTGTGGAATCCTTGTCTTCCTCTGATGGCGCCCGGAGCCGCTCGATCACCTCTGTGGTGATTTCTTCACCGTTCTCCACAGTTCCCATTTGTGGGGTGCGGTGCCTGAAATAGTTCCTCTCTACTCAGTGTCCCACTTGATCTGTAGTTCGTTCTTGCAGTTTTTTTTTTCCCTCCTTTCCGTTGGTCGGAGAGAGCCTACTCAGTGGGTGGGGGAGGGTGGTGAAACTTTTCTCAGACGTGACCCAAGAACCCCAACTGTGAACCCAACACCTCTCCAAAATATCACTCCTCACCAATGTCAACGTTATAAAAACAAGCAAAGTCAGAAACAGTCAGCAAGAGGCACATCGAGGAGAACTGGCTGTAACTGAGTGAGGCAATTTGGATTATGGAACATAAAATGTGCATTAGGAAGAACTGATGAAATTAAGCACAGAGTTTGGTCACTGTGTCAACATTGCTTCATTAGCTGTGAAAAAAAAAGACAACTGTATTCATGTAAGATGTTAACAAAGTGGAAATGGTGTGGGATGAATAAGAACTGTACTGTCTTTGCAACTTTTCTGTAAATTTAACAGTATTCATTAAATGTTATGTTTTTTTTTTTTAAGTCCTCAATACTAAATAGGTTGTAAAAGGAAAAAATGATCTACTTTCCTGTTTCCCAAGGTTTTGTTATCCAGAGGCTGGAGAGAGGGGTCCTGGGGAGTAAAGCTGGAAACCTCACACCCAGGGCATTCCCCGAGTCTCCTCTCCTCTGAGCCCTGCTTCTCTGACTCCTCACAGAGCATCTCACCACCAGGACGCCGCCCTCCAGGACCCCCAACTCTGCCCATCTCAGAACCGGCCCTGTCCGGGCAGCTCCACCAGAATCCGAAACACTCCACCAGAATCGGGAAACAGTCAAACAACCCTTTTTATACCGGGCTGCCCTGTAACAGTTTGGCGCAGTAAAGAAAAGGGGAGCCAAGCTAAACTTCCTCAAAGGAAGGGACAATTCATTGCGCCCCCAGGCAAGCGTCATACCCAAGATGGGTGTCCCTGAAATCGTGCACGTTGTGGGGGGAGATGTCATTTCATAGGGTGAGGAGAGGTTAGGCAGGAAAACTGGGTTGGTAGCGGGGGGGAAACAGGCTTAGGGGGAACTAAGTTGTTTTTTCGTGGAGCCGAGTTGTTTTCTCCTGCTTATGGCTTCAGTTTTGGTTTGATGGAATCAGGGGTACTGGTGTCAGGGCCATCTTGTTGTTTGTATGTGGGCTTCCCCATTCCTGGCCCCTGCATCGACCTTTCATACCAGCCTTTTGTTGAAAAGGGGCAATGGTTCTCTCTTTGGCTACTTCCTGCTGGACAGGGGCGAAGACCATGGTGGGCGCTCAGGCCTGGTTATGAGACAGTCTTTGCAGCGCGAGGATATGGGTGGAGAAGGAGTTGGTTAAAGGTGGTATGGGACAGTTCTTGGATCCGGTGTTGGATGAAATGGACTAAGCATGGGGCAAACAGAAAAAATGAGGAGATTAGGATAAGAAGCCCTATGAGTGGTAATACCTGGTCCGAGGCTGTGCTGATCTGGAATTGCTGGGCATAGACAGAAGAACTGGAAGTGGCTTGAAGAGATGGGATTAGAAACAGAGGAAGGAGAGGGGCCTCCCCGGTGGCGCAGCGGTTGACGGTTGAGCGCTGGGTTGTGAAGCTGCCCACAGCCTCTACAGCACCGGTTCAATCCCTGGCCTCAAGGCGAGGGTCCCACATGGCGGGCAGACCTCTCCTGCCGCCCACTGCTCCCCTCAGCAGTGTGCTTCGTCAAGTCTGCCTGTTCTGCTCTTCGCTTTGTCTCTGGTGAGTTCTCTCACCCTCCTGTGTTTCTGACTGTACCCAGTGCTTGCATAAATAAATCTTTAAAGAAAAAAAAAAAAGAAACAGAGGAAGGAGAATCAGAGGGCCTCTACTCTATAGGCTGAGTGGGATGTGGACCAGGGATGCATTGATGCAAACCCGAGTTGGGCCCATGTGCTTGTATACATACTGCTTGTCCACAGGGACCACTTTGACCCTGGACAGCTGATGCCTTGACAGCCGTTGGTGTAGTCAGGATGATCGTGTGTGGACCCATCCACTTTGGCGGAAGTGGTTTTGGAGAGATGGCTTTCAGAAGAACCTGGTCTCCAGGGCACAGCAGGTTGACAGGTGCATCAGGGGACGGAGGCACAGGTTGTGGCAGACAAAGGTCTGCGTGTTCTTGGAGCAGCTGTCTGAGCAAAGAGAAGTATGGAAAATATCCAGCCAACAGTGTAGGTTGGACGCGGAGCTCATGGTTAGTAAGGAGAGGTCTGCCATACATCCATTCAAGGGGGCTCAGGAACAAGGGGCCATGGGGAGTGGTTCGGAGGTGCACTAAAGCCAGTGGGAGCAGCTCTACCCAGGATTTGTGGGCTCTGTGGAGAGTTTGGCTAGGTGGTCTCTGGTCAGACCATTTACCCGTTCTACCTTACCAGAGGATTGCAGAGGATTGCAGTCGGAGGGAATGTGTAGTTTCCAGGTGATGCCCAGGGAGGAGACCTGTGGAGTAATCTTTGAGATAAAGGCAGGTCCACTGTCCGAATGGTGATGGTGTCCACCGTAGTAAGAAGAGGGTGTTACCTGCGTTAGGGAGTGGAACACCCGTGAAGCCTGGCAGGATGGAGAGTCGAGGATTGGGAGAGGGAGATGAGAGGGTCTTTGACAAAGAGAGTAGAAATCTAACAGACAAGAGGGTGATGGAGGGGAGAGAGCCTGATGAGTGAGCAGGTCCTGGAGCCAATGTGGAGAACTAACATTTACAGGTTGGCCCAGTGTGGGTTTTAAGGCCTTAGGTCTAGCAAGACGAGAAGCTGCCGCAAGTGCACGCAGGCAGGGCTGCCATCCTCTTACAGTGGGATCCATTTGTTTAGAGAAATAAGCAACTGCTCGCTGGACTGGCGTAGGTTGGCCCAGAACCCCTAGAGCAACGCCCTGTCCTCATCTGTCAATAACAGGAATGGCTTTCCCGGGTCTGGGAGTGCGAAGGCTCATCTCAGAGAGCTTTTCCTGGATAAAGCAGAGAAAATGGGGTGTAGAAACAAATAAAAGCGTGATCATGATCACCAGGCTACTATGGGAAGGATCCATGGCAGTAAGGGAGAGTTGGTCCAAGTTTGGATGTCCTGGCCCCAGCTTCAGCTGACAAAAGGTCAGTCAGAGGGGCTTTGCTGGTCAGATGAGCAAGCCCATGAATGTGTTGGAGAGGGGGAGACACCTGAGTACACACGATTCTCACCAAAACCTCCCTGTCAGACCTTCAACACTTTCTTTTGCTTGCTTTCATTCTAATGCCATTTCATTTTACCCTTCCGGCTTTACATTATCTTAAGGCCCTTCAGAATATCCCTCTTCCATACATTTCTTTTTTCAAACACACATACCTCACCTCACTTGCATTTACCAGACTTAGCAAAACCTAGTTTTAGAAGGGAATTGAACACCATCTAAACAAATGAAAAAAAGGTAGACAGCCCCTGTAGTTTTTCATTCCTGTACCCAGTGATTTAATTGGCAGAGAATGGTGTCCAAAGCCTGCATCTTGGGCGATATGTTTCCAATTTGGCTAAGGTCACCCTGCAGGGTTTGAATCCAGGGAGGAGGAAGTGTGGGTAGCCTTCTGGAGAGGATTTTTAAAAGGAGAAATTCCAGCTGGACTGACACTGTGTAAGAATCCCAATTGCGCAAAATCCCTTCTGCACGTACTCATGACGAGCTGCAGCTTCGGCCCAGGGGACACTGGACACCTAGTGTGCTCACTGCGGGACTGAGACTGATCATAGCCTAGGCTTCGTGGAGCAGGAAGATGTGCGGATTTTCCAGCTGAGCAGGTT
>NW_023602073.1:38083660-38103260 GCF_014898055.3 Talpa occidentalis
TGCAGATGAGTGGCCTCTCCCGTCCCGCCCCTCACAAAAGATCCACAGCCTGAAAGCCACCCCAGTGCACAAAGAGGTGGTCTCCCCCTTGCCCCCTCACAAAAGTATGAGGCCACCCCAATCCACAAAGGGGAGGACTCCCCCATCCCCCTCCTCACAAAAGTCCTGCAGGCATGAGGCCACCCCAATCCGCAAAGGGGTGGCCTCCCCCGTCGCTCCTCTCGAATGTCCCACAGGTATGAGGCCACCGCAGTCTACAAGGGGGTGGCCTCCACTTGCTGTCTTTGCAAAAGTCCCGTGGGCCTCTTGTGCCTGATTATCTTGGGGCCACCCCGGATTTGCAGAGAGGTGGTCTTCACTGCTTCTTTTACAGAAAGTCCCCATAGAGGGATGCATGGCTTACTGAGGCAATTTGGGGGTACACACTCCCCCAACCCTGTGGAAAAATGGGCTTGGCCAGAAGCTGGGCTGGGGTGGCTGGTGGAGGCCAGGCGGAAGGCGCGCGGGCGCCCACGGTGTAATACTGTACTGGGATGTGTGTACATGGGGCTGAGACGGCCCCTGTATCACAGCGGAGGCTGCGGTGGCCCCTGGGAGAGGAGGTTTCTATGAATCAGTTGACATCGAGGAAACTTATTTATAGATTGCCAGGACAGAGGAAGGAGGCAAGGCCAGGGAGTGGTTCCTGGTGTTTCACTTTGTTTCTGATTAAACCGAACTCACCACTTGGTCGGGCCTGGGTTCTGAGCTCAGGGCTGCGCTGGGTGTGGGTCCTGCCAGCAGAGGGCAGGCTTCGGGGTGCAAGGTGCGCATTGGCGCTGCCTTTCAGGGCATCCAATCCCCTCAGCTCTCTGACCTGTCAGGCCTGTGGGCTGCGTTCCGCCCCGGGAGGGCCAGAGTACTGGCTTCCAGCCTAGGCATTTCTCCTCTCACCTGTTCTTCTGGGCTCCCACCCAGGCCCCATGAGTCCTCTAGGCTGGCACTCTACCCCTGGTGGCCACAGCAGGGTTCAGATGAAGACCAGCTAAGTCCAGGTGCTTTCCCGAGCAGCCTGGGAAAAACTGGTGCCTCCCAGGCACCCCTGCGCCCCCTGCTTAAACCTCCCTTCCCCCTGAACGCCACAGAACACAGCCAGCACACAACACGTTGCTCCCCATTGTTCAGAAATGGGTTTCATTCTCAGCCAAGAGACAGCAGGACTGGTTGTGGCCAGAAGCACAAAGCTGCTGGGACAGCACCCCATGCTCGGGGAAGGGGCAGGAAGGTGGCTGGGGGGGCTGACTGTGCACAGGCCGGGAAGGCAGGGAGGCTCGTCGGAGGTGGCATGTGTTGGCGGGGGTGGCTGGGTGATAGTGTTTGCTTGTTGTTGGGCCACAAGACTCAGAAGGACAGCACAGCCGGCAGTTCCCAGCACCAGAGATGCGCGCTTGCACGTGTGTGTGTGCCCGTGTATTTATAGACATGTACGAGCAGGGCAGGAGCAATACCACCGAGGGGGCACAAGAGTCACCGAGGTCACGCCTGGGGTGTCAGCTCACCACCACAACAGACTAAAGTCACAGATGAAGGGGGAGGCTTGGGGGCCGGGGGCCAAGTCACAGAACAGTCACCAGGCAGGCCTGGGAAGAGAGGTGTCCCAAGAAGAGGAGGGGTCTGGTTAGAAGGCCGAAGGGGGCCCTGGGGCTCTCAGGATGGGATGGACTTGCCTGACCCGATCAGCGGCAGCTGGAGAGAAGCAGAGAGAAAACGGGGGAGGGTAGAGAAGGGGAGAGCTGGGAAGGCCAGGTGCAGCCTGGGCTGCAGCGCTGGGGTAGGTGGGGAGGGAAGACGAAGCAGGGGAGGGTGTGGGCAGGGGTTCTGGATGAGAGGAGAGGGGGACAGGGAGGGGGATGTAGGAGCAGGAGCTGGAGCCTCTCCCTGCTCACTTGCCGGCCTCTCACACACACGAGACAGTGCACCCTGTGCCAGACATGTGATCGGTCCCCCTCCGGCTCCCTCCTCTCTGCTCCCTTGTCTTTCAACCCACCAGCCCAGGGTCACCCTTAGTGTCAGGAGTAGGCGGCCTCGGGCCCCACGTGACACCACCATTTCTGATGGAGAAAGACAGGGGAATACCACTGTTTGCCCAGGGAGGGCAGAGCTGAGAGGATGGCTGGAGGGAGCACCGGGGGCCCCTGGGGTGGGCAGAAAGCACAGTAGTTCCCCATATGGACCTGGGGAGGCAGGGAGGGCAGGAGGCCAGATGCTAGTGGCCACAGGCTTATAAGTCTAAGAGGGGAGCCTCAGCTGGCTGGGGACCACAGGTCGTGTAGGTGAGGCTGGGCCCTTCCTGGAGTGGAAAAGCAGAAGAGCAAGCATCAGTGTAGGGGTGCGCGGGCAGGCAGGTCTGTGGGGCAAGTTTTACTGACCAGCTTGGGTAGAACTCAGAGAAGCCGACTTGCCCAGGTCAGCCGACACTGAGGTCCCCTGGCTGAAAAAGGAGAAGTGACACTATGGAACAACAGGCCCAGGTCCATGGGCCTGCAGGCAGGTTTCGGTGCTTCACCTGGGGCACAGGGACTGCGGTGGCCCTGTGCTGGCGGGAACAGCAACAGCAGGCATGGAGGGCAAGGCGCTCTGTGGCCTGCCTGGTTGCAAGGTGGCTGCGGGCCGAGGGTGTGGCTTGGACCCTCAGGCTTTCCAAAGCCATCAGACAACCAGAGCCTTCCTGAAGGGACTCAGTTGCCACAATAAGGAGGAGGGGTCAGACCTCCTCTGCCCTGTGGTGGATCCGGTTCCAAAGCTCCCAAGTTGGCTGCCCTGCCCCAGCAGCACACTCACATAGGGGGATGGGGGCTGCACCCCCAGCATGAATTTGAAGGCTCCCTGACGGCCTGCTCCCTGACAGCGGCACAAGCGGCCTATCAGCTCAACACCCTGCGTGACCATCTGCACTGCGGGTCCTCGAGCCTAGAGACTTCCACAGCCAGAGAACATCTACCTAGGTGGAAGGCCCGGATAAGACAAGTCTCAGTGGCTGTCTTCAGTCGGAGGTACTTTGGGAACCTGGGGTTGGCTTGCCTGTATGAACTTAAGTGTGTGTGTGACCAATATAGGAATCAAATTCTCTCTGAGAGCCAACTTCTGACTGAAGCTTATCTATCACCCTCGCGGCAGATGCCTTCTCTCAATCCTCGGTCCCTGGGAGCTTAGGCCAGATATGTGCCCTAAGCGTCTCATCTTTTTCTGCAGCGCTGCGTGGCCTCAATACCAATTGGACAATGGCTCCCACGGGCCGAGCATGGCGCTTTTGACTTCTCGATCCTTACAGACCTAAAGAGTTCTGTCACCGCAATGGAAAATGGTCAGAGATCCCTTAGGGCCAGGCTGGCTTTCTCTTGCACTCCCGTCCCCCCCTCCAGCCCCTCCCTCCTGAAAACCTGCCACACTCTCCAAGTCTTGAGCCTCCTCTCACTCTTCACCCTCTCTGGACCCTCTTCAACGTTCTCTGATCCTCTAGATCTCAGTCTTCACCTCCTCCAGCTCCCCAATCCAGCATCCCCTCTTTTTTTTCACCTCCCAGCCGCCACACCTGCTCTGGGTGGTCCTCTTCTGGGTCCCCTCTGGGAAGTGGCGGGGACTGAAGGAGGAATTAGGGTCCATGGTCCTTCCTCTCCGTCTGGTCTCTCCCTGACTGAAAAGCTTCTTGGCTCTTTCACTAACAATCCCACCACCTACACCAAAGAGTTTCCTTATCTTACCCAAGCCTGTGACCTTACTTGTCATGATTACATGTGATCTTCTTTTCCACCCTGACCTCTGACAAAAGGGAGCAGGTTTTTAGGTCTGCCCAAGACCAAGCAGATCAGGTGCCTTTGACTGACACAACCATGGCCCCAGGCTCTGCAGCAGTTCCCAGCCCAGAGCCAGGGTGGGGCTACCAGACTGACACAGGCAGGGCCCCCGGGGCAGGACTCACCAAGACCATTTTATTACCTGTCTCCTAGCTGGTCTCCAAGCGGCTGTGCACAAAAGTGTAAATTTTGCTAAGCTCAGGGAGATCACCCAGTCTGCCTCAGAAAACCCTGCTGCCTTCCTTAGTCGCCTGACGGAGGCGTTCCAGCGCCATACCAGGCTTGACCCTGACTCAAATGGAGGCTCAACAGTTCTGGCTACCCATTTTATATTCCAGTCAGCCCCTGACATTAGATAGAAGCTTAAGAATGTTGAGGGGCCTCCCCTGGTGGCGCAGTGGTTAAGCGCCGCACTGTGAGGCTCTTGCGCCAGTTTGATCCCGGCTGGCCGGCGGGCGAGGATCCCACATGGCACAGCAGACCTCTCCTGTTGCGCCCACTCCTCCCCTCAGCAGCATATTTCATCAGTCTGCCTGTTCGGTTCCCCACTCTGTCTCTGGTGAATCCTCTCACCCTCCCACGTATCTGGCCTGTACCCCGGTTCTTGTGTAAATGAATAAATAAATCTTAAAAAAAAAAAAAAAGACTGAGGATAGTCCTCAAACCCCTATCCAGGATCTGCTGAATATGGCCTTGACAGTTTTTAAAAATCGGGAGGAACAGGACAGGCAGAGAGGGAACTCCGTAGTCACCAGGAGGCTGGGCTTCAAGCTCAGGCCCTGGTAGCTGCCTTGAGACCGCCAGGCCCTGCTCCTCCAACCACCACAGCACCTGCCACCTGACAGAGGACGACAACGGGCCCCATGGCCCCCATCGACCGCCGCTGGGAGCCTGATTCAAATGCGGCCGAGAAGGCCACTGGTCCATATAATGCCCCAACCCCTGCCAGGACCGTGCCCCATCTACAATGTCCAGGGTCACTAGACAAGTGACTATGCCTCCACGCCTGGCTGTGGTGGGCTAGTCCTTCCAGCCCCAAGCAACTCTTGCCACCGGTGGTCTTGGGTTTGGCGGCTTAGGACTGAAGAGGCCCGGACTCATCAACCCCAATAACCTTCAAGGAGCCCAGGATAACAGTCAAGGTAGCAGGTAAGTCCATCTCCTTTCTGGACTCTCCTTCAATATGTCGCTGACCTCCTCCTCTGCAGACCTTCTCTGCCACAATCTCAGCAACACACTGCACAACTCCTCACCTTCCTGTGCTCAAAAGGATACCGTGTCTCCCCGTCCAAAGCCCAACTCTCAGTTGCCACAGCCGTCTATCTGGGTCTTCCACTAACTCCTTCCTCCAAACAGCTGGCGGTGGACCACAAACAGGCCATCCGGGACCTTCCCTCCCCTGAATCTGCAGAACAAATCCTTTCCTTCCTAGGTTTGGTCGGATTCTTCCATTTTTGCTTTCCTAGCCAAGCCACTGTACGCCAAGCCACTGTACGATGCAGCAAAAGCTTCCCCTGAAGGATGTCTCCAATCCCCAGGGGAGATGCGCAGGACCTTCCTTTTACTCAGACATATCCTCCTTATCTCATTCTTCCCCTCTCTGGACCCTCTTCAACGTTCTCTGATCCTCTAGATTCTCAGTCTAGAGAATGAGGGCACCTGCACTGCCCTTCCTGATCCAGAAAAGCCTTTCCTCCTGTGCACAGACGCACGTCGGGGTATGGCGGCAGGCGGCCTTTCCCAGCCTCTGGGCCCAGCCCTGCGTCCTGTCGCTTATCTCTCCAAGCAGACGGATCCCACCATCAGGGGCTGGCAACCTTGCCTTAGAGCCCTGGCAGCTGCAGCTCTGCTCACCCGGGAACCCCTCAAACTTACTCTGGGAAGACCTGTCCAAGCACATTCCTCGCACCCCCTTCAGGCCCTCCTGTCTCCCCGCCCGCTCTCCACTCTCACTCCTGCCCGCTCACAGGACTTCCACGTGCTCTTTCTCGAAAACCCTCTGGCGAGTCTCGCTCAGTCAAATTCTCTCAACCCAGCCCCTCTTCTGTCTCTGGCCCC
This sequence comes from Talpa occidentalis, assembly GCF_014898055.3. NCBI lineage: Eukaryota > Metazoa > Chordata > Mammalia > Eulipotyphla > Talpidae > Talpa > Talpa occidentalis. The sequence continues at coordinate 38,089,552 of NW_023602073.1, forward strand.
CCTTCTGCCGCTCATTCATGCCCTGAAATCCTGGGCGAAATGCAAACCTCCAGACTGGGTTTAGCTGACTCCCCTTTGTCAGATGCCTACTGGACTCTGTCTGTAGACGGCAGCTCTTGCGAAGGTGCGCGAGGTCAGCGGAGGGCTGCCTAGGCCATGGTTACCCTCGATCAGGTCATCGAGGCAGGAAAGCTGCCCAGAGGAACCACCTCCCGAAAGGCAGAACTCAGAGCACTTACCGGGGCCCTCACCCTCAGCAACCATAAGAAAGTCACCATCTATACTGATTCAACATATGCCTTCCTTATGGCTCACAGTCCTGCTGCGATTTGGCAGGAAAGTGGGTTCCTTTCCACCAAGGGGTCCTCCATCACTTACGGTAAACTTATCCTTAAGCTTCTAGCGGCCTTGCAGCTTCCAGCTGAAGTCGCCATTATCCACTGTGAAGGACACCACACGGACAATTCTTACGTGACCACAGGGAATAACAAGTCTGATGCAGCAGCAAGGGCTCCCACCACTGACTCTGCTGCAGACCCTGCCCCTATTCCCTATCTGTCCCCTCCATCACTCCGACTTAGGAGCCTAATGAATGCCAATTCCTGAGTCCGCTCTTTCACCCCTCCTTGAGTGCAAAAGTCTGGCAGCTGTGTTCCCATCATCAAACCGGTGCTCATGGATCACCTCATGGGGGAGTTCACCCACATTCTTCTTTTGCAGCTCATCAGCTGCGTGGACACTTACCCGGACAGGATTGGCAGGTTGATTTTACTCACCCCCCTACTCACAAAAAGGTTTAGTATCTGCTAACAATGGTTGATACAGTGACAGTTGGGTCAAGCCCTTCCCTGCCGCTAGAGAAATGGCTCAGGTGGTAACCGAGGCCCTTCTTAACCACATTATCCCACGCTTTGGCCTCCCCAGCTCTATCCTATATGACAATGGTCCAGCTTTTATCTCAAAGATGACTCATCAGGTCTCCACGGCTCTAGGTATCACCTGGAAGCTTCACATTCCCCACCACCCGCAATCCTCAGGGAAGGTGGAGCGCGCCAATGGGCTAATCAAGGGTCACCTGACTAAACTCTCCTGAGAGCTCTGAGACTGCTCCGGGAACATGAAGACCTGCACTTACCCAGTCTTGCCTTGAATCTCGACCTCCTCAGCTGACCTTCCCCACCACTGCATCCAGGAGACCAAGTCCTGCTCAAATTGCTTCAGCCAAAGCCACAGCAGCCTCCATGGACCGGTCCACACACAGTCATTCTCACCACGCCTGCAGTGATAACACCTCTGGGAGACCCCTCCTGGCACCATCTCTCTCAGGTCAAACATGCCCCCGAAGACAAACAGTATGCATGTTGTAACCTGGGTCCTACTAGGATGCGCATTTCTTGTCAAAATCTCCCAGAGCCCAGTGTCCTGTGTGTGGAAATTCAAAGTTAGGGAGACCTTTGTCTCAGGATCCATGGAGACTACCCACTTGGTAGGTACCGTGCAGTGCCCACAGGCCGGATGCACAGCACTCATCACTCTCACCCTAACTCTTTTGTTGATTACCAACCCTATGAACTCCTTGCTTCTTTTACCATCAAACCTTAGATCACTGTAAGAATTCCTACAAAGAATATGGGAGGTGCCCTTATCTGTCATGTACAGTGTACCTTCCAGACAAAGGTCAAATGTTCACTCTGGTCTGTCATAATACGGGTTTCAATACGAATTAAGTTAGCTATCTTTTTCTGATCCTTGGGACCTACGCTGGGTACAGGGAATCCAAGCCACAGGGTACACGGGCTGGCATTCCTACCCAGTGGCAACATTGTCCGTCTCAAGGGAATATGTCCCGACACAATATGCCACAGTCCAAGTCTCCCAGGACATCCTCCATTCAGAGCAAGTCCTACAAAATCAGCTAACATCATCAGAAAAGACAGAGACACCCTCAACCTGGGTTCATATAATCCAAAACACTCTACCCTTCCTGACTGACTCCTTTGGGACTAATACCTCCTGTTGTATCCTCTGTGCTTCCCTTCAGAGGCCTCTACTGGCGGCAGCTCCAATTAATCTCAATACCACTATGACCAAGACAACGGACGCTGCTTGCCAGACTCCCCAACTCTCAGTCCCCCTATGGGACTCCAGTCACAGCTACCCCTGCTATCCAACTGATACCCTTGTCGGCTTTCATTCCCGCACTTCCAACATTTCAGTGAAAGGATAGATACCTCCTTAGAAAAAACCTCTGTGTCTTTAGCATCATCACAAAGACAGCTCCCCTCCCTGGCACAGGTCACTCCAAAACCGGTGGGCTCTGGACCTGTTAAAAACTGATAAGGGGGCACCTGCCTGTTCATCAAGGAAGAATGTTGTTACTGTATCAGTGAGTCAGGGATTATAGAACAAAATGTGGAAGCCTTCATGAAACTACGCAAAGACGTGGAAAGGGAAAGCGGCGGCTCCAAGTCTCCACTGACATGGTTTCAAAATCCTATAGTCTCATGGCTCCTCCCACTCTTGGGGCCAATACTAATGATAACTTTATTTTTTTCTTTTTGCTCCTTGCCTCCTAAAATTCACACAGGCTCACATTCAGGAAATGTCTCCTACCACCTTCAACCAACTCCTTCTCCACCCACATTCTCTCATCCCTGCAGAAGACCCTCATAACCAGGCCTGAGCCACCTCCTGGACTCTCTGCCAGAACCAGAGAGCAGTGATGAGGGAGGAGCACCAAGAGAAGGGGTTCATAAACGGGCTGGCCCAGGACAAAAAGGAGCGGCGAATGTGTGTGGTGGGGCAAGGGGTGGAATGTAGAAATATCACAATCCCTGGGAACCATCCTTATGTCACATCAAGAGCTGGGTGCTTGATTTGTTGCCCCAGCCCCCCAGAACTAACCCCCTTTCAGGTTTCTCCTATGGCTGCAGATTACCAACTTGAAGTGGACTCGAGACCATGGGACCCGACCCTGGGAGAGGGTTCAGGCTCGCTTGCCTGGCTGTGGTTGTAAGTCATCTGAAGATGTAAGTCTTGCTCAGCCAGGCTGAGAGAGGGGGTGCTCCATGGGCAGCTCAGTGAGAGGTGAAGAGCATGAAAGAAGTGGGTAAGAACCCTGGGTCTGAGTGCGGCCTTTCCATAGCACTGCTGGGGATCTGATTTGGGGCAACACTGTTTAAGCTCTTTGTCCACCTGTGAGTCAGGGTGCTACAGGTCTACTTAAATCTAGGCAGCATCCGTGAGAGGATTGTGCATTCATCCCTTCGTGCGGGGCCTGGTGCGCAGTGAGCCTTCAGTACAGGACGTCGCTATGGACTTCTTGCTCTGGCAATTTCCCTCATCCCCAGCCTCAAGGGGAAGCCAGTCACTGAGGACACCCTCTCCCTTTAGGGCGGCACAGATGAGCCCCAGGTGCTTGGGATTAGATGACCTCTGAGGTGGGAGTCCGTCTTTGCCACCTGCTTGCTGGGTGATCCCAGGGAAAGTCACGTACTTCCCGGGCCTCAATTTCCTCAACTGGAAGATGAAGTTGTTGTGCCAGATCAGTGCCTTCTAGACTGATTTGGTAGCTTTGATCATCTCTTGGTTCATGTTGCTTTCTGCCTCGGGCGAGGTGGTGAGTGGCCGTTTGGAAAGAAGGCACAGGCCGTGGTATGATCCGTCACCCTTGTCTCCAGCATCCATCGTCCAGAGCTGCTCTCTCTTTCCTTCTCTGACCTTCTTGTCTTCTCTAAGCCGCTTTTCTCTTCCTCCCCTTGCCCTTGTTTTTCTCTTTTCACCTCCTGTAGATTCAGGACATTCTGCAGGTGCTGTGTCCGACCTTAACCGCTCCAATGGGGCGGCGGTTCCCCCCATTGGACAGGAGGAAGGTGAGGCCGTGCCAAGACCCCCTCTCTGGCTTGGCCTCTCCCAGCGTGCATGCCTGAGGCTTGTCTGGTTGAGGTACTTGGCCTCTGGCTTATTTTATGTTGCCATCATTAACCCTCGGTGTGTCCACGTCTGCTATTTCACCTGCTTGGTTGATCGTTGTTTTCCTTCCCGCCTGCTGCACCTCCCCCTGCAGTGACCTTTAGGGCTAACTGGCCCTAGGTCAGGCTGGGCAACCAGCGCGCAGCGGGGAGAACAGCAAAACCCTACATAACCTGCTGCACCTCCCCCCGCAGTGATCTTTAGGAATGGCTTTCGCCAAGGTCCCTAGATCCGGCTGGGCAACCAGCGCTCGGGGGGAGAACAGCCTGAAGCAGAGGAAGTGCAAAGGAAGTTCCCTGAAAAGGCAGAAGCTTATCAATAGATAACGACCACCAAGAACCACTACAAGAATGCTAAAAATCTTTTCCCTGTCTTTCTAGAACTACAAACTTTAATCCCTTATTTGTCTTTCTAAACTTCCTTCTTTCTTCTATAATGGTCATTGCTTGTTATGTAGATCACCTCCCTGATAGTGGTAGACTGAGCCCATGAGCAAGCTGATTTCCTTGATATTCATTCCTGTGCTTTTGGAAAACATATATATACTGGTCACAAATTTAGAGAAAATTACACTCAGATTTTCACTCTTGAAGTGTGTCTGTTTGTCATTTCTTTCGCCGACGCCCTGACCACCCTGCACGCTTCTCTCAACCCTGAGGTGGCCTCATGGTCTACTGCCTACTGCTGTGCTGGTCCGCTGCAACCGCACATCTTTATCATCTTGGAGAAGATACAATACACCGTGAAGGGTGAGAGGTCATTTGGGAAGAGCTTCCAGAGCAGGGGTGTGAGATTTGGGCCTTCCAAGCCTCCAGGGTGAATGCTCAGGGGCCCGTCCTACTAGGAGAGCCTCAAACCCCCGCCCCAAACACGGGGCTTGTCCTCTGGGCATGTCCCGCAAAGACCAGCCGTCCACACTGCAGTTGATTTTCCAAAGTGATGGATTCATTTTAGCTTAGGAGTGGGAAATGCAGGCTTAGGAGAAAGGGGGCTTTTGTTATAGGTGCAAGGACTAAGGTGAGTTTTGTAGCAGAACTGCAAGTGCGTGAGGTTCACCAGAGATGAGTGACTGGGACATCCTCCCCCACTGTCTTTTAAAAATCAACTGGACACTTACCCATCTCCCATGGGCCCTTGGCAGCAGACCCTTTGCTAGGCGGCAAGGTGGGATGTGGCAACTGAGGGAGCAGTTGGCTCTGAAGGGTCTGGAGGCTGGAGGGGTGGCTTTTGAGACTGATGTGTAGAGGTGGGCAGTGCTCATCCCCGTGGAGAGCGGGTGACGTGGGAGTCCGGGCAGAGGGTGGGTGCAGGAGATGATCAGATTCGGAGCCCAGAGAGCGCTTGGCAAGAAGGTAAGGTGCCTGGGGTGCCCTGGGCTGGGGGATGACCTCTTCCTGATGTGGGAGGGGACACCGAGCTCTGGGTCTCTGCTGCCTCCTCTAGTGAGCAGAGGACTCACGTCATGGAGGATGGCTTCACTTGTCGGAAGAACATAAGGAAACCATACAAGGGATGGGGGCTTCTTCCAGACAAAACTAGCAGGTAAACTATACATTGGAGACATTCATCTGGGGAGAGGGAGAGAAAGGGATCAAAATGGGAGGGGTGTGGTGATGTTCCCGGGTGTCCTGGTGGAGGTAATTTTATGGGGACAACACCTGAGGGGAGAAATCAACATTCCTCAAAAATGAACAACAATATGAAAACACAACAATAAATAAATAAATAAAAAAAACAAATTAAAGGTAAGGGGGACATTTTAGGATGAGGGGGCTGTGCTGTCTGTGCTCTATGGTAGTTCCAGGATTCTATTATTTATATTTACCCAACTGTCCATCTAAAATTGGTAAATTTTATTTCATATAAAGATGTTAAGAAAAAAAATGGCAAGAAAGAACACAAAGTAAATTGCGGCAGGCTGCGCCTCCCATGCTGTCTCTTGACAAAGTTTGGGATTGCGGGAGACTCCTGAGAAGTGGGGAGTTCCTGTGCTCCCCTGAAGAGGGAAAGTTGTACTTCCCAGAAGAAGGAAGTTCTCAAACTTCCCAAAGAAGATCTGAACTAGGGAGTCTCCATGGCAACGCCTGCTAATGTTCTCCTCTTTGTTCTTGGTTAATGCTGAAGAAAGTTAGTTACTAACTGGCATGTGAAAACCTAATTCGGACCCAGGTGACAATTGGCTTACTGTTCTTACTCATGAACTATCACAAAAAAAAAGTAAAAAATTGTTTAAGGTATAGTTAGGAAAGAAATGTTTTGGCCCTGAGAACTACGGAGAACAAGCTGCCCCGAACCAGCTTTGCTCGGAAACCATAGTCTAACATGGGGGGTACCTGTTTGCAGCAACAATACATTTCCTGGTATATGAGGTCAATAATTCGCAGGCTGTGTGGAGGCTAGGAATTTCTAGTTAAGAGTTAGACTTCAGTAGAACTTACGTAGATCTGATAAATTGTTTTAAACCACTTTGAAGTAATAAATAAATTAACCAAGTTAATTGAGTGCTAGGAAATAAATTGATTGTAGTAACTAAATATAGAATAGGAACTTTACACCCACGTTTGTAATTGGGAAAGTTTAAATGTTGCCAAATGTTGTGCTGTTGATCATGCTAGTAAATGAGCTGTACCTAGGAAACAAATTGTTCTTAGGTTACCAAAAAAATGGCCTACAGGTGTAAGGCCAAGGGAGTCTTTACATGATCATGAGAAAATATGTATTGTCTTTGCTCTGCTTCAATGCTCACGCTGATGTAATCCCACTGCTCGCCTTAAGGTATAAATAAAGACCCGCTGAGACCCTCAGTAGGAGATACTTTCACGAACTAAAGTGTTTGTGTCTTCCTCATTCCTACATCGCTCCACTTCCCCTCAGCCCTTTGAGAGAAAATTTTCACCGACTCCATCCTCTCCTTTCTGAGATCCCTGACACGACTTCTAGCTGGGGCTGGTCTCCAGCAATAAATATGCTATAGTAATTAAAAACAAAGAATTCAGAGTGGGCGGAGCAACATGGCGGCGAGGAGACGCTGCGAGTAAGATCTCCCATTAAAAAAAGTTAATAGGGAGGAAAAGCGGCAGGTCCCAGTGAGAACTGGGACACGGAAGATAAACGGGTGACGCCAGCAAACTACCCGAAGAAGAAAGTGGCCATAAAAGAGGACTAGAAGGGAGGGAAGCGCAGAACCCTGCTCCCCTCCCCCGCCCACAGAGGCAGCACTCTCCGACCGGCAGAGAGGAGGAAAACAACAAACCAAAACGGCCAACAAGAAAAACGGACACAGCAAGCGGGACTGTGAGTGGAAAGGAACTATTGCAGCCACCACACCCCGTGAACGGGAGCTGAGGCGAACCCTGCAGGATCCGCCGCGGAGGTGAGCTCCAGGCGCCATTAAAGAGAGCCCCGCCCCCCAGGAGGAGACCAGCCCCAGCACACAGCCCCGGCCGCCCGGTAAGCTTGCGCGGAAAGTGGCGCGGATCCAGACCAGATCGCAGCTGCCCAGGTCCCCGCAGCTGCCCAGGTCCCCGCGCCTGCGACCTAGGCTTGCGGGGAGATGGCGGAGGCCCTCCCTGAGTGAGCAGGAACCAGGCGCCCAGGCACGGGAGCGGGATTCAAAAGGCGCCATTCCGCGCCACTGATCTGGGCTACAGCCCGCGTCCTGGAACTGAGGGCTTTGGAACTGAGACCCGGGGCACGAAATTAGGGGCGTGGGTTCCCCACGACGGTGGGGCACAAGGCAGACACAGCACCCCAAAGCCGTTGAGGTGTACCCTACCATCCCCGCTCTGCTCCCTGTCCCACGGGGTGGAAAATCAGCTCCCAAGGGCTCTAGGAGAGATCTCTGGTGCCACCTAGCGACTTGACCCCAGCACAGGCTACTGAAGGAGCTAGTGGCCAGCTGGGGAGTTAGCCCACACCTGGCTCCTTCCGAACAAGTAGTCTGAGCCCACAGGGAGAGCGAGCACCCACAGCCGGGGCAGACCAGTCGCGCAGAAGAGTGTGCCTGAGACCAGACGCGCAGGGAGTGTGTCCCACATCACCATTTTAGAACAGGGACATTTCTTCAGTAAAGACTACCTGCAGAAGGCTTCCTCAGGAGCCAGAGGTGAGCGGGGGAAGTTCGCCCACGCCAGACCCCCTCTGGCCTGCAGTCCAAGCCCAGAGGGGAGCAGGAACCCACCGCCGGGGCAGACCAGGCGCACAGGGGAGTGTGTCCCCACATCGGCATTTTAGAACAGGGACCTTTCTCCATTAAAGGCTGCTTGAAACTGACAGATGACTCCTGGAAGAACCAGAGGGGAACAGAGAAGCCCACCCAAGATGCCGGCCAGTCCCAACAACACAGTGTCCCAACGCATACGGCAAATTAGAAAACAGACAGTAGGGAGGAGAAGAACCACACGCAACCTAGCAACTCTTCAGAGAAAAAGCACACCACAAAAAGAAAGCCAGCCCCCAGATTGCAAAGACAATAACTTGGAAGAATTTCTGAGCCTTCCAGAAAGAGAATTTAAAATTGCCGTGATTAAAAAACTGACAGAAGTCATAAAGGAAAACAATGATAAGGGAAAAATAATCAACGATCAGAAGAATGCAATTGAGTCCCTAGAGAGGGAAAACAATGGTCAGAAGAAAGAAATTGAGTCCCTAAAGAGGGAAGTAAAAGAAATGCAGGAGATCAAAGAATTAATGGAAGAACTAAAGAATTCTGGGAAAAGCAATGAAAGCAGAATAGATGAAATGGAAGAACGAATAAGTAATCTTGAAGACACAGAAATAAAAAGAACCAAAACAGAAAAGGAAAGAGAAGTACGAAGGAAAAAGAACGAAGAAAGACTTCGGGAACTATCTGACTCCATGAGGAAAGGAAATATAAGAGTTATAGGAATACCAGAAGGAGAGGAGAGAGATGTAGGAACAGAGAAAATATTCAAAGAGATAATTGAAGAGAACTTCCCAAATGTGAAGAAGGAGCTGAAAATTGATATACAAGAAGCAAGAAGAACACCAAACTTCCACGACGAAAGGAAAAATACAGCAAGACACATAATAGTAAAGCTCCCAAGAATCCAGGACAAGGAAAAAAAATAATGAAGCTGGCAAGAGGGAAGAAACAGATAACATTCAAAGGAAAACCAATCAGGCTGACATCAGACTTCTCCGAAGAAACACTACGGGCAAGGAGAGAGTGGAGGGACATAGTCAACAGACTCCAAGAAAACAGATGCCAACCAAGAATACTCTATCCCGCAAAGCTCTCCTTCCTCTTTGAAGAAAGAATATGGACCTTCCCAGACAAACAGAAACTCCGGAATTTCATTGCAACTAAACCCCACTCCAAAAAATACTACAAGGAGTCCTAAAGCCAGAACCTCAGAGGGACGAATAACAATGAAAGAAGGCCAAAAAAAAAAAAAAAGTTATTAAAAGAATAAATAAATAAAATCAAAGGAAGACAAACACAATGGCAAATACAGATGTTAACATATCAATATTAACTCTAAATGTAAATGGACTAAACTCTTCAATAAAAAGACACAGAGTGGCAGCCTGGATTAAGAAACAAAACCCAACCTTTTGCTGTCTCCAGGAAACACATTTAGCTACAAAAGATAAAAATAGGCTCAAAGTTAAAGGATGGAAAACAATCCTACAAGCAAATGGACCAAAAAAGAAAGCAGGAACAGCTATACTTATATCAGATAAAACAGATTTCAAACTCAAATAGATAAAAAGAGACCCCAATGGTCACTACATTATGATCAAGGGGACAATACTTCAAGAAGAAATAACACTCATTAACATATACTCACCAAACGAAGGAGCACCAAAATATATCAGACAACTGTTGTCCTCTCTGAAAACAGACATCAGAGAAAACACATACGTAGTGGGAGACTTCACACACCACTATCAACAATGGATAGATCAACAAGACAAAAAATAAGTAAAGAAACCAAAGCTCTAAATAAGGACCTAGAGCAATTAGGCTTAACAGACATCTATAGAACACTAAACCCAAAAAAACGGAGTACACATTTTTCTCAAGCACACACGGATCATTCTCCAGGATCGATCACATACTGGGGCACAAGACAAACATCAACAGATACACCAAGATTGAAATCATATCAACCACTTTTCTGACCATGAAGGCATCAAACTAGAAATAAACCATAAAAAGAAGGCAAGGAACTTTCCTACCTCATGGAGATTAAAAACCACACTACTGGAAGACCATTGGACTAATGAGGAGATCAAAGAAGAAATTAAAAAATTTTTTGAATTGAACGACAAGGAGGACACTAATATCCTAAATGTATGGGATGCAGCAAAAGCAGTAATAAGAGAAAATATATAGCAATAGAAGCTCACATCAAGAAACAAGAAAGAACGCAAAGAAACAACCTCATCTCGAAGCTCAAAGATCTAGAAAAAGAACAACAAAAAAACCCAAAACCAGTAGAAGAAAAGAAATAATAAAAACCAAAGCAGAAATAAATGAAATTGAAACTAAAAAAACAATCCAAAAGATCAATGAAACCAAGAGCTGGTTTTTTTGAAAAAATCAATAAAATAGACAAACCCTAGCCAGGCTCACAAAGGAAAAAAGGAGAAAGCACAAATAAACAGGATCATCAATGAAAGAGGAGAAATCACAACGGACACAGCAGAAATCAAAAGAATAATCAGTAACTACTATGAACAGTTATATGGAAACAAGTTTAACTATCTAGAGGAGATGGACAAATTCCTACAACTCTACAATCACCCAAGCTAGATAAAGAAGAAATAGAACACCTAAACAGACCAATTACAATTAGCGAAATTGAAATGGTAATAAAAAACCTCCCCAAAAACAAAAGCCCAGGACCTGATGGATTTACAAATGAATTCTACCAAACATTCAGAGACGAATTAGTGCCTATCCTTCACAAACTCTTCCAAAAATTGAGAAGGAAGGGACAATACCAAACACGTTTTATGAAGCCAACATTACACTAATACCAAACCGAACAAGGACAACACAAAAAAAGAAAACTACAGGCCAATCTCCCTAATGAACACTGATGCAAAAATCCTCAATAAAATTTAGCTATCAGAATCCAACAATGTATCCATAAGATAATTCACCACGACCAAGTTGGATTCATTCCAGGGGCACAAGGATGGTTTAACATCCGAAAATCAATCAACGTTATCCAACACATCAACAAAAAGAAATATAAAAACCATATGATAATATCAATAGATGCTGAGAAAGCTTTCGACAAGTGCAACACCCATTCATGATAAAAGCCCTTGAAATTCTGGGGATACAAGGAACATACCTCAACATCATAAAGGCCATCTATGACAAGCCAACAGCCAGTATCATTCTCAATGGTGAAAAGCTGAAAGCAATTCCATTAAGATCTGGAACAAGACAAGGATGTCCACTCTCACCATTGCTTTTCAATATAATACTGGAAGTCCTAGCCAGGGCAATAAGACAAGAGAAAGACATCCAAGGAATCCAAATAGGAAAAGAAGTCAAACTATCACTATTTGCAGACGATATGATATTATACATAAGAACCCAAAAACTCCACAGAAAAGCTAATTCAACTCATCAATCAGTTCAGTAAAGTGGCAGGATACAAAATCAACATGCAAAAGTCAGTAGCCTTCCTATACACAAACAATAAATCTGAAGAAGAGAAATCAAAAAGACCATCCCTTTTGTTATTGAAACAAAAAAATTAAATATTTGGGAATAAATCTAACAAAAGAGGTAAAGGACCTATACAAAGAAAACTATAAAACACTGTTAAAAGAAATAGAAGAAGACACAAAGAAATGGAGAGACATCCCCTGCTCATGGATTGGAAAATAAACATTTATTAAAATGGCCATCCTACCAAAAGCAATATACAGATTCAATGCTATCCAATCAAATTTCAATGTCATTCTTCAAAGAATAGGAACAATTATTGATGAAATTCATATGGAATCACCAAAAACCCCGAATAGCCAAAGCTCTCCTGAAAAAAAAGAAGGGAATGGAGCATCAGAACTCCCAGACTTCAAACTATACTACAAAGCCATAATCATCAAAACTGCATGGTATTGGAACAAGAACAGACTATACAGACCATGGAATCGAATAGAAAATCCAGAAATAAACCCACAGATTTATGGTCAACTAATCTTTGACAAAGGAGCAAAGACTATGCATTGGAGCAAAGAAAGTTTGTTCAATAAATGGTGCTGGGAAAACTGGGTCGCTACATGCAAAAGAATGAAGCTTGACCACCACCTCACACCATATACACAAAATCAACTCAAAATGGATTAAAGAACTAGACATAGACCTGAAACCATAAAATATATAGAAGGAAATATAGGCGAAACACTACGTGATTTGCACATCAAAGACATCTTTACAGACACATCACCCAAAGCAGTGATAGTGAAGGCAAAGATAAACAGCTGGACTACATCAAATTAAGAGCTTTTGCACAGCAAAAGAACAATAACAAAAACAAAGAGAAACCCCACCAACTGGGAGAACATTTTTGCACCCAACACTAATGATAAAGGACTGATCACAAAAATCTGCAAAGAGCTGATGAGACTCAACAACAACAAAGAAAATATCCGTCAAAAAATGGGCAAAGAGCTTAAAAGAAACTTCTCTGAAGAGGAATGCAAATGGCAACAGGCATATGAAAAAATGTTCAACATCACTTGTCATCAGGGAAATGCAAATCAAAACTACCATGAGATACCATCTTATACCAGTGAGAATGGCATATATTGAAAAAAACTAGCAAACAACAAATTTGGCGAGGGTGTGGAGAAAAAGGAACTCTTCTGCACTGTTGGTGGAGTGCAAACTGGTCCAACCACTGTGGAAAGCTGTATGGAGATTTCTGGACCTACTAAACATAGAGCTTCCATATGATCCAGCAATCCACTCCTAGGTATTTACCCAAAGGACACAGAAAACATCAATTCCAAAGAACACCTGCACCCCTATGTTATAGCAGCACTGTTTACATAGCTAAGCTTTGGAAACAACCAAATGCCCAAAAATAGATGACTGGATCAAGAAGATGTGGTCCATATATACCATGGAAATTATTACTCAGCATTCAAAAAAGATAAACACATGCAATTTGCAGCAACATGGATGGCGCTGGAAGGGATCATGCTCAGCGAAATAAGCCAAAAGAAAAAGAAAAATACGGATGGTTCACTCATAGCAGGAATCTAGAAACTTAAATAAGGGACCAGAAAATGAATAACTATAAGAAGTGAAAATCAAAATCAACAAAAACTATGAACCAGAGACACTTTTAGGGGGGCGGGGGTGGGAGGGGAGGGATTGGGGTCAGAATGGGGGGGCTGCAATTGTATGGGAATATAACAATAAATTTATTAAAAAAAAAAAAAAAAAAACAAAGAATTCATTGCTAGCAGTTCTGTCCTAAGGAATTTTAAAGGAATTCTTCCAGGTCGAGGGAATTTATAATAGCAATAACTAACACATTTATAGCCACATTTATAGCAATAAATAACAACAGGCACACACATAATACTGTTTTTCTGTAGACTTGTTTTTTATTTATTGAACTGATATGATTGCTTAAATTTTTTGTATTATAAATTTTATTTGGCTTAAATGTATTTTGGTTTAATATATATATTACAATAATAACATTAAGGTGGTTAAAAAGACCTATATTGCGGGG
>NW_023602073.1:38103360-38141584 GCF_014898055.3 Talpa occidentalis
ATCTTCCTTCTAATCACTTGCGAATACAATAATAATACTTACCTTTCTGTGCTCTCCTCCAGTGAGCCATGAATACAAGGGATTCATCCTGAACACGATAGTGGGGAGGGTGGTGCGGGATCCAGCCTGGTTTATCTGAGATCCTCTCCCTGCTGCCCATGGAGGTACCTGGGGAGATGGGGAGCCCAGAATGAGAAAGAAACCTAAGTTCACCCACCTAACGTTACACCTTCCTCCAGGAGCTGAGGGAGACCCTGCTCCATCTCTCCCTCCCTTCCTGGACTGTGGACAAGGCTCAGCTCAGGAACTGGGGTGACCTGGGCTAATCCTGCCCCTGGACCAGGCCAGTAGGACACACACTCCTCCCTCCCCCTGTGTGGCTCCCTCCTGCTCTGGTCTAGAGAGAGAGTAGCTGCAGCCCATGGTGCTCCCTGACTCTGAGGCCAGGGGTTTTCTATGGTGACTCCAAAGGATAGAAAAATTGGGGTTTGGGGGAGGGAGCTGTCAGGGTGAAGGTGCCACCATTGTAGGCGGGCCTGGAGGGGGTTCCTGCCCAGCTTCTTCCACCTCAAGCCAACCATGAGGTATTTCTAAACCTCCTCCTCTTCAGGTCCAATGCTTTTTTCAGTCCTGCTCAAAAAACTGCTTCTCCGTGGAACTGTATTTATTGAGGTGTTTTTGACACTCTCTACTCTGTGTGTGATTTGAATTATTTATCTGGAGCTTGATGTTAATTGACTTCCTATCATCTTATGTTGTGTATCCTGTCTCTGCTGTTACACACACACACACACACACTCCCTCTCCTTGGGAACCAGATCCTCGCTCAGCACTGGGGTTACTCTGACCCTCTGTCTCTGGTTCCCCTCAGAGCTGCCCTCTCTGCAGTGTCTCTACCCAGTGGTGTCTGAGCAGCCCCAGGAGTCCCTACACCTCCTGCCTCTGACCTTGTGGGAAACCAGCCCTCAGCCTGCATGACAGTGAAGGGGAAGGCAAAGTCCTGAGGCCGGTGATTGATGGAGAGGACAAGTTACTTTTTTTTTTTGCTTAAGAACTTTTCTTTTCTCCCCTCATTGTATTATTGAGTTGAGGTAACATTGGTTTACACACTGCATGTGTGCAGAGGCCCAGGGTCACCCTCTTCAGATGTCCATTATCACTTTCCCCCCCACCTAGGGCCCCCATAGTCCCCCACCACAGTCCATGGGACCCTCTTCCTACCTTGTTTCCTACTCTCACCCCACCCCATATCCTCAATTTTGCAGTTACAGTTCTAGAGTTTGTTTTGGTTTAGTTTTACCAGTCCCTGCTTTGTTCTTTATATTTCACATATGAATGAAATCATCCAGCATTTGACTTTCGCCTTCAAACTTTTTCACTTAGCTGCCGCGGACCAGCACAGCAGTGAACGATGAGGCCGTCTCAGGGTTGAGAGACTGCGCAAAAGGTCACTGCAGGGGGAGGTGCAGCACTTAGCGTCATCCCATCCACATCTGTCCATGTTGTTGCAAATTCAATATTACATCTTTTTCACAGCTGGGTAGTATTCCACTGGGTATAAGCTCGAGTTCTTTATCCCTCCTCTGCCGTTGGGCACTTAGGTTGTGTCCATTGCATGGTTATGGTGGACAGCGCTGCAGTGACCACAGGAGGCGCATATTCCTCGGAATTAGTGTTTTACCTTCTTTGGGTAAATACCAAGGAATGGAGTCCCTGACCAGGGGACAGGTCTATTTTGAATATTTTGAGGAACCTTCGTTTGTTCTCCACCGGGGCAGGGCTGTACCATGTGCTCTCCATAGAAAAGGGAGGTTCTAGGTGTCCTGCCCCGCCCAAGGAAAGGTGGGGCTGAGCAGGGAGGAGAAGCTAAGGAAGAGGAGGAAGACGTGGAGCAAGATGGGGAGAGGAGACTGGAGGAGGCGCATGGAGCAGAGAGACATTCCAAGAAGAAGCCACTCTCTCCTCAGGCTTGGACTTGTGCCAGGGAGTGGGGACATGGATAGAGACACGTGAAAGAGCAAAAACGTGTATGAGAGACTCAAGGGGAGGCTGACAATGGCCGCTGTTATCTTGTTGTGGATTTTGACTTTGCTCTTTTCCTTCCAGACTTGCCTGGCCCCTCCTGCGCCATGGGTCTCTACCGGTGGATGCCTTAGCCTTGTGGCAGGCCTTCGGGCCTCAGCAGGCCTGCTTTGGGCAAGCCTGTTTGGCTGGGCCTCACCCATGAGGGGACGGGTAACTTTGGTGCTTCACTTGGGAACTATTCTAACTATATTCTCTCTTCTCTTTTGCTATTGCACACTAATTCTCTATTGCACGCTAATTTGTATTAACTTTCTTTTCTTTTTTTTATTTATAATTGCAAATTATATTTTTTTTATTTATTTATTTAAATAACAAATTTTATTTTTATATTCCCCCATACAATTGCAAACCCCCCATTCTGACCCCAATCCCTCCCCTCCCGCCCCCACCCCCGAAAAAGTGTCTCTGGTTCATAGTTTTGTTGATTTTGATTTTCACTTTCTTATAGTTATTCATTTCCTGGTCCCTTATTTAAGTTTTCTAGATTCCTGCTATGAGTGAGACCATCCAGTATTTTTCTTTTTCTTTTTGGCTTATTTCGCTGAGCATGATCCCTTCCAGCGCCATCCATGTTGCTGCAAATTGCATGTTTATCTTTTTGAATGCTGAGTAATATTCCATGGTATATATGTACCACATCTTCTTGATCCAGTCATCTATTTTGGGCATTTGGGCTGTTTCCAAAGCTTAGCTATTGTAAATAGTGCTGCTATAAACATAGGGGTGCAGGTTTTCTTTGGAATTGATGTTTCTGTGTCCTTTGGGTAAATACCTAGGAGTGGAATTGCTGGATCATATGGAAGCTCTAAAAGCATAGACTCTTAGCAGTCAGGGAACAGGATGGCATTGGACTTGTGATTGACTTTTGCTGGTGGGTGTGTGTGAAATATACAGTTGCCTGCTGAGAAGCTCTACACCTCACATCTATGCAGTGTGTAATTAATGTTACCTCAATTGAAAAAAGAAGAGAGCTTCACCCAGCCTGCTCCCCAGTCAGAGCCCTCTACCTGATGAGGCCTGGGAAGATGGGACAGAACTCTACTGTCCTCGGGAGCCCCTGAACCTCCAAAGAGCCACTTCTCACCTGTGCTGCCCCAGCTTGGCCAGAGCCCCTCCTGTCTCACCTGGAGACACACAGACTAGTCTCTTCTGCCACCTGGGAGCTGAACCAGGCCCTGGTCTGCTCACAGCCTGGCAGGGGCTCCCCATCCCCACAGTTACCCCCAGCCTCACAGGGGGGCCCCTTCCCAGGCCTCTGACACCCACTCCTGTGTCCCTCCCTCTCCCTCTGCTCTAGCTGATCCTCACCCCCTCTGCCCTTGCACCCCTGGCACCAGCCAGCCCCCCACAGGCTGTCCCTCCATGGGAACCTCATTCCCGAACATCCCCTTCCCAGGGCTTTGCTTCCATCCCACCATCTGCACTGACCCCCTTGATGGACACAGCTGCCCCCACACCCCCCTTTCTTGCTGCCCCACCTGCTCCTGCCTGTCCCTCCTCTCAGCCCCTCTACAGGATGGGGTGGGTTTCTTGTCTTTATTATTCACTGTCTCCTGCATGAAAGCAGCTCTCTGAAGTTAGGAATGTCTCTGTTTTGTACACAGCACCAAGCACATAACATACAAATATTGGTGGAGTTAAATGAATTAGTAACTGACAAGTGTTTCTTTTTTTTAATTTTTAATTTTTTTTTATTTTTTACATCATTGTTCATTTTTAAACAATATTTGCTCCCCCAACCTCAGGTGTAGTCCCCATAGAATTTCCGTCACCGATGTATCCGTGCACCATCACCACAGACCCTGTGCTCCTCCCTCCTCCTCTGATCCCCTCCCTCCTCCTCCCCTGCAGTATGTCTCTCATTTATAATTGTCTGGTTTTGCTTTATTGTGTTTTGTACTGTTGTTATTGTTATTGTCTTCAGAGAAGTCTGAAGTTAACCTGATTGGTTTTCCCTTATAAGGTATCTGTTTCTTCCCCCTAAGTTAACTGACAAGTGTTTGATACAAATAAATCAAAAGTAAAAAATGAGGGGATATTTCACATTTTTGATAGTTCACTTTTTGAAACATCATAACCCTGACTGAGCAATTGTCATCCCTCCCCCTCTTGTTGCAGCTCAGAGACTGCTCTTAACTGTGTCATCACAATAGTTTTTGGGGAGCACCCCCACCATTTATATTTATCTATCTGTCTATCTATCTGTCTATCTATCTATCTATCTATCTATCTATCTATCTATCTATCACATCATTCTTCATTTTTGTGGAATGTATGCTTTCTCC
Source organism: Talpa occidentalis (assembly GCF_014898055.3). Taxonomy (NCBI): domain Eukaryota; kingdom Metazoa; phylum Chordata; class Mammalia; order Eulipotyphla; family Talpidae; genus Talpa; species Talpa occidentalis. The sequence continues at coordinate 38,107,731 of NW_023602073.1, forward strand.
TCTTGTAACAGGGTAGTGCCCAGGAAAAGGGGACGTTCCAGGTTCCCTGCCCCACCCAAGGTAGGGTATTGCTGATCAGGGAGGAGCAGAAGCTGGAGGAGGAAACTGGAGAAGGAAGGAAGCAGGACAGAGAGCCAGAAGGAGACCTGGAAGAGGCACATGGAGCAGAGAGAACTGTGAAAAAACTGTGCTTGCCTTTTGGTCATTGACTGGTTGAAACAGATGTGGGTGACTCATGGGGAGGTGACAATGGTGTTTTTTGTCTTGATTTGATTTTGCTCTTTTCCTCCCAGACTTGTTTGGTTGTTTCTGATCCTTTTCTGTGGGTCCCCACCAGAAGGTGCTTTAGACTTGGGGCAGGCTTTCAGGCCTTGCTCGAGGCCAATCCTGTTTGGGTGAACTTTTACCCACGAGGGGACGGGTATCTTTAGGTGCTTGATTTAGAAACTATAGTCTTTGTCTTTTCTGTATTGTTTACTAATTGTATTAAAGTTCCTTTCCATTAAATCTTATATGTTTTGTGTTGATGAGGCAGATGGCAGAACCTATTTAGAGCAGGCAGGTTTGGGGGTTCTGGGGTGCCCCCTCCCTGCCCTGTAACACTCTCTGGTGTAGTCCCCTTAAAATTCCCACCACCAGTTCACCCACGCACCATCAGCATTGTCCTTTGTGTTCTTCCCTCTTCTGTTTCGATGCCTCTCCCTCCCCTGGGAAGTACCCCAATTTTTCTAGAGCCAAGGTCCCCCCCACAGCCATCCTTCCTGAAGGAAGAGCTCCAGACCCCAGGGCTCTACCTACTCGAAAACTATTTTGCCAGGCTAGAAAGGACCAAAGGGCACTCCAAGGACAAGTGGGTACAGGTTTCATTATTATCACACTAGTGGGCACCAGACAGGAGAGTCTCCCCTCTAAGATCTGGGCCACGAACATACACAAAGATTTCCATTTATACTCAGAAATTTCAGCATTTGTTAAGCTGATAAATTTGACAGATTTCCTTTTTTTTGTAGTGCGCAGGCCATTTGGTAGAGAACAGGGCTGTTTAGACAAAGGCGGGGAGGGGTGGTTAGACAAGGATCTGTGCTATGGGAGGGGAAGGAGCCAGCCATTTGACTCCTTTCTTTTGGAATGAGGCCCTGTTAAGATAGAGACCAGGGCCTCCCTGGTGGCGCAGGTGGTTGAGCTCAGCACTGTGAAGCTGTCCACAGCCTCTGCAGTGCCGGTTTGATCCCCACCGGCCTCGGAGCAACCTACCTGGCGAGCAGACCTCTCCTGTCTCACCCCCTGCTCCCCTCAGCAGTGTATTTCGTCAGTCTGCCTGTTCTGTTCCACGCTCTGTCTCTGGTGAATCCTCTCACCCTCCCGCGCATCTGGCCTGTACCCCAGTTCTTGTATAAATAAAATAAAAATCTTTAAAAAAAAAAAAAGAGTCAAGTCATAGATTGCTCAGAGGGGAACTTGCAAATGCTAAGATGGCAAACGTGCTAATTGTGCCAGGCGGGTGTGATGGGCCCTTTTACTGCATCAGTTGTTTCATTGCTTTTCCCGTCACCATCAGTTTCAACATTACTTTGGACAATTTCCACTTCCACAGAACAGGGAGGGACACTGTAGGGTAAATGATTGTCAGGCTTTTCTGCTCTTCCGCCATTAGGATTGATGATGGATCCCTGTGGTCCTGAATGCATGTCTGAGGGCAGGCACCTGAGAAGGGTGTGGGCATGCGTAGGTGGGTGCACCTGGGCTGAGACGGGGCTTTTAAGGGCGGTGTCGAGGAATGGAAAACGACCAGAAGTGAGAGAACAAGACCATGAGAGAATGCTGGAGCACCCAGAAAGAGTGAAGATTCTTTTTTTTTTTTTTTTAAAGATTTATTTATTTATGCATACAAGAGCTGGGGTAAGGCCTGCGATGAGGGAAGGGGTGGGGTGAGAGGATCCACCAGAGACAGAGTGGCAGATTGACTGAAATACACTGCTGTGGGGAGCAAAAAAAAAAAAAAAAGTGAAGATTCACCGGGAGCTATGAGACCTGCCAGCCTCCTGGCCCCCAGTCACATAGCAGGCAGGGGTGTGCCCAATAAGAGCCTGAAAATCCCAATAAAAGCCTGAAAAAGCCACTGAGGGCTCGAGGACTCCTTCACACTTCTGCATGGGTTCATAGAGATCCTACTCTGAGCCATCATGCCCTTCGGTCATCACACTCACATTTGGACCCCGGGGAGCAGCTGGAAGAGGAGCAGCAGGAGGGGACGAGGCAGAGCACAGAGCTAGGACAGGAGCAGGCGCCATCTCCTCAGGGCTGGGGAGAGACAGAGCAAGAGGCAGCTAGGCCCACACAGAGGAGCAGGGCAGCCAGGAGCTCTGGGCTCAGGGGGAGAAGGGCCCAGGGACCCCCACCAACAGGAGCAGGGCCCTTCCTGGTGACTCCTTAGGCCCTGAGATCAAGGACAGACCTGGCTCCTCCCAGGGATGCTGAGCCTCTGCGCAGCTAGAGACCAAGAGGTTTATTGGAAAAAACATCCTCCCTTCCCTTCCCACCCTGTGGAACCCACACCCCAGACCCACTCTGCTCAAAACACTGGACCCCTCCATTCCCAGCACCTGGTCCCGGGTGCAAACTGCTTTACCCTCCTCATTACCCAGTGACTTCCCAGGTCAGAGGCCCAGACCCAGGCCCCCCATGAAGGACAGGCCAGCGCCTGCTTGTGGTCCTGTCCCCCTCAGTGTGAGCAGGTGTCATGGAGAAGCATCAGGACACACAATATTGTCCCCAAGGAGTTGGGGTCCCCCCCACAGGCCCCTGTTCTATTCTGCTCTGTCTGCTTCTTTAGTTCATCTGAAGGTCAGTCCCTCCCCAGCACTGACCTGCCAGGGCTGAAGACAAGGTCCTGCCTCAAACAGCAGGAACCTGGTCAGATCCCCACTGAGGGCTTATTCCTCCTCCTGGGGGATTCCTGCCTCTGGGTGAGGATCCAGTGGAGACAGAGCAGTAGAGAAAGGAAATGAGTCCTGATCAGAGAAAACACCCTCAATCAGCAGGCAGAATGAGGGGCACCCTGGGACACCCAAATCTCTGTGCTCCAAATGGCTTCTGCCATCTGCCTCATAAAGGCAGAGCACACTCTGAGTGTGAAAGAACACACCAGAGGAGCGCCAGAGGGGAAGGGAAGATGGTGTTACAGGGCAGGGAGACGGGCACCCTGACCCCGCAAACCTGCCTGCTCTAAATAGGTTCTGCCATCTGCCCTATCAACACAAAACATATGAGACTTTAATGAAAAGTAAATTTAATACAATTAGGGAACAATACAGAAAAGACAAAAATATATTTTCTAAATCAAGCACCCAAAGTTATCCATCCCCGCGTTGGTAAAAGTTTACCCAAATGGGACTGGCACCGAGCAAGGCCCCAAAGCCTGCCACAAGTCTAAAGCATCCTCCAGTGGGGACCCACAGAAAAGGGTCAGAAACAACCAGATAAGTATGGGAGGAAAAGAGCAAAATCACAATCAAGGGATAAGCTGTCATTGTCACCTCCCCTCGGGTCTCTCATCCACATCTATGTCACCCAGTCCATGACCAAAAGGCAAGCACAGTTTCTTCACATGTCTCTCCATTCCATGTGCCTCCTCCAGGTCTCCTCTGGCTCCGGCCTCCTTCGTCAGTCTCCTCTGCAGCTTTTTCTCTCCCTGCTCAGCTCCACCCTCCTTTTGGGTGGGGCAGGAAACCTGGAAGCTCCCCATTTCCTGGAGACCATCCTGTTACAATGGGATAACAGTTTCCCAACAAAACACTGAAAGTTACCCACCCTGTAGGGTAAATGATTGTCAGGCTTTTCTGCCCTCCCGCCATTAGCATCGCATGCCTGATGGAAGCCTGCATTTTGTTACGTTGTTATATTCAGTTGTATTGTTTACTTCTGTGGGCCAGGGCTGCAGTATTTATATTGGCAGAGAGAAGCAGAGAACACAGGAGAGGGACAACTGCCAGAGAGCCCAGTAAAGAGTGCCAGCCTCCTGGCTTCCCTGCACCCCTGTCTGCCCTGGATGCTGCTCTACATGTAAAAGATCAATAAAAGCCTGAGAAAGCCACTGAGGGCTCCAGGGCTTTTCTTTACAAGTTTGCTCAGATCATAGAGAATCAGCTCCATGCTTTTCTGGCACTACCAGGACCCCGCCCCCTCTCCCCAGGGTAGATGACCAGCCAGACTTCCTGGGGGGAGGGGCTGCAGCTCCAGGATGTACCCCACCCCCACCCCAGCTCTCAACACAGTGCAGCCCCTAAATCCACCCACCTCCTGGGGAGGGGAGCAGGAAGTGACTGGGACTCAAAACTGCCCCAGGAGGACACACTTCTCCCCATTAATGCTTCCTTTTGTTCCAAGTGGAGAGGGAAAAGAGGGGGGTACAGAGAACAAGGTAGGTGTCCCTGGACAACACTAGGGGATCCTGCACACCCTACAGGAAGGACACTCACCCCCTCACTGCCTCTCCCAGCCCTTCAGGGCCTGTTCCTGCTGCTCTGTCAGCCCACACTCTTCCTTGTTCGTCTTGTCAGATATTAATGGTCCTGATCCAGATGGGTTCATCATTTACTTTCCTCTTTAATGGACATATGCCTCTCATCTTTCGATTGTTTCAAGTGCTTTTGAAATAGTTCCAGGTAAATACCTAAGGTTGCTGAAAGACAATGGAGAACGTAAAATGAATTGTAATTTTAAAATACAACTACTGATGGGAAGAAGTAAACCCCTTTCTCCAACGTGCCATCCAGTGAAGTTTATGTAGACCAGGTTAAGATGAGGGTCACAAGGAAAGGCTCTTCGATAAACAGTGCTGGGGACACTGGACAGCCACGTGCAAAAGAATGAAACTAGACCACTGTCTCCCACCTCACACAAAAATCAACTCAAAATGGATAATAGGCTGGGACTTAAGACCAGAAACCATAAAATACATTGAAGAAAACAAGGACAGAATGTGCCATGACATACAAAAAAAAAAATAACGTGCTCAGTCTTTGTAAAGTCAGTGTTGAATAATCTCTCTCTCTCTCTTTTTTTAAAGATTTATTTATACAAGAACCAGGGTGCAGGTCAGATGTGCGAGAGGGTGAGAGGATTCACAGAGACAGAGCCGGGAACAGAACAGGCAGACTGACTGAAATACACTGCTGAGGGGAGCAGGGGACGAGACAGGAGAGGTCTGCTGTGCCACTGCAGAGGGTGTGGACTGCTTCACAGCATTGCACTCAACTGCCTGCACCACCATCGATGCCCTAATTTCTCATTTTTACAACCATTTCCTGCTTGCTGCTGTGCTTTTCTTCTGTCAACTTCTTCACATAACTGTGGTCTCTTTCCTTCAAAGGAAGAATGCGCCTCCAATTCTACCCCACAATGTAAATTATTGTCCACAGTTGAAGTCAAAGAGGTGAACGTCTGTATGGTGAACTGAGCCATTAATAAGTGGCCTTAAGCTTTGAAGACATGAAAATCACCACCATGAATGGAAACTGAATGGCTTCATCAACACTATCCCCAGGGCCTCAGGGATCAAACCCCTGATCCACACTTACCTGCAACCTGAGTGTCGCTTCCTCCTTGTCTTCCTGTGGGAAGAATCATCATGTGAGACAAGGGAGGAGTCAGCCCACACAGTTTTTAAGGAATCTTCTAATCCTGGAATACTGTGACTAAAGACCCAGGTCAGGACTGGGAAAAATGCAGAAAGGAGGTGAGGGGGGACTGAACCAAATGCCCTCTGGACAACACACATGCGTGGATGGTACTTCCCATTAACCAGGCAGGGCAAGTTCTCCCTGGGACATGGAAGCCCCCAGTGGACAAGATTCCCCCACTCCCTTCCCCACCTGAGCGCTTCTTCCTCCACATCACAGCTGCAGCCACCGCAGCTCCAGTGAGCACAGCTCCAAGGAGAACCAGGCCAGCAGTGATGCCCGCAGTGGGGATGGAGGGCTGAGGAGGGGCACTGGAAGGGAAGGGAAGGGGAGACCCCAGTCCTTAGTCTGACCCTTAGAAGTTCTCAAAGGGCTCCTGATTCTCCTGAGAATGGGCTCCGTGCCCAAGTCCCCCTAGTTACCCTATCTCAAGATAAGGGGCTCCAGCAGCCCCTCATGCTGAAGATACACATGTATCTCTGCTCCTCTCCAGAAGGCACCACCACAGCCGCCCACTTCCGGAAGTTTCCATCCGCCAAGACTGGTCTCCACCAGCTCCATGTACAGGGCCAGGTCAGGGCAGAAGCCCAGGGCCCAGAACCTCAGGGTGATGTCATGCTCAGAGATGGGGTGCTGGGTCACACATGCCCTTTGGGGGCCTGAGCAGGAAGAATCAGACATTTTGTGGTTGCTATTTCCTCTATGGTCACTGAAGCAGCCTCATGACCATCCTCAGAATGGACAGGAAAACATGCTTTGAGGGAGGTAGCACAAACCCCAGAAACCAGCCTGGTCTGGGAGTCTGGGATAGCAGGTGAGAGCCCAGCGTGGGATGCAGGTCTCTAAACATTTTGTTGCTGTCTTGGGTGGAGGGTGATAACACAGACAGGCAGGAGTGAGATCTCCAAAAATGCTCTCTGACCAAAAAACAAGATCTCAAGAGAGAAACTCATTGTTCCTACGATGGCTGCTGGTGAAAAGGGTCCTGTGCAGGGTGATTTCAGGGCTGGTCTCCCCTCTTTCTCAGGAGAAACTGGATTCCTTAACTGTCCTTCAGAAACAATAGGACCCTCTGGGCCAGTCTCCATCCCAGAGCTTGAAAACTTGAGAGACAGTTCTCTCTCTAACCAGAAGGGGGCGCTTTTCTGACCATTCAGTTTTCCCTGTAGGGTGTGAGCCTCAGGGAAATCAAAGGCCCTGTAGCCCCTCTTACCTCTGAGCTGCAGCGCCTCCTTCCCCATCTCCAGGAGACTTGGGATCCACTCCAAGTACCTGCCCTACAGGTTGTTCATTTCGTGCTTTACCCAAACTCCCTCCTCCACTATGGCAGGTGCCATAGCCTCTGGGAATCACTGAGACCCTCCCTAGGGGCAAAGGTCTCTGGGGAATGGGAGCGTGACCTGGCCCTGGGCAAGCATTGTTCACTGTCCTAGCTCTGGTTGTAGCAGCCATGCAGGTCCTCCAGGAGCCATTAGGGCAGCTTGAACCTCTGTGCCTATTGTCTTTGGTTCTGTCTCCTTGTCCAGGTCCTCCTGCCCCACCTGCTCCGCCCTGGGCTCCAGCATCTCCACACTGACCTGGAGAGTTGCTGTCAAACCTCCTGAACTGTGCGTGGTCCATGTAGCCCACTGTGATGTACCGGGGCTCCTGGAGGCTGGGCTGGGAGGTCTTGATTTCTAAAAGCCTTAAAGAGTGGGAGCCTGGGGGCAGGAAGGGGTGAAAGTTGGGCTGAACCTCCTCCCTGCACTGGTCCTGAGTCCCTGGGAGATGGGGCATGAGGGGAGAAAGTGTTCAGGAAGGGAGGAGGCTCCAGAGCTTGAAAAGGGGCATCAGGTGGAGAAGGAGTGGGACTCAGGGGGACAGAAGAGGGCGCTAGGGTGGGGGGACAGAAAGGGACTAGGATTGAGAGGAACCGTGGGGGGACAGAGGAGGCTAAGGCAACAGCCTCCACCAGAGAAGCCTTTTCCCTCCTCCCTGCTCTCACCAGCCCAGGTTTGGGCCACAGCCCTGGAGAGAAGCAGCAGGAGGAGGGTTGGGGACCCCATGACCAGCACTACTGGGGTCGGGGGAGCTCCTGACTCTAGGCTGGTGGGTGGAGACTTACCTGGGGGCCATGCTGATTGGCTTCCCTGGGAGCCTCCAGGCACTGGGGACTGAGAACTGGGGAGGAGTCACAAGTGTCCAGGGCCCAGCACAGGTGGTGGAGACAGAAGGGAGGCTAAGGGGACAGTGGGGTATCTCCAACAGTAACCTTCCTGCCCTAGACACAGCCCTGGGGCCTGGAACTATGAGAACCAGACTGGGGACCTGAGGCTTTGCTCTGGCCCCTCCTGTCCTCACCCAAAGCTTCCTCACCCTGTCTCCATGACCCAAGCACTGGGTCTGCGATTCTCAGTATTTTCCTTCCGGATCCGTGTCCAGTCTTACAAATTAGGGAGAACACCAAGCATAATCTTGTTTAGGAGGTATCGCTCCCCATACTTACCACACTGGGAATAAAGCGAGTTTGATCATGTAGTTGTTTCATTTAGAATAATAATAATAATCCAATGCCTGTTAATAGATAATCAATAACCAATGCCTGTTAAATAACTTCTTTTAATCAGGGCAATGGGAAGAGTGGATCTTTCACGTGTTTTATGTTTGCAGTTGTCTTTCTTGTCTGTCTCATCGTTTTTTCTTGTCTGTCTCATTAGAAGACAGTAGGATTTTCATGTTTCCTTCTGCATTTAGCTGTGGTTCTGGTTGAAGTCTATGAAAAAATGTCTACAGCTCAGAATGGAGGTGTTGAAATTGTATGGGGAATAAAAAATTAAATTTATTATTTAAAAAAATGTCTACAGCCTCACACAAATATGTTGAAGTAGTGTTTTCACATTATCGTGAATATTCCACTTGGATACTAAATTAAATCTATACAGCTGGCATTTTCTCCCAGGTTATTTGCAAAGTGAAACCTGAAACAATATCATTAAATATTTCTTATTCAGTTACATTTCAATAGTTCTCTCTTGCATAAAACTAACTGCAGTTAGTTTTAATGTGTGATTTTTTTAAAGTAATATATTGTTCCACAAATTATAAAGCTCTTCAATGTTCATTACACTGGAATCAAATTATTTTAAAAAAATTATTTTATTTTTCACCACAAATCCAAAAAGTAAAAGTAGTACTAGAAGTTGTCAAGTTAGTGACAGGACACAATTTTCCATGATTCTGGTTTTTTCTGAGCACTTATATTTGGTCAAGGTGAAGTTACTCTCAGTCAGCAATTGTCAGTTTATTTTCTCAAAGGAGCACACACTCATTTTCAGGACAATGTCTGCTCATTAACCAGATCCAATAGCCACAGATTCCTTCATGTGAAGATGGTATTGCCTACAAAAAAAGAAAAACTGTCTAATTCATCGCATGCAAATATTTTCCTTGGCACATGGTAGTTGGGGACGCAACAGGAGTGTTGTGTGTGCACTTGCGTGTCATCGCATCAGGTGCTGTAAAATGTGGATTTGAGGATGACAGAATAATGAAGATAATTTTTAATGCTTCAACCAAGACACTTTGAAAGACACTGCCTTTGAGTTGTTTCTGAGGTAAGTAGTTGTGAAGAATAACTGCAGTTAGTAATATAAGCTCCATTTTTAGTAAGTTTTGCCTCAGCAGATGTCAAAATAGTGAAAAAGCCAATGGTGTCTTAGTGACGTTTAGAAAATAGTTTTGACCTCGTGGCTCCTGTGACAGGCTCTGGGTGACTTCAAGGATTCCACAACCACACTTTGAGAAATGCTTTTCTCAGTGAACCAGGGAGCATCTCCCAAGTGTTCTCTGCCTTTGCCTCCTCTTCACTTGCCAGCATCCCTCTCCCTGGCCGGCTCCTGCCTCCCCAAGCTGCCTCCCCTGCAGATACAATGGCAGCAGAGAGAGGACCCTGGAGACATGGAGCTTGCACTGTCGTGAGAGATGGACACTGAGTAAAGGTGACAAAGACACGTGTAAACCTGACCTGAGCCAAGGGCTGGAGCGTGTTTATTATGAAAATAGAGCAGTAGGAGTGCTTCTATTATTTTAAATAATATCAAAAGATGTAAAAAAAAAAAAAAAAAAGGGCCTCCGTGTTGTGTGCTGGCTGTGTTCTGTGGCGTTCAAGGGGAAGGGAAGGTTTAAGCATGGGGGCGCAGGGGTGCCTAGGAGGCCCCAGTTTTTCCCAGGCTGCTCAGGAAAGCACCTGGACTTAGCTGGTCTTCATCTGAACCCTGCTGTGGCCACCAGGGAGTGCCAGCCTGGAGGACTCATGGGGCCTGGGTGGGAGCCCCAGAAGAACAGGGTGAGAGGAGAAATGCCTAGGCTGGAAGCCAGTACTCTGGCCCTCCCGGGGCGGCACACAGCCCACAAGCCCTACAGGTCAGAGAGCTGAGGGGGATTGGATGCCCTGACAGGCAGCGCCAATGCGCACCTTGCACCCCGAAGCCTGCCCTCTGCTGGCAGGACCCACACCCAGCGCAGCGCCTGAGCACCGATCCCAGGGCCCGACCAAGTGGTGAGTTTGGTTTATTCAGAAACAAAAGTGAAACACCAGGAACCACTCCCTGGCCTTGCCTCCTTCCTCTGTCCTGGGCGATCTATAAATAAGTTTCCTCGATGTCAACTGATTCATAGAAACCTCCTCTCCCAGGGGCCACCGCAGCCTCCGCTGTGATACAGGGGCCGTCTCAGCCCCATGTACACATGTCCCAGCACAGTATGTACACCGCGGGGTGCCCGCGCGCCTTCTGCCTGGCCTCCACCAGCCACCCCAGCCCGGCTTCTGGTCAAGCCCAGTTTTCCACAGGGTTGGGGGAGTGTGTACCCCCAAATTGCCTGAGTAAGCCATGCATCCCCTCTATGGGGACTTTCTGTAAAAGAAGCAGTGAAGGCCACCTCTCTGCAAATCCGGGGTGGCCCCAAGATAATCAGGCACAGAGGCCCACGGGACTTTTGCAAAGACAGCAAGTGGAGGCCACCCCATTGTGGACTGCGGTGGCCTCATACCTGTGGGACATTCGAGAGGAGCGACGGGGGAGGCCACCCCTTTGCGGATTGGGGTGGCCTCATGCCTGCAGGACTTTTGTGAGGAGGGGGATGGGGGAGTTCTCCCCTTTGTGGATTGGGGTGGCCTCATACTTTTGTGAGGGGGCAAGGGGGAGACCACCCCTTTGTGCACTGGGGTGGCTTCATGCCTGTGGATCTTTTGTGAGGGGCGGGACGGGAGAGGCCACTCCTCTGCAGATTGGGTGGCCTCATGCCCATGGGCCTTTTGTGAGGGGGGAAGGAGGAGGCCACCCCTTTGCACATTGGGGTGGCCTCATGCCCGTGGGACTTTTGTGAGAAGGACAGGGGAAGCCACTCCTTTGTGGATTGGGGTAGCCTCATGCCCGCAGGACTTGAGGGGTGATGGGGCAGGCCACCCCTTTGCAGATTGGGGTGGCCTCATGCCCGCGGGCCTTTTGTGAGTGGGACAGGGTAACCTCAAGCTGCAAGACATGTGGAGTGAGCAGAGCCCGCCCTTAACAGGTGGATTCCCACAAAATAATCGGGCACACATGCCCATGGGGACTTTTGCTAGGTAGTAGGAGAGGCCTCCCCTTTGCAGATAGGGATCACCTCCAGAATAATTGGGTGCAACAAAAAGTAAAAGTAAAAAAAATAAAGAAAAATCAAAACAATTATTGGGTCCAACAAAAAATTAAAAACAAAACAAAACAAAGAAAAACAAAAACAAAATTGGGTGCAAAGGCCCATGGGGAAATTTCAAAAGGGAGCAGGGGAGGCCACCCCTTTGTGGATCTGGGTGGTCTCAAATAAACCACTGCTATCTCTGTGTCTACACTCTAGACAGGTGTTGGTGCCCACCTGCCCCAGCTGGTATCTCTCTGCACTTAGCCCCCGTGCTGGGCTTTCAAAGTGCTGCCCCGCTCGACATGGTTGGGGTGAGGTGGGGGGCACGTGGCCCAAAATTGCCTAATATAACCTAGGCCCTCTGCAAGAAGGCCTGGTAAGGATTCAATTGGTCATTCAAGGAGCCCCTATATTGTAGAACGGAGCCCCCTAAATAACTAGCTGGATATTTCTAGCTCCTTGCCTCTGGAAGTATGATTAGTCCAGAGTTAAATTAAGACACAGCCCTAACCTCAGAGGGCTAGGGTCTGCACCTATTTCACCCTATTAGATAGGGGAGTTGTTGGACCCCTTTTTTAAGCCGAGGGATGAAAGGACGACTGGGAAGGAGAGCCAAAGGATGGGGGGGAAAGCCTGGGGAACAGGGATGGGTTGGTGAGGGCCAGGTGGGGGCAGAGCCTCCGGCCCCATGCCGGTGGCCTAGACCACCATTATCTTCACCTCGTTGTAGTCAGCCTGGTAGAAGAAGGGAAGGCATGGGCTGTTTCCAATGGTGACGCCTTCCTGGGAGTTCTGCATTTCTTGAAGCAGCTGAACGACCTGCTGCGCAGAGGCGTTCTCGAGGGGAGTCAGGCCCAGCTGGGCCTCACCCTGGGTCGGCTGCACATCGTGGACAAGGCTCACCTTACTTGGTTCTTTAGAGAGAGTAAGGGCAGGAGCAGGGCACAGCGCAGGTTTTCTGATCCCATGCAGACCGGGTAAAGGAGGAGTCAGAGTCCTCAGTGGTTTTGCAGGTTTTTTTATTGGGGTTACACAGGCATATGGCAGGCAGGGGTGCTGGCTGGGGGGTTGGGAGTCTGGCAGGCCTCCGGCCCCCAGCAAATCTTCACTTTATCTGGGCTCTGTGGTGATCTCGGCTTCTCTTCCGGCTTCAGCTTCGGCTTCTACTGCTGCTGCTGGCGTCCCCGTGACACCGCCCTTAAAAGCACAGTCTTAGCTCAGCTGAATCCCATCTACCTATGCCCACACCCTACTCCAGGTGCCCGCCATCAGGCATGCATTCAGGACAAGGATCCATCATCTATCCTGATGGCGGAAGGGCAGAAAAGCCTGATATTTTCTTTACCCTACAGAGAGACAGAGACAGGATGCTGTGTGCCTGGCGGAGTGTGCTCTTCCTGACCAGCCGCCCGTTAGGGGCTTTCCTCACCTTGGACGTTGGCGGTGCCAAGCTTCTTGGGGACTAGGCATGCGCTAGTGGGCTCAGCAGCAGGGTTCTGGGCAGGTGCTCAGGGCTTTGCCCGCCATTCGTTGCGTGCCTCCACCAGCCGCAAAACCAACTCTTGCAGCTCTAACAGCTTCACCTGGAAGCAGAGATGCTCAGAAGCCCGCCCTGCCCCCAGCCGCACCACCACGGAGCCAGAGCTCTGACTACCTTCATCTCCTCTTTGTCCTGGGCCAGCTGGCTTATGGACTCCTCCTTCTCTTGGTGCTCCTCCCTCATCACTGCTCTCTGGTTCTGGTAGAGAGCGATGTATTCTCCTAGTGGGAGGGCACGCAGACAGCTCAGCTGCTGGGGTCTCTCCAGCCTCTGCATAGCACCCCAGCTGCAGGGCACAAGCCTCCCCGCTCACCGATGGTGTCAGTCTCTCCAGACATCTGGATACATCGATGCTCCAGCTCCTCCATCCAGTCCTGTAAGCCCACTTTCTCCTGCATGAGCTCGGTAAAGCGGCCCTCAGCCAGACAGCGGGCTCAGGGGCTCAGCAGTGCTGGCCTGCCCAGCACCCAGCCCGCCCAGCCCTCCGGAAAACCACACTGTAGGGTAAGATAAAACTATCAGGCTTTTCTGCCCTCCCGCCTTTAGGATAGATGAGGGAACCCTGTGGTCTGAATGCAAGCCTGATGCAGGCACCTGGAGTAGGGTGTGGGCATATGTAGATGGGATTCACCTGGGCTAAGACCTGGCTTTTAAGGGTGGCATTTACAGCAAAAGCAGAGACACATAAGCAGAACCAAGAGAGCAGAGCAGCAGAGACCACCAGAGAACGCTAGAGAGCCCAGAAAGAGTGAAGACTTGCTGGGGGCTGGGAGGCCTGCCAGCCTCCTGACCCCCTAGCACCCCTACCTGCCATGTATCCAGTAAATCCCAATAAAAGCCTACAAAAGCCACTGAGGCTTCCAGGACTCTCTTCTCCTGGACCCAGTCTGCTGGATCAGAAAACCTGCCCCGTGTCCATTCCTTCCTCTCTTACAATTGGTGTAAGTCAGCAAGATGATCCATGTAGACCGGTATGGAGCCCTCCGAAGACCGGGAGGGACTGAGGAGCAGCAGACAGTGTTTGCCTGTGACAGCGCTGGACGTGTCATGGCGGGACAGGGGAAGGGCAAAGTCCGGGAGCTGCGGGATGAGACCTCGCCTGGAGGAGGAGATGCCCGAGAGGACCAGCCAACAATCCCCGCCTAGGCAGCAAGAATCATCGGGGGAGAAAGGACCACGACTCAGAGCTCCCCAGTGTGGACAAAGGGAAAAGCCGATGAACTTGGACTAATGGACTAACAATCCCGCCAGAAGGGGGAGGACCTTGGCAAGTTTGATATGTTTTGGGACCCTGAGGAAGGATGGGATTGTCCACCCCCAGAGATGGGAGTCTGGGGGTGTCAGTGGGCCTTGGTGGCCAAAGGCAGCCGGTGTACTGCCCAGCAGCTAAGCAGAGGAGAAAAGCCAACTGAGAAGGCAAAAGCTGGTGCTAAGTTCGGGAAGCCCTGAGCGGCTGTTACGCACTACGTAAGCTAAAGGCCAGTGAGTCTTTTAAAATCACCTGTGGGTGATGCCCTGCTCATAGTTGAGTGAGGGGGAGGAGCTGAGGAGCCCATCTTTGGGGGATGGGTAGGGAACGTGGCTTGTGGTGGAGCCCACAGCCGAAGAGGGGACCCAAGAGAGGCTGCATGTGGACTTGCATCCACGGATCCCCGACCCATGTGCTTGTGCAGTGGGTTGGCCTGAGTGCAGGGGCCTGCATGTTGGAGCGTTGGAGCGACCACAGATAGAAAACCCTGAGGGATGGGCGATTACCCCCAAAGAGTACAGAATCGCCAACCCAAGAGTGAGTGCATCCTGGGGGTGGATGCGGTGTGTGGCTTGTGGCCGAGACTGCAGCCGGAGGGGGCCGGGAGGCCTGATGGCTCCTGGCGTGTGACGGCTGATGCCTGAGTGGTTCCCTCCCTCGCATGAGCAGTGCCTTCGGCAGCGGAAGTGGTGGATCATCTACTGGTGCCAATAATTGTCTTTTGCCAATAGGTTGATGCCCTGCCTGGACTTATTTGTGTTCTGTTATATTTCATTGTGATATATTTCATTTGCTTTTGTGGGCCATGGCTGCAGTGTTCCTATTCGTCAAGAGAAACGTGTGTATCACTTGTATAGACTGTCTGGCAGAAAACCCTGAGGGGGTGGATTGTAGGGTAAGGTAAAAGTATCAGGCTTTTCTGCTCTCCCGCCCATAGGATGGATGATGGAACCCTGCGGTCCCGAATGCATGCCTGATGCGGGCACCTGGAGTAGGGTGTGGGCATAGGTAGATGGGATTCACCTGGGCTAAGATGGGCTTTTAAGGGTGGCTTCACGGGGACGCCAGCAGAAGCAGAGAAGCAGAAGCAGAACCGAGAGAGCAGAGCAGCAGAGACCACCAGAGAACGCCAGAGAGCCCAGCAAGAGTGAAGACTTGCTGGGGGCTGGGAGGCCTGTCAGCCTCCTGGCCCCCTAGCACCCCTACCTGCCATGTATCTGGTAAATCCCAATAAAGTCTGCAAAATTCACTGAGGCTTCCAGGACTCACTTCTCCTTTACCCGGTCTGCTGGATCAGAAAACCTGCCCTGTGGCCATTCCTTCCTGCCTTACACACACTCACCTGCAGTTTCTCCATGGCTCCCTGAAGGGCCTGGTGGGTCTCCCCAGGCACACTTTCCCCCGGGGGCTGGGGCCTCCATCTTCTGAGTCTCCTGGTCCCATGGGGCTACCTGCTGAGCCAGGAGCCAGCAGAGCAGCTTTTGCTCCTTTAGCTGCCTGTGTAGCCGCGCCTGTTCTTCCTCAGCACTGGCCAAGGCCGAGTCACAAAATGCCACTTGTGGGCCAGAGGTGCAGGGTGCCCCTGTGGGCCAGGCAGGAGGTTGGGAGGCACACCTCTCAGGGCCTCCGTGGGCACACCTGAGATTCGAGGATGGTGTTGGTGTCTACCCACTGGCTCCCAGCAGAGGTGGGTGAAAGCTTAATCAAAGGGAGGGGAACCAAGAAGAAGGGTATGCTGGTGGGAGGGGGAAGGTGGGGCAGGGAAGGGGCCCCAGGGCCAAGCTCACCATGGCCTCACAGCTGTCTAGATCGTCCGGGATGCTTAGTTTTGTCAGGGGACCCTTGTCCTCCTCTTCCTCCTCCTCTTCACTGTTCAGTCCATTTACTGTTGGGGGGGGGCAGCCAGAGGGGCTCAGAGAACCCCTGGGTTCTGAAGCAGCCCTGAAAGCCAGCAAGCTCTGCCCCCTCCTCTCTGTGCAACCCCGCGCCAGCAAGTCCCCAAAGGAGAAGGATCCAAGTTGTCATAAGGGTGGCTTCCATCTCTTTGGAGTGCTCCTTTAGGGGTGTCGGAAACTCTTCACCAGACTGAGACTGGCACTGGAGACAACACTCCACCAGAGTGTTGATGCTGTGTTGCTGGGCACTGTCCCTTACTGTTCCCTCCCTCTGTATTTACTTAGTTCCAACAGGGAATCAGCTAGTTGGTGATTTTGTTCTGGTCATGAGGTGGCACCAGAGACCTGTCCTTGCTGACCTTTGCTTTTTCCCAGTGGTTCTCAGCTGGCCTTAGGCTATTTATAGGTCTCCGTGGAATCCTTGTCTTCCTCTGATGGCGCCCGGAGCCGCTCGATCACCTCTGTGGTGATTTCTTCACCGTTCTCCACAGTTCCCATTTGTGGGGTGCGGTGCCTGAAATAGTTCCTCTCTACTCAGTGTCCCACTTGATCTGTAGTTCGTTCTTGCAGTTTTTTTTTTTTTTTTCCCTCCTTTCCGTTGGTCGGAGAGAGCCTACTCAGTGGGTGGGGGAGGGTAGCAGGGTTCTGACTCTTTCCCTTTTTTTAAAAAAAGAAATAATAAAACTTCTCTTTGGCAGAGACAAAAAGTCTCTGTCTTGTGGGGAAACTCACTGTGTATGTGAAAGGGGGAATCTGGTGAAATTTTTCTCAGACGTGACCCAAGAACCCCAACTGTGAACCCAACCCCTCTCCAAAATATCACTCCTCACCAATGTCAACGTTATAAAAACAAGCAAAGTCAGAGAAACAGTCAGCAAGAGGCACATCGAGGAGAACTGGCTGTAACTGAGTGAGGCAATTTGGATTATGGAACATAAAATGTACATTAGGAAAAACTAATGAAATAAAGCATGGAGTTTGGTAATTGTGTCAACATTGCTTCATTAGCTGTAAAAAAAAAAAAGACAACTGTATTCATGTAAGATGTTCACAAAGTGGAAATGGTGTGGGATTAATAAGAACTGTACTATCTTTGCAACTTTTCTGTAAATTTAACAGTATTCATTAAATGTTATTTTTTTTTTTAAAGTCCTCAATCCTAAATAGGTTGTAAAAGGAAAAAATGATCTACTTTCCTGTTTCCCCAGGTTTTGTTATCCAGAGGCTGGAGAGAGGGGTCCTGGGGGGAAAGCTGGAAACCTCACACCCAGGGCATTCCCCCGAGTCTCCTCTCCTCTGAGCCCTGATTCTCTGACTCCTCACAGAGCATCTCACCACCAGGACGCCGCCCTCCAGGACCCCCAACTCTGCCCATCTCAGAACCGGCCCTGTCCGGGCAGCTCCACCAGAATCCGAAACACTCCACCAGAATCGGGAAACAGTCAGACAACCCTTTTTATACCGGGGCTGCCCTGTAACAGTTTGGCGCAGTAAAGAAAAGGGGAGCCAAGCTAGACTTTCTCAAAGGAAGGGAAAATTCATTGCGCCCCCAGGCAAGCGTCGTACCCAAGATGGGTGTCCCTGAAATCGTGCCCGTTGTGGGGGGAGATGTCATTTCATAGGGTGAGGAGAGGTTAGGCAGGAAAACTGGGTTGGTAGCGGGGGGAAACAGGCTTAGGGGGAACTAAGTTGTTTTTTCGTGGAGCTGAGTTGTTTTCTCCTGCTTATGGCTTCAGTTTTGTTTTGATGGAATCAGGGGTACTGGTGTCAGGGCCATCTTGTTGTTTGTATGTGGGCTTCCCCATTCCTGGCCCCTGCATCGACCTTTCATACCAGCCTTTGTTGAAAAGGGGCAATGGTTCTCTCTTTGGCTACTTCCTGCTGGACAGGGGCAAAGACCAGGGTGGGCACTCAGGCCTGGTTATGAGACAGTTTTGCAGCGCGAGGATATGGGTGGAGAAGGAGTTGGTTAAAGGTGGTATGGGACAGTTCTTGGATCCGGTGTTGGATGAAATGGACTAAGCATGGGGCAAAAGAAAAAATGAGGAGATTAGGATAAGAACCCTATGAGTGGGAATACCTGGTCCGAGGCTGTGCTGATCTGGAATTGCTGGGCATAGACAGAAGAACTGGAAGTGGCTTGAAGAGATGGGATTAGAAACAGAGGAAGGAGAGGGGCCTCCCCGGTGGGGCAGCGGTTGACGGTTGAGCGCTGGGTTGTGAAGCTGCCCACAGCCTCTACAGCACTGGTTCAATCCCTGGCCTCAAGGCGAGGGTCCCACATGGCGGGCAGACCTCTCCTGCCGCCCACTGCTCCCCTCAGCAGTGTGCTTCGTCAAGTCTGCCTATTCTGCTCTTCGCTCTGTCTCTGGTGAGTTCTCTCACCCTCCTGTGCTTCTGACTGTACCCAGTGCTTGCATAAATAAATCTTTAAAAAAAGAAACAGAGGAAGGAGAATCAGAGGGCCTCTACTCTATAGGCTGAGTGGGATGTGGACCAGGGATGCATTGATGCAAACCCGAGTTGGGCCCATGTGCTTGTATACATACTGCTTGTCCACAGGGACCGCTTTGACCCTGGACAGCTGATGCCTTGACAGCCATTGGTGTTTTCAGGATGATTGCGTGGACCCATCCACTTTGGCGGAAGTGGTTTTGGAGAGATGGCTTTCAGAAGAACCTGGTCTCCAGGGCACAGCAGGTTGACAGGTGCATCAGGGGATGGAGGCACAGGTTGTGGCAGACAAAGGTCTGCGTGTTCTTGGAGCAGCTGTCTGAGCAAAGAGAAGTATGGAAAATATCCAGCCAACAGTGTAGGTTGGACGCGGAGCTCATGGTTAGTAAGAAGAGGTCTGCCATACATCCGTTCAAGGGGGCTCAGGCTTTACATTATCTTAAGGCCCTTCAGATTATCCCTCTTCCATACATTTCTTTTTTGAAACACACATACCTCACCTCACTTGCATTTACCAGACTTAGCAAAACCTGAGTTTTAGAAGGGAATTGAACACCATCTAAACAATGATGAAAAAACACCAATTTAAGGTAGACAGCCCCTGTAGTTTTTCATTCCTGTACCCAGTGATTTAATTGGCAGAGACTGGTGTCCAAAGCCTGCATCTGTTGGGCGATATTAATGTTTCCAATTTGGCTAAGGTCACCCTGCGGGGTTTGAATCCAGGGAGGAGGAAGGGTGGGTAGCCGTCTGGAGAGGATTTTTAAAAGGAGAAATTCCAGCTGGACTGACACTGTGTAAGAATCCCAAGCTGCAAAATCCCTTCTGCACGTACTCCATGACGAGCTGCAGCTTCGGCCCAGGGGACACTGGACACCTAGGTGTGCTCACTGCGGGACTGAGACTGATCATAGCCTAGGCTTCGTGGAGCAGGAAGATGCGCGGATTTTCCAGCTGAGCAGGTCATGGTGGTTTAGGGCTGCTCTGTGAATAACCTCTGCCCACCTTGGAGAGTCCCGTTTGGATTCTAATATACTGGTCCCAGAGTCTTTCTTAAGGGGAGCTAGAGAGCCTATCTATGTGCTCCTTGCAATCTGCACGATTTACCACCCAGGCCCAAGCCTTTGCAAGAGCTCCTGCATCCTCTGCACCATCTGTGTGCCCAGGGGTGAGCAGCAGGTTTCTCCCACCAAGGGGGCAGTACCTAAGATGGGGGAGAGAGGCCCAGGGTTCCTCGCCTGTGGCCCTGGGACCTCTGGAGGCTCTGCCCACACAGCCCCACACCCCTCTCCTGGTCCTGTACCTGCTCAACTCTCCCCAACCCCTCCGCACGCCAACCCTCACCCACTCTGCTCCTCTCCAGATGCTTCACCAGTTTCGTTGCCTGCCTGGTCCTTCACCTGCTCTGCTCCAGGGACATCAGTGCTGCCCAGACTTCTGTGCTGCAGTCCTGTGAGTGTCATGCTGCTCCTGGCCCCTCTGACTGGGCCCAGCCCCGGAGCCTCTCCAGAGCCTCAACTTTCCCTGGTGTACTCCTGTTCACCATGGCCACTGAGTGGTTGTTCTTTGGGGGTGGGGGGTCTTCTGCCGGGTATGGCACTATTTTTAATCTTTGTTGCTCTCCAGTTCCAATGCTGCACAGCAGCAACAAAATTCTAGGATAATTTCTAATACTCTATCTCTGGCCCTGATGATTGCTGAAGGGGCCACTGCACTGGAAGGCCAGTCACATATTGGGGGACATCTTAGGGTGGTGCTGGAGGGCTGGGGAGCTGGACTGATTGTGTTGGCCCTGCTTTCCTGGTCCCTCTCCAGCTGGGGCCTATCTCAGTGGTGCTGCCGTGCTCCCCAGTGTTCTCCAGCTGGAGGACTGACACCGCGGTGCTCCTGTGCTCCCCAGTGTTCTCCAGCTGTGGTCTAGCCACAGAGGTGCTGGTGTCCCCCCAGCCATCCTCCAGCTCTGGGCCTAGCGCAGAGGGACTGCCCTTTGGGGTGTCCTCTAGCAGGGGGCTTGGACCTGCAGTAGTGGTGTGCTGCTGCACATCCTCCAGCTCAGGGACCTGGTGGAGATGACCCTGTTGTCCGGGGTGGCATCCTTTCCCCTCTTTTGGACTTCCTGCTTTCGCAGGATACCGGCCTTGGGGCATTCCCCAAAACCTCAGGCTGAGGGAGTGGGGTGGGTATCTTTTCCAATCTTCTGCACTGGGTGCTTTCCCCGGATACCCGGCCTTGGGGTATTCCCCGAAACCTCAGGTGCCGGCGGGGTGGGGGTGGGTGGGGAGTCCTTGTAATCAGGGTAACGGGGATCCCGGAAGGTGACGTGCTTCGGCACCTGGAAGGTAACGCGCCTGGGCCGCTCCTCGCCCTCCTCCTCATAGTCCTCCTCCCCCGCCTGCTTCCTGGAGCGGAGGATCAGGTAGGTGGCCATGACCTCGTGGTACTTGTTAGTGTCAATGGCCTCCCGAATTTCCTGCCTCTGGTAGCCCAGGCGCTCCATACCTTTGGTTATGGCCGGGTCCTGGGGGCAGAGCGACGGCTCGCTGAAGGACAGGAGTCCCCTGCTCGTTTCTGCTACCCAGGCGTGCTGCTGGATGCTCTCCAGGGTGCTGCGCCTCCAGGGGTCCTTTGCCAGCATTTTGGCCAGCAGGTCCCCGCCCTGGACCATGAGGTAGGTGGTCTGGTGGACGTTCCCACCCAGGACGCACTCCCTGATTGCCCTGAGGCTGGGCCCCCTGAAGAGCAGTGTGCCGGGCACCATTTCGTAGGGAATGATAACCAGGCTCCACACGTCCACCTTGGGGCCGTTGTACTGCTGGCCAAGGTAGACCTTGGGGGCCCTGTATTCTGGGCGACAGCAGCACGTGCTCAGCGCCTGGGGGAAGCCTTGGACACTGAGCCCGAAGAGGTAAAGGACCTATACAAAGAAAACTATAAAACACTGTTAAAAGAAATAGAAGACACAAAGAAATGGAAAGACATCCCCTGCTCATGGATTGGTAGAATAAACATTATTAAAATGGCCATCCTACCAAAAGCAATATACAGATTCAATGCTATTCCAATCAAAATCTCAATGTCATTGTTCAAAGAACTTGAACAATTATTGATGAAATTCATATGGAATTACAAAAAACTCCGAATAGCCAAGCTCTCCTGAAAAAAAAAGAAGGGAATGGAGGCATCACACTCCCAGACTTCAAACTCTACTACAAAGCCATAATCATCAAAACTGCATGGTATTGGAACAAGAACAGACACACAGACCAATGGAATCGAATAGAAAATCCAGAAATAAACCCACAGATTTATGGTCAACTAATCTTTGACAAAGGAGCAAAGACTATGCATTGGAGCAAAGAAAGTTTGTTCAATAAATGGTGCTGGGAAAACTGGGTTGCCACATGCAAAAGAATGAAGCTTGACCACTACCTCACACCATACACAAAAATCAACTCAAAATGGATTAAAGAACTAGACATAAGACCTGAAACCATAAAATACATAGAAGGAAATATAGGCGAAACACTACATGATTTGCACATCAAAGACATCTTTACAAACACATCACCCAAAGCAGTGATAGTGAAGGCAAAGATAAACAGCTGGGACTACATCAAATTAAAGAGCTTCTGCACAGCAAAAGAGACAATAACAAAAACAAAGAGAAACCCCACCAACTGGGATAACATTTTTTTACACAACACTAATGATAAAGAACTGATCACAAAAATCTGCAAAGAGCTGATGAGACTCAACAACAACAAAGAAAATAATCCAGTCAAAAATTGGGCATGCATACCAATTAATTTAAATCTAAAACTTGCCTGTGACATGATTCATTGATCAGTAAAGACACATTCATTTTATATTAAATTCTATATGGTCAATGGTGCAGTGAGAAATTATTGGGAAAGGGGCCACGCTGTTGGCTTTGAGAGTAAGTCTCAGCTCTATCACTGCTGTGGCCTGAGTTCAATTCCACACGAGGGAGCTAAGCCACATAGGGTACAGCAGCCTTCTCCTGTCATGCCTGCTGCTCCCTGGAGCAGTGTATTTCAGTACATCTGCCTGTTCTGCTCCCCACTCTCTCTGGTGAATCCTTTCAACCACTGCACCTCTGGTCTACACCCCAGTTCTGTGATGCTTGAAAAACATACATTGGAAAAAGGTGGCAGTCTTTGTTTGGAAAGTCTGCAAAGCAGATCAAGGAGAAAAGACTTTAATGAGAAACTATTTGAGAATAGTACAGAGCAATATGTTGAAGGGATTAACATGGTAATTCCAACTAAATCATAAACTAACTGAAGTATAAACATTTTGAGAATAAATCAGTCAGCTAATTCTGTTACATTACATTCATTTATCAACTCTTAATCAACTTGCTTCAGTGTACTTCTGCTACATTGTCTGGTCCACAAATCACTATACAACAGAATACAGCTTAAATACATGAAGGGAAACTCCATTATGGAAGTTTGTAGATGGCTCACAGCTATTCCATGCAAACACAGTTCGGGGAACCTCCCCTCAGGAAACCACAGGAAACAAAGTCTGTACAAGGGTGTTGCCACAATATGCCCCCCGTGGGGCAGAGGAGTGTGCACGCATGAGCCACAAATTCATGGTCCTCCTTGGAACCCGGGCCCAGGTTAGTTATTTAGGCTTATGAAACAGGACTTGCGCACTATTCCAAAATGTGCTATGGATCAAACCATGGCAATACAACCCTGCATTTCCATTACATTGTGAGTGCTCCTGCATCAGGAAATAATCTCCTCTTTTCACCACCATAGAGAACACTTGATTTTCCTAGGGCTACAAGAATTAAGGAGTGATGTATTACTATCTCATCTATTTCTTTCTCTACCACTGTTCCCTATTGGAATGGCATTAAAATTAGCCAAATCAGACTGGAAAGGAAAGGAAAACAATGAAATAACTGCAGGGGACATAATTTGAGGAACATTTTCCAGGACATAATTTGAGGAAATTCAAGGATTTTCTATATTACTGATGCAGATGTTGGCTACATAGATCAAGTGAGGAGCAAACATTTTCTTACCCATGACCTAGATGTGGTATAAATGGAATTAGAAATTTCCTCCATATCTGAGGATTGGAAAGCTGATAGTATACCAGAGACTATGATTCAACTAAGAGGCCCACATAGTAAGACCTCCGTAATGGATCATGGCTTTTAGCAGTAATGTAAGCAAAACACCCAAAAGCAATAATTAATATATATATGCGTGTGTTACACTAGTTTATAACACTGTATAAATTTTTGGAGTACAGCTTCACACCTATTAAAATGTGTAATTCCACACCACACACACCAACAGAGTTCTAATGAGCCTCCACTAACAGGCTTCCCCAACACCCCCCCCTCCAGGATCAGGTCCTCCTGCCAATTTGTGTCTGTGCAAGCATGGACTTCTTTCTTTTCATATGTGTGCGTGTGTGTGTGTGCCCTCACCCCACTGAAAGGAGGACTCTGGTGAAGTTTTTCTTAGAGGTGACCCAAGAACCCCCATCTGTGACCCCAACACCTCTCCCAAGGAAACAAGGAAAGTCTGAGAAACTGTCATCCAGGCAAACTGGATGGGATTATTGGGCATAAAATGGACATTAGCAAAAACGAATTAAAGTATGGCGTTTAGTTATTATGTCAACATTGCTGCATTAGTGGTAAAAAAAAAAAATCTGTACTCATGTAGGATGTTAACAAAAGGGAAATGGTGTGGGATAAACAAGACGTGTACTACCTTTGCAACTTTTCTGTAAATCGAACAGTATTCTTTAAATGTTATTTTTTAAAATACTCTCAATATTTAATAGGTTATATAAAGAAAATTTTTTTTCTTTTCCAGTTTTCCCAGGTATCACCGTCCAGGGACTGGAGAGAGGGGTTCTGGGAGAAAAGATGGAAACCTCACACACAGGGCAGGCTCCGGAGTCTCCTCTCCTCTGAGCCCTGCTGCTCTGACTCCTCACAGAGCATCTCACCCCCAGGTCGCCACCCTCCAGCATCCCCAGCTGTGCCCACCTCAGCCCCCGCCCCGTCCTGGCAGCGCCACCAAATCCGGAGCAGCGCGGCAGCGCCCCCGTGTGGCCACAGGGCTGAGCACAGGAGCCCAGAGCCGCCCTTTCTCCTGCTCAGCCAGGCCCTCCCCAGGCTCCCTGGGCCCCCAGCGGCAGGACAGGGATCTGCACACAAGGGGGCGCCCAAGTCCAGTGTCAGGTCAGAAGTCCCCAAATTTTCTTAGTCCTATGGACAAAGGACAAAAGCAGGTTTCCAGGTCATTACAGCTGATTCCCAGACTATGGGCTGATCCCCAAATATAGAGGTTCCTTCAGTCTCGGATGGATCCTTGGACTCCAGAGTCTCTGTACTTTGTTTCTGCTTCTGCTTCCAGGGAATTAACATTCAATTCTACCCAGGAGCCCAGGGCCTCGCCCAAGAAAAGGACAAGGTTCCAGGAAAACACCAAGACCCGGGGCCAACCACCATCCACGTCTTGCAGCAGGGGGAGCAGGAGTGATCAGAGCCGGGGAGAGACCCGGGGAGCTGGTGGTGGTGTGTGGTGGATCATTGGTGGAAGGGCCGCACCTAAGAGGAACAATAACTATAGAAAGATGACCCACGCTGTAAGGAAATAAATAAACAAATATACATCTTTTAAAAATTCTCCATCCCTGAATGAGGGGAGGTTGAGGAGAGCCCCCAGGGCATGACTAGGAAGACAGGGAGGCTCCTGGAAATGGAGCAGAGGATGAAAATGGGGACTAGGGGATGGGGCCCAAAGGAGTGGTGGGGGCACCAGGAAGGGTGGGGCCAGGAAGGGGCAGCATCGGGGACACTGTGAGGGGAAGGTCTGTGTGGGAGACGCGGCTCTGGCTGGGGCTGGGAGAGTCTCTGTCTCCCCTGGTGGGACTGCAGAGGGGCTGGAGCTGTAACTGACCAGGGAATCACTTAGGTTCTGGGCCTTTCCTGTCCGTGCAGGGCTGGTGTGACTCAAACACGCACACTCAGGCTGATGAAGGAGAGAGAGGAGGAGAGGACAGATGGTTAGGAGGAGGCCCCCATTTCCTGAGCCTCAACATCCTCCCCAACTCCCCAATGCTGGGGTGGCAGGGAGATTCCTGCAATGAAGAGGAGGTGATTCAGGGAATCAAGAGGAGAAAGGCCTGTGCTGCCCTGGAGGGCCATCTGTGGGGAATGATTCTGGGGCTCCAAGGCCCCACTCCCTGCTAGCAGGTTAGAGTCAGCCCTGCTCACAGCTCCAGGCTGCTGACAGCCCCTCTGTGCCGTGACCCTGCAGACACCGCTCTGGGGATAGTATAAAGAAAACAAAACAGCAAAATTAAATGGGAATCTGAAAACGGTAGAACTGATTTTTAAAAATCACATATTTTGAAGGACACTTCAGAGGACGTGGATTCCTTGTCTGACAGCTCATTGCAATCAGGACCTTGACCGTCACGTGAGCTACTCTGGCCTCCACTGTTTCTTGTGAGAAAACAGCCACTGATCACTTTATCGCCTGAATATTTTACTGGTTTGTACCAAATCTCTTCCTCCTTTGCACCTAAAACAAAGATCTGGCGTCTCCACAGTCTCTGAGGGGGAGGCGGCAGGAGGGGCCTCACTCAGAGGCTCCAGCTCTGGGTCCCACGAGGCTGCGATGGGGACGAGATGTTGGCGACTCTGAATGGCCGTGATCAGCGTGGAAGGACCTGCCTCAGAGCTCCTGCATGTGGCTCCTGGAGAAAACCCTCAGGTCCTTGTCCTGTGGGCGTCCCCTTAGCTGAGGGTCCACCGTGTGCAGGGAGTCACCCCAGAGAGGGACCAGGAGGGGAGCCCGGGCGGGAAGTCTCAGCCCCTGTGAGCCTGACTCTGTGACGTGGCGCGTCCCTTCTGCTTCATTCTCCTCACGAGGAAGAGCCAGCGAGTCAGACACACTCACGGGGGGAGCTGTCTCCCCTCCTGTGTATCCCAGAACTGGTGGAGAATTGAAATCCAACACAGTAGACCTTCTGGACACTCATTATTTCCATTCTGCCCACATGAAAAATAAGCTGCCTCCCACCCAAGGCCCCTAAAGTCTCTCCCATCACAGAAGCAGCGTGATGTCAGCATCTCATCGCGTGACTCAGGACCACGCAGAGGAGGCGCCTTGACAGCTTCTGTCCAGTGAAACCGTCTGTGCTCAGCTCCTCATGGGCTCAGGCAGTTCCCTGCCCCACAAGCCCTTGATGAGGATACTGTGGAGGACAGACACAGGGCAACTTGTAGACCCTATTTGTTATGTTTTTAAAGCAAATTTATTGAGATATAACTTTTTTTTAAAGATTTATTTATTTATTTATACAAGCACTGGGTACAGTGAGAAGTGCAGGAGGGTGAGAGAATTCACCAGAGCCAGATCAGGTTGCAGAACAGGCAGACTGATGAAGTACACTGCTGAGGGGAGCAGCGGGCAGCTGGAGAGGTCTGCGCGCCATGTGGGACCCTCCTCCGGTGGCCGGGGAGCAGCCAGAGATCGAACCGATGCTGCAGAGGCTGCGGGCAGCCTTGCAACCCAGCGCTCAACCGCTGCGCCACCGGGGAGGCCCTACCACACATTTCTTGCCTGGATTTGACTAAAGACAAAAGCACAGTAGAAAGTCATCATGTCATCACCCTTCATGGAAATGAATTGAACTCACCAAAGAGAAAGACACAGAGTGACTGGTTGTACCAAAAAACAAAACCCAATTTTATGCTGTCTCCAGGAGACAGGATCAAAACAGCCCCACTGCGGGAGACAGGTATAGGCCAGGATGCTTGAGGAACTGCCCAGTGTGGACAGTTCACACCCCCACTGCTGCAGAAACCAAGACAGGATGAGGATCCTGCAGGCGTGATTGTATTTTTTTTTTATATTCTTCTTTTTTTTATTTTTTAACTTCACTTTTCACTTGTAAAGACTATTTGTTTTCCACCTACCCCCTCAGGTGTAGTCCCCATAGAGTTTCCTTCTCCAAGGCACCCGTGCACCATCACCTCAGTCCCCTGTGCTCCTCCCTCCCTCCCTCTGGTCCTCTGCACACTGGGGATCAGAGAGAGACTGAGACAGGGACACAGAGGAATGGGGCAGGGACAGAGAGGCCGAGAGGGACAGGGACACACACAGAGAGTGAGATGAGGACAGACCAGGAGGGGGAGAGAGAACATCAGAGGGACATACAGAAAGAGAAAGGGAGAGTCAGCCAGTGAGGACAGGGAAGGAGACAGAAGAGGCCTCGCTGGCATCAGTCACTGTTGGAGTGGACACCCCCTGCCTTGGGTGGCCTCGTCCCAGTCAGAACCCAGTCCCAAGTCAATACAACCTCCAGGCAGGTGGGCAGGTGTGTGAGCAGGGAGGGGGCCCTGAGAAATCTGTGGCCGGCAGGTGTGCACTGTCTGTGGCCCTGGCACCTTGACTGGGCCCGCAAGGCCCTGTAGGGCACGGCCAGAGAGGAGCAGGGCTGACAGGCACACTGGGTGGGAGGACAGGCACCCCGGGTGGGAGATGTCTCTGCCCCCAGCAGGGCTGGCCAGGCCTGGGTGAGGCGTGTGCAGGTGCCCTCCCCCGGGTGGGACCCTCCAAGTGCTGTGAGCCTGACACCAGCCTCCCCTCCAAGGGCAGCAGAGAGGAGTGGCCCACTCCCCAGGGAGAGGCTCCACACTCTGGAGCTCCTCTGGGCCCATGGGAGACAGGAGCCTGGAGTTGCCGATGCTGCAGGGCCTGCTCCCTGGCAGGGAGGATGAGCCAGGTCAGCAGCCAGAGACCTGGGTCCCCAGGTTGTCCCTGGCTGCATGGCTCCATCCAAGGTCTCTGGGAGGCTGTGCTGCTGTCAGTGTTGTGAGATGAGCCTGGTATGGAGGGCCAACAGGAAGTGGCCCAGGTAGCCATGTGGCGGGCTGGGGGGGAGCGGGGGGGCATCTGTCTGAGCAGGAAGTCCAGGGAAGGGGACCCAGGAAGTGACATCACCTCCGCGAGATGACAGGGCACACATGACCTCGGAACCCTGGTCCCCAGGCAGTTGGTTCTGAACCAAACCTGACCCAGCTCACTTGCCTGGTGGGCCTGGACCCGGCCCCACGTTTTCTTGCTGTTTGCCCAGGTCTCCCCGCAGTGGACCCAAAAAAGGTCCCCGAAACTCGTGTCACACTCTGCCGAAAGGCATGAGGAGCCTGTGCGTACGCCTCGGGCCAGCACCAGCACTGCCCCTGAGGTAACTAGGGGGGCCCTGGGGACAGGTCAGACCACGCCAGGGCTCTGATGCCCCCACCCCTCCCTTCCCCCTGTGAGTGCGGGTGTGCGTGCGGTGAGAGTGAGTGTGTGCGTGCTCCAGGAAGGAGGGTCTGGCCCACCCAGGAGTCTCTCATGTCTACACCAGAACCAGCCTGGCTGGTGGTGGGACCCAAACCGTCATGGCTGCTCCCTCTTGCCCCAGCTGGTTGCTACCCAGCAGGTGTGTCTGTTTACTCCCAGGAGGTCTTTTGTGTCCAGGAAGGTGAAGAGATCCAGAGAGTGCAATTCCCCGACTGTCCTCCCACAGCCCAGTGTGGGATCTGTCCCAGCACAGAGCCCAGGTTGAAGTGCACCTGCAACTTTGAGATTGGGGCACATGTCCAAAGGAACTGGCTGCAGTACCCGAAATCCCTGGAGGAGCCGTCCGAGGGTGAGTGGCCCAGGCTGGTGCATGGGCCCGGCTGGGCGGGGTAGGGTCAGGTGGCCCTTGGAGGAGACCACACGGGCTAGATTTGGACCACGAGCAGTCTGACCTGGCATCTGCAACTGCCTCATTTGAGGAACAGAATCCCAAGGGCCCCCTATTTTAGGCTGGTCCCTGCTCAGGGCTCTAGCATGTGGTCTGTTTGAAAAGGCAAGTGGCAATCTGGCGTGTGGCTGATGGCCTGTCCTCTTGCATCTCTAGCCGCTTCTCAAGGAGTACAGCCGGGCTCCCCTGCAGCCCATGGGACAGGCCAGAGCCCAGCCAAGTTGCTGATTGGAGAGAAGCAGACACCGGGGTTGTCTCTGCTTGTGCTGCAGGATCCCTGCAGGGGCTGGTTCCCCAGGCAGGGCTGCTGCTGCCTTCGCACCCTCACTTGAACCTGCAGGATGTTGGCCAGAGGTGGCTTCCTCCCACAGGTGTGGTTCGAGCTCAGGACGCTCTTGCATAGGCTGCATTCTCCTGGCCAGGGCCTGGCTGTCCCAGCAGGGGTGGAGTGAGCTCAGCACTGTCCCCATGGGGTGCAGCATCCTGGTCATTGTCTGGTTCCTCCTGCAGCACTCCTCTTATCTCAGAATCCTCAAAGAAGTCTTTGGGATCCTGCGCCAGTCTTGGCTTCCCCAGAAGGGGTGGGTGTGAACTGCCCACACTGGGCAGCTCCTG
The DNA here is from genome assembly GCF_014898055.3 of Talpa occidentalis. NCBI lineage: Eukaryota > Metazoa > Chordata > Mammalia > Eulipotyphla > Talpidae > Talpa > Talpa occidentalis. Next base: position 38,137,629 of record NW_023602073.1, read on the forward strand.
AAGCATCCTGGCCTCTACCTGTCTCCCGCGGTGGGGCTGGTGTAAACACACCACTGCCAGCATGCCCTGCTGGGGCCTGGCTAGGGCCTGGCTCCCCACAAACAGGTGGTGTGTGCTTATGCCCAGCAGGTTGTCCCACAGGTTGCAGGTCCTGGCCTGGTTTCCCCAGCAGGGCTGGTATTAGCTCAGCAGCCTGGGGACATCCTGCTGGAATCTGGAGAGTTTCAGGCTATGTAGGGGTTTAGTGAGCTCAGAGTGCCCAGGAACAGCTACAGTACCCTGGGCATTGTCTGTCTGACCCAGCAGGCCTGCTGGGCTCTCCTGTTGCTCTGGAACAACATATGCAGAGGGTGCTCACCTGATGCCATTCCTCCAGGGTCCCATCCCCTGACCCCTGTCCTGCCTGCCCACCTCTGGTGCTGACTAAGCACCGCTGACCCCAAACCTCTCCTCACCCACCTCTCTAGCCACATGTCCTCGTTTAACTTCTACTATCCCTCCACCCACTGACACCTGGCCCTCCTCTTGTAATTCAAAAATCTTTGTTTCCTAATTGATTTCACGTTTTTTTCATTTTATTTCCTCCAGGGTTTCTTGTTCATTATAGAAATACTAATAAAGTTTGTTTTGTATCACCCAAATTTTTTCACTCCTTTTGCGTCCAGTTCTGTCATAGTGCTGGCCTCCTTCTTGCTATGGCCTATGCAGAAGATCTACAACTAGTGTAAACCCTTTAGCCAAACCACTCACTGCCCAGGCCCCTCAGGCCCTGATTCCTTCACATGTCTGCTGCCTCTGTTCTGAATTCTACCTGGGCGTTTTACAGAGAAGGAATCAAATAAGTGGTGACCTGGGATCTTCCCAAGTACACAATAGAGGTAGTACACATGGTAGGTGTAATGCAAATTTGGTTTGTTGGGCCTCCCTGGTGTCCTAGGGGTGAAGTCTCAGCGCTGTCACCACTGAGGCCTGAATCTAGCCCAGCTCAGGGAGCTGACCCTGCTAGGGCTCAGCAGACTTCTCCTATCTCACCAGATGCTCCCCTTAGCAGTGTATTTCAGTAAATCTACCTGTTCTGCTTCCCACTCTGTCTCTGCTGAATCCTCTTATCCCTATGCCGAAAGAAAAAAAAAATTGGGGATATTGAATTTTAGTTAAACAGTAGGGTTTTGTAAATGAGCAATATCTATCAAATCAGCCATATGTCATTACATAAGTATAATCAAGAAATCATTATTAATGTCTATATCAGTCCATGTTAGGACATCCATTTATAAGAACATATGTTTTAGGAGGAAGATATTAAGATTAGAGATGTAATGGGATATCCAGGGCTACAATTTCATTAAATAGCCTCACCCAGGAGCACCCAATGAGACAGTGAGGAGTGGCAAGAGCTGCAGGCAGTGCCCTGATGACTTAATTTGAATGGTGGCAATGTTGACCTCCCTCCGTTATGGCTATAAAATAGACTCCTGGCAGTGGTTTGTGACTTTCTGAATGATTCAGTGCTGAGAAGGAGCAAGATGAGAAGATGAACGTCAAAGGAAGTTAGGAAATGAGGCATTTTTGTCCATGGGAGTGGACACAGGGTTTAAGACCTTTGTGTCTCATGTTAGTTCTCACCTCAGAGAGCACCTACCACAGATAATGTCCCCTTTGTGTGGATAACACTCAGCCTCTCTCGTTGGTCACCCCAGGGCTTATTCAACAGTCCCTGAAAGTCATAGAAATCGAGATCAAGGGTGATTTGATCATACCTGAGTCCAGTAGCATGAGTTTTTTCTCATCATGGGAGATTCATCAGTCACTGTCACTCACGAATGCCCAGATTTCCAGTCAAAGAAATCACAGTCAAGCTCTTGCTGTGATAACATCACTTAAGTAGACCAGACAGCTACATGGTAACAGGTGGATTTCTTCACTCAGTTTACCCTGTTATGGAGAGTGATTTGTTCTCAAGAATTGACATCCATTCTGGATGTAAGATTCCCTTCCCTGACTGCCAGCATCTCCATTCAAGAGCCAACAGATTGCCTGATTCACCAGCATAGAGCCTATATAACATTGCCTCTGATAAGGGGCACATTTTATGGTGAAATAAGTATGACATTGGCAGCGTGTCTGCAGGAATCACTGATTCTACCACACAGCATGTCACTTGGAAGTTGACAGCATAATTGAAGGAGGAGAGACATTAAAAACTTTTAACATTTTATCTTGGGCAAAACACTCTGAGATGGTGGAAGGCAGCTTTCAACATGTGTTATACACATTGAAGTAATGGCCAATATATAATCTGTGTTCCAATATCGAGAAAGCATGGATCCTGCAACTAAGAGGTGAAGAAGGATCAGCCACTCTCACCATTACTCCTAATGATGCACTGGAGGAATTTATACTTTTCACCCCACACCTTCACCCTATTAGATTAGAGGCTCTCCAGGGACGTGAGGTGGGAGGTTGGGAGGCATATTTGTACCAGCAAGGTTCTGCTGGATTTGATGTTATATCTACTGCCTAAGCATTTATATTCCTTGAGCCAGTGAGCCATAATGAACTCTATTGTGATCGTTTTCAGAATAATTGACCCTGATTACTATGAGGAGCTAGGGTTGCTGCTGCACAATGGAGTAAGAAAGGAGCACGTGTAGAAACTCTGGAGAACTGGGGCTTCTTGCCAAGTAGAAATACAAACAGGCCATGCAGCAACCATGTCCTGATGGGGGTGAGGGACTCAGCCTCCCACTCTGCAGGGATGAAGAATGTAGGTTTGCTCCAGGGAGAGGGGAATCTGAATGGCTGTGTGGGAAAGAGACAAAGCACATTAATAATGGTGTTGTGACCACATGCATCTGTGGAGGCTTGGTCCATTAACAGAGTCTTTTGTAGAGCTTGTCACTGGCCACCACATCAAAGACCCTGTGACTGACTGGACTCCACAGAGTGCGTGAAAGATCTGAGTGGTGTAAGGAGTAGACTGTACTGGACATTTCAGGCCTCATGTCTTCTATCCCTTCAGTTCACCTTTTTACTGCTATAGTTGATTGTTTCATAGTGAACAGTTTCATGCAGGTATAACCTTCCACCACCTTAGTCCAGTTGCACCTTATTTGTCAGGGAGATTGAACCCCAGTTGCCATGGCAGTACCCAGGTCAGTAAAGCTCCCTGGTATCAACTTTTCTTCCACTCCCTGCTTTATGTTTCCTGTTCCCACGGTAATGAACCCAAATAAACTATTCGCATGCAAAATCTCAAGTTTTTTTCTGGCTAAGATATGTGTGTTACTTGGGGAAAATGGAGATGGGGATTAAGCTGCTGATATGGGTGTGGAAAGGTATCCACAGGAAAATTATCATTTATGCTAAATGCTGTTTATGTAAAACACATAGATATGTAAAGAGATGCATGCAAAAATGTCACCAAAATATTAATGTTTATTATTATGGTAAGATGACAAGATAACTTTTATTATATTTTTTATTTCAGAAGTTTCATATTTTATAAATGGTTTGAGTTGTTCACAATGAATGTGTGATATTTTACATAATATAATTAGAGAAACACAGTAAAAATGGGAGCACAAATAATGAGACAAGGTGGTATTTCTCACTTAGACATCTACACATAAAAATCTTTTCTCCTGAAGCCAGAAAGCAAGCCCTTCCCTATAGAAATAAATAGAAGTTTTACCTTGTCAAAAGAAGTGTCAAGGCCTGAGCAGAGCCACTAGTTGCATAGCAAGGGCTGGACTTCAGTCTGAGCTCCACTGGAACCTCTTCCTATCCTCACACACCATCCTCCAACCTTGCTGAAATCACATAACTCCAACTCCCACTTGGAGAAAAAGAAAAAAATGTCCTAAACTCTTAGGCATTTGGTATTGCCTCATAATTCTCACTTATGAGAGATAACAAGAGGAATTAAATTGGCTGATGTGTTCCAAGGCTGATTT
>NW_023602073.1:38141684-38159020 GCF_014898055.3 Talpa occidentalis
CATTAGCAAAACGAATTAAAGTATGGCTTTTAGTTATTATGTCAACATTGCTGCATTAGTGGTAAAAGAAAAATCTGTACTCATGCAGGATGTTAACAAAATGGAAACGGTGTGGGATAAACAAGACGTGTACTGCCTTTGCAACTTTTCTGTAAATCGAACAGTATTCTTTAAATGTTATTTTTAAAATACTCTCAATATTTAATAGGTTATATAAAGAAAATTTTTTCTTTTCCAGTTTTCCAGGTATCACCGTCCAGGGACTGGAGAGAGGTTTCTGGGAGAAAAGATGGAAACCTCACACACAGGGCAGGCTCCGGAGTCTCCTCTCCTCTGAGCCCTGCTGCTCTGACTCCTCACAGAGCATCTCACCCCAGGTCGCCACCCTCCAGCATCCCCAGCTGTGCCCACCTCAGCCCCCGCCCCGTCCTGGCGCGCCACCAAAATCCGGAGCAGCGCGGCAGCGCCCCCGTGTGGCCACAGGGCTGAGCACAGGAGCCCAGAGCCGCCCTTTCTCCTGCTCAGCCAGGCCCTCCCCAGGCTCCCTGGGCCCCCAGCGGCAGGACAGGGATCTGCACACAAGGGGGCGCCCAAGTCCAGTGTCAGGTCAGAAGTCCCAAATTTTCTTAGTCCTATGGACAAAGGACAAAAGCAGGTTTCCAGGTCATTACAGCTGATTCCCAGACTATGGGCTGATCCCCAAATATAGAGGTTCCTTCAGTCTCGGATGGATCCTTGGACTCCAGAGTCTCTGTACTTTGTTTCTGCTTCTGCTTCCAGGGAATTAACATTCAATTCTACCCAGGAGCCCAGGGCCTCGCCAAGAAAAGGACAAGGTTCCAGGAAAACACCAAGACCCGGGGCCAACCACCATCCACGTCTTGCAGCAGGGGGAGCAGGAGTGATCAGAGCCGGGGAGAGACCCGGGGAGCTGGTGGTGGTGTGTGGTGGATCATTGGTGGAAGGGCCGCACCTAAGAGGAACAATAACTATAGAAAGATGACCCACGCTGTAAGGAAATAAATAAACAAATATACATCTTTTAAAAATTCTCCATCCCTGAATGAGGGGAGGTTGAGGAGATCCCCCGGGCATGACTAGGAAGACGGGAGGCTCCTGGAAATGGAGCAGAGGATGAAAATGGGGACTAGGGGATGGGGCCCCAAAGGAGTGGTGGGGGCACCAGGAAGGGTGGGGCCAGGAAGGGGCAGCATCAGGGACACTGTGAGGGGAAGGTCTGTGTGGGTGACGCGGCTCTGGCTGGGGCTGGGAGAGTCTCTGTCTCCCCTGGTGGGACTGCAGAGGGGCTGGAGCTGTAACTGACCAGGGAATCACTTAGGTTCTGGGCCTTTCCTGTCCGTGCAGGGCTGGTGTGACTCAAACACGCACACTCAGGCTGATGAAGGAGAGAGAGGAGGAGAGGACAGATGGTTAGGAGGAGGCCCCCATTTCCTGAGCCTCAACATCCTCCCCAACTCCCCAATGCTGGGGTGGCAGGGAGATTCCTGAATCAAGAGGAGGTGATTCAGGGAATCAAGAGGAGAAAGGCCTGTGCTGCCCTGGAGGGCCACTCTGGGGCTGATTCTGGGGCTCCAGGGCCCCACTCCTGCAGCAGGTTAGAGTCAGCCCTGCTCACAGCTCCAGGCTGCTGACAGCCCCTCTGTGCCGTGACCCTGCAGACACCGCTCTGGGGATAGTATAAAGAAACAAAACAGCAAAATTAAATGGGAATCTGAAAACGGTAGAACTGATTTTTAAAAATCACATATTTTGAAGGACACTTCAGAGGACGTGGATTCCTTGTCTGACAGCTCATTGCAATCAGGACCTTGACCGTCACGTGAGCTACTCTGGCCTCCACTGTTTCTGTGAGAAAACAGCCACTGATCACTTTATCGCCTGAATATTTTACTGGTTTGTACCAAATCTCTTCCTCCTTTGCACCTAAAACAAAGATCTGGCGTCTCCACAGTCTCTGAGGGGAGCGGCAGGAGGGGCCTCACTCAGAGGCTCCAGCTCTGGGTCCCACGAGGCTGTGATGGGACGAGATGTTGGCGACTCTGAATGGCCGTGATCAGCGTGGAAGGACCTGCCTCAGAGCTCCTGCATGTGGCTCCTGGAGAAAACCCTCAGGTCCTTGTCCTGTGGGCGTCCCCTTAGCTGAGGGTCCACCGTGTGCAGGGAGTCACCCAGAGAGGGACCAGGAGGGAGCCCGGGCGGGAAGTCTCAGCCCCTGTGAGCCTGACTCTGTGACGTGGCGCGTCCCTTCTGCTTCATTCTCCTCACGAGGAAGAGCCAGCGAGTCAGACACACTCACGGGGGGCTGTCTCCCCTCCTGTGTATCCCAGAACTGGTGGAGAATTGAAAACCAACACAGTAGACCTTCTGGACACTCATTATTTCCATTCTGCCCACATGAAAAATAAGCTGCCTCCCACCCAAGGCCCCTAAAGTCTCTCCCATCACAGAAGCAGCGTGATGTCAGCATCTCATCGCGTGACTCAGGACCACGCAGAGGAGGCGCCTTGACAGCTTCTGTCCAGTGAAACCGTCTGTGCTCAGCTCCTCATGGGCTCAGGCAGTTCCCTGCCCCACAAGCCCTTGATGAGGATACTGTGGAGGACAGACACAGGGCAACTTGTAGACCCTATTTGTTATGTTTTTAAAGCAAATTTATTGAGATATAACTTTTTTTAAAGATTTATTTATTTATACAAGCACTGGGTACAGTGAGAAGTGCAGGAGGGTGAGAGAATTCACCAGAGCCAGATCAGGTTGCAGAACAGGCAGACTGATGAAGTACACTGCTGAGGGGAGCAGCGGGCAGCTGGAGAGGTCTGCGCGCCATGTGGGACCTCCTCAGGTGGCCGGGGAGCAGCCAGAGATCGAACCGATGCTGCAGAGGCTGCGGGCAGCCTTGCAACCCAGCGCTCAACCGCTGCGCCACCGGGGAGGCCCTACCACACATTTCTTGCCTGGATTTGACTAAAGACAAAAGCACAGTAGAAAGTCATCATGTCATCACCCTTCATGGAAATGAATTGAACTCACCAAAGAGAAAGACACAGAGTGACTGGTTGTACCAAAAAACAAAACCCAATTTTATGCTGTCTCCAGGAGACAGGATCAAAACAGCCCCACTGCGGGAGACAGGTATAGGCCAGGATGCTTGAGGAACTGCCCAGTGTGGACAGTTCACACCCCCACTGCTGCAGAAACCAAGACAGGATGAGGATCCTGCAGGCGTGATTGTATTTTTTTTTATATTCTTCTTTTTTTTATTTTTTAACTTCACTTTTCACTTGTAAAGACTATTTGTTTTCCACCTACCCCTCAGGTGTAGTCCCCATAGAGTTTCCTTCTCCAAGGCACCCGTGCACCATCACCTCAGTCCCCTGTGCTCCTCCCTCCCTCCCTCTGGTCCTCTGCACACTGGGGATCAGAGAGAGACTGAGACAGGGACACAGAGGAATGGGGCAGGGACAGAGAGGCCAAGAGGGACAGGGACACACACAGAGAGTGAGATGAGGACAGACCAGGAGGGGAGAGAGAACATCAGAGGGACATACAGAAAGAGAAAGGGAGAGTCAGCCAGTGAGGACAGGGAAGGAGACAGAAGAGGCCTCGCTGGCATCAGTCACTGTTGGAGTGGACACCCCCTGCCTTGGGTGGCCTCGTCCCAGTCAGAACCCAGTCCCAAGTCAATACAACCTCCAGGCAGGTGGGCAGGTGTGTGAGCAGGTTGGGGGCCCTGAGAAATCTGTGGCCGGCACGTGTGCACTGTCTGTGGCCCTGGCACCTTGACTGGGCCCGCAAAGCCCTGTAGGGCACGGCCAGAGAGGAGCAGGGCTGACAGGTACACTGGGTGGGAGGACAGGCACCCCGGGTGGGAGATGTCTCTGCCCCCAGCAGGGCTGGCCAGGCCTGGGTGAGGCGTGTGCAGGTGCCCTTCCCCGGGTGGGACCCTCCAAGTGCTGTGAGCCTGACACCAGCCTCCCCTCCAAGGGCAGCAGAGAGGAGTGGCCCACTCCCCAGGGAGAGGCTCCACACTCTGGAGCTCCTCTGGGCCCATGGGAGACAGGAGCCTGGAGTTGCCGATGCTGCAGGGCCTGCTCCCTGGCAGGGAGGATGAGCCAGGTCAGCAGCCAGAGACCTGGGTCCCCAGGTTGTCCCTGGCTGCATGGCTCCATCCAAGGTCTCTGGGAGGCTGTGCTGCTGTCAGTGTTGTGAGATGAGCCTGGTATGGAGGGCCAACAGGAAGTGGCCCAGGTAGCCATGTGGCGGGCTGGGGGGGAGGGGGGGGGCATCTGTCTGAGCAGGAAGTCCAGGGAAGGGGACCCAGGAAGTGACATCACCTCCACGAGATGACAGGGCACACATGACCTCGGAACCCTGGTCCCCAGGCAGTTGGTTCTGAACCAAACCTGACCCAGCTCACTTGCCTGGTGGGCCTGGACCCGGCCCCACGTTTTCTTGCTGTTTGCCCAGGTCTCCCCGCAGTGGACCCAAAAAAGGTCCACGAAACTCGTGTCACACTCTGCCGAAAGGCATGAGGAGCCTGTGCGTACGCCTCGGGCCAGCACCAGCACTGCCCCTCAGGTAACTAGGGGGGCCCTGGGACAGGTCAGACCACGCCAGGGCTCTGATGCCCCCACCCCTCCCTTCCCCCTGTGAGTGCGGGTGTGCGTGCGGTGAGAGTGAGTGTGTGCGTGCTCCAGGAAGGAGGGTCTGGCCCACCCAGGAGTCTGCTCATGTCTACACCAGAACCAGCCTGGCTGGTGGTGGGACCCAAACCGTCATGGCTGCTCCCTCTTGCCCCAGCTGGTTGCTACCCAGCAGGTGCGTCTGTTTACTCCCAGGAGGTCTTTTGTGTCCAGGAAGGTGAAGAGATCCAGAGAGTGCAATTCCCCGACTGTCCTCCCACAGCCCAGTGTGGGATCTGTCCCAGCACAGAGCCCAGGTTGAAGTGCACCTGCAACTTTGAGATTGGGGCACATGTCCAAAGGAACTGGCTGCAGTACCCGAAATCCCTGGAGGAGCCGTCCGAGGGTGAGTGGCCCAGGCTGGTGCATGGGCCCGGCTGGGCGGGGTAGGGTCAGGTGGCCCTTGGAGGAGACCACACGGGCTAGATTTGGACCACGAGCAGTCTGACCTGGCATCTGCAACTGCCTCATTTGAGGAACAGAATCCCAAGGGCCCCCTATTTTAGGGTGGTCCCTGCTCAGGGCTCTAGCATGTGGTCTGTTTGAAAAGGCAAGTGGCAATCTGGCGTGTGGCTGATGGCCTGTCCTCTTGCATCTGTAGCCGCTTCTCAAGGAGCACAGTCGGGCTCCCCTGCAGCCCATGGGACAGGCCAGAGCCCAGCCAAGTTGCTGATTGGAGAGAAGCAGACACCGGGGTTGTCTCTGCTTGTGCTGCAGGATCCCTGCAGGGGCTGGTTCCCCAGGCAGGGCTGCTGCTGCCTTCGCACCCTCACTTGAACCTGCAGGATGTTGGCCAGAGGTGGCTTCCTCCCACAGGTGTGGTTCGAGCTCAGGACGCTCTTGCGTAGGCTGCATTCTCCTGGCCAGGGCCTGGCTGTTCCAGCAGGGGTGGAGTGAGCTCAGCACTGTCCCCATGGGGTGCAGCATCCTGGTCATTGTCTGGTTCCTCCTGCAGCACTCCTCTTATCTCAAATCCTCAAAGAAGTTTTTGGGATCCTGCGCCAGTCTTGGCTTCCCCAGAAGGGTGGGGTGTGAACTGCCCACACTGGGCAGCTCCTGAAGCATCCTGGCCTCTACCTGTCTCCCGCGGTGGGGCTGGTGTAAACACTCCACTGCCAGCATGCCCTGCCGGGCCTGGCTAGGGCCTGGCTCCCCACAAACAGGTGGTGTGTGCTTATGCCCAGCAGGTTGTCCCACAGGTTGCAGGTCCTGGACTGGTTTCCCCAGCAGGGCTGGTATTAGCTCAGCAGCCTGGGGACATCCTGCTGGAATCTGGAGGGTTTCAGGCTATGTAGGGGTTTAGTGAGCTCAGAGTGCCCAGGAACAGCTACAGTACCCTGGGCATTGTCTGTCTGACCCAGCAGGCCTGCTGGGCTCTCCTGTTGCTCTGGAACAACATATGCAGAGGGTGCTCACCTGATGCCATTCCTCCAGGGTCCCATCCCTGACCCCTGTCCTGCCTGCCCACCTCTGGTGCTGACTAAGCACCGCTGACCCCAAACCTCTCCTCACCCACCTCTCTAGCCACATGTCCTCGTTTAACTTCTACTATCCCTCCACCCACTGACACCTGGCCCTCCTCTTGTAATTCAAAAATCTTTGTTTCCTAATTGATTTCACGTTTTTTTCATTTTATTTCCTCCAGGGTTTCTTGTTCATTATAGAAATACTAATAAAGTTTGTTTTGTATCACCCAAATTTTTTCACTCCTTTTGCGTCCAGTTCTGTCATAGTGCTGGCCTCCTTCTTGCTATGGCCTATGCAGAAGATCTACAACTAGTGTAAACCCTTTAGCCAAACCACTCACTGCCCAGGCCCCTCAGGCCCTGATTCCTTCACATGTCTGCTGCCTCTGTTCTGAATTCTACCTGGGCGTTTTACAGAGCAGGAACCAAATAAGTGGTGACCTGGGATCTTCCCAAGTACACAATAGAGGTAGTACACATGGTAGGTGTAATGAAAATTTGGTTTGTTGGGCCTCCCTGGTGTCCTAGGGGTGAAGTCTCAGTGCTGTCACCACTGAGGCCTGAGTCTAGGCCAGCTCAGGGAGCTGAACCTGCTAGGGCTCAGCAGACTTCTCCTATCTCACCAGATGCTCCCCTTAACAGTGTATTTCAGTAAATCTACCTGTTCTGCTTCCCACTCTGTCTCTGCTGAATCCTCTTATCCCTATGCCCAAAGGAAAAAAAAATTGGGGATATTGAATTTTAGTTAAACAGTAGGGTTTTGTAAATGAGCAATATCTATCAAATCAGCCATAGGTCATTACATAAGTATAATCAAGAAATCATTATTAATGTCTATATCAGTCCATGTTAGGACATCCATTTATAAGAACATATGTTTTAGGAGGAAGATATTAAGATTAGAGATGTAATGGGATATCCAGGGCTACAATTTCATTAAATAGCCTCACCCAGGAGCACCCAATGAGACAGTGAGGAGTGGCAAGAGCTGCAGGCAGTGCCCTGATGACTTAATTTGAATGGTGGCAATGTTGACCTCCCTCCGTTATGGCTATAAAATAGACTCCTGGCAGTGGTTTGTGACTTTCTGAATGATTCAGTGCTGAGAAGGAGAAAGATGAGAAGATGAACGTCAAAGGAAGTTAGGAAATGAGGCATTTTTGTCCATGGGAGTGGACACAGGGTTTAAGACCTTTGTGTCTCATGTTAGTTCTCACCTCAGAGAGCACCTACCACAGATCATGTCCCCTTTGTGTGGATAACACTCAGCCTCTCTCGTTGGTCACCCCAGGGCTTATTCAACAGTCCCTGAAAGTCATAGAAATCGAGATCAAGGGTGATTTAATCATACCTGAGTCCAGTAGCATGAGTTTCTTCTCATCATGGGTGATTCATCAGTCACTGTCACTCACGAATGCCCAGATTTCCAGTCAAAGAAATCACAGTCAAGCTCTTGCTGTGATAACATCACTTAAGTAGACCAGACAGCTACATGGTAACAGGTGGATTTCTTCACTCAGTTTACCCTGTTATGGAGAGTGATTTGTTCTCAAGAATTGACATCCATTCTGGATGTAAGATTCCCTTCCCTGACTGCCAGCATCTCCTTTCAAGAGCCAACAGATTGCCTGATTCACCAGCATAGATTGCCTATATAACATTGCCTCTGATAAGGGGCACATTTTATGGTGAAGTAAGTATGACATTGGCAGCGTGTCTGCAGGAATCACTGATTCTACCACACAGCATGTCACCTGGAAGTTGACAGCATAATTGAAGGAGGAGAGACATTAAAAACTTTTAACATTTTATCTTGGGCAAAACACTCTGAGATGGTGGAAGACAGCTTTCAACATGTGCTATACACATTGAAGTAATGGCCAATATATAATCTGTGTTCCAATATTGAGAAAGCATGGATCCTGCAACTAAGAGGTGAAGAAGGATCAGCCACTCTCACCATTACTCCTAATGATGCACTGGAGGAATTTATACTTTTCACCCACACCTTCACCCTATTAGATTAGAGGCTCTCCAGGGACGTGAGGTGGGAGGTTGGGAGGCATATTTGTACCAGCAAGGTTCTGCTGGATTTGATGTTATATCTACTGCCTAAGCATTTATATTCCTTGAGCCAGTGAGCCATAATGAACTCTATTGTGATCGTTTTCAGAATAATTGACCCTGATTACTATGAGGAGCTAGGGTTGCTGCTGCACAATGGAGTAAGAAAGGAGCACATGTAGAAACTCTGGAGAACTGGGGCTTCTTGCCAAATAGAAATACAAACGGGCCATGCAGCAACCATGTCCTGATGGGGGTGAGGGACTCAGTCTCCCACTCTGCAGGGATGAAGAATATAGGTTTGCTCCAGGGAGAGTGGAATCTGGAATGACTGTGTGGGAAAGAGACAAAGCACATTAATAATGGTGTTGTGACCACATGCATCTGTGGAGGCTTGGTCCATTAACAGAGTCTTTTGTAGAGCTTGTCACTGGCCACCACATCAAAGACTGTGACTGACTGGACTCCACAGAGTGCGTGAATAGATCTGAGTGGTGTAAGGAGTAGACTGTATGGGACATTTCTCAGGCCTCATGTCTTCTATCCCTTCAGTTCACCTTTTTACTGCTATAGTTTATTGTTTCATAGTGAGCAGTTTCATGCAGGTATAACCTTCCACCACCTTAGTCCAGTTGCACCTTATGTGTCACTTGCTGCCTCAGGTCCTTTCTGAAGCCATTCTGTGAGATGACTGCTGCACTGGTCTGGCACCTGCTCACTCATGTACAACCTAGGAGAGGGAATTAATAGCCCATGTGGCGACCCTCGATCTATGGGAGATAGAAATCAGCGAGTTAATAGGTCCCTCCATCTTTCCTTCCATCGGTGGATAATTTTCTGTATTCCACAGAATTAGCTCCTTCGAGGGCCCCAGGGAGATTGAACCCCAGTTGCCCATGGCAGTACCCAGGTCAGTAAAGCACCCTGGTATCAACTTTTCTTCCACTCCCTGCTTTATGTTTCCTGTTCCCGTGGTAATGAACCCAAATAAACTATTTGCATGCAAAACCTCAAGTTTTTTTCTGGCTAAGATACGTGTGTTACTTGGGGAAAATGGAGATGGGGATAAATCTGCTGACATGGGTGTGGAAAGGTATCCCAGGAAAATTATCATTTATGCTAAATGCTGTTTATGTAAAAACAAATAGATATGCAAAGAGATGCATGCAAAAATGTCACCAAAATATTAATGCTTATTATTATGGTAAGATGACAAGATAATTTTTATTATATTTTTATATTTCAAAAGTTTCATATTTTATAAATGGTTTGAGTTGTTCACAATGAATGTGTGATATTTACATTATATAATTAGAGAAACGTAGTAAAAATGGGAGTACAAATAATGAGACAATAAATAGATCTTTGGGCCAAGGTGGTATTTCTCGCTTTAGACATCTACACATAACAATCTTTTTTTCCTGAAGCCAGAAAGCAAACCCATCTCTATAGAAGTAAATAGAAGTTTTACCTTGTCAAAACAAGTGTCAAGGCATGAGCAGAGCCCACTAGTTGCATAGCAAGGGCTGGACTTCAGTCTGAGCTCCACTGGAACCTCTTGCTATCCTCACACACCATCCTCCAACCTTGCTGAAATCACATAACTCCAACTCCCACTTGGAGAAAAAGAAAAAAAATGTCCTAAACTCTTAGGCATTTGGTATTTCCTCAAAATTCTCACTTATGAGAGATAACAAGAGGAATTAAATTGGCTTATTTGTTCCAAAGGCTGATTTGGGCCCTATGAGGAATGATGGCATCTATTTACAATTATCTTTCCTCCACTATCCCTCCCTCTGATCCACAGTTTCAAGTCTTTTATTTATAATTGTCCTTAATATAGTTTGGTTCAGTTCCTAACTAGAACGTGCACTGGGAAGGAATTGAGACAGTGTTTTTGAGAGGTGGGGAAAGTGATTGAAGCCCTTTTATGAACTAGGATTTGAATTTTGGAAAATATAGGCAACTTTCTATTTCTTTTTAAAGATTTTTTTTATTTATATAAGAACTGGAGTGTAGTCAGAGGCATGGGAGGGTGAAAGAATTCACCAGAGACAGAGCAGGGAGAAGAACAGGCAGACAGACAGAAGACACTGCTGAGGGCAGCAGCGGGAGAGGCAGGAGAGGTCTGCCGTGCCATGTGGGTTTCTCCCTGGGCGGCCGGGAATCGAACCCACACTGCAGAGGCTGCGGACAGCTTCACAGTGCAGTGTTCCACCCACTGCACCACCAGGGAGGCCCACAACTTTCTATTTCACACCCCTCACAGAAGAAATCTTCAGGGTGAAGATTCTAAGTATGAAGGATTTTGAAATGTGTACTGGAATGAAGAAGGTTGGGGAAATCCGTTCCAAAATCATCAGGTGACAGCAGCTTCAAATATTAGTAAATCCTGACTTGAGAATTGAAGAAAATTTCCCACTGGGGAAAAAAAAATGGAATGGAAGTTGATACCTGGCACTTGATTCTACAATCCAGAAGAAAGAAAAGGCAAACTTCCTGCAAACATCAGTTTAGGGACTTAAACACACCAGAAGCATCGTTTTTCAACTTCAAGATGTATGTTTCTACCACCCAGTGGCGATTAAACAAACTGATGAACACTCTTTTAAGTTCAATATTCTTTATTGAAAACCATAACTTATAAGACAAACTATCAGGTCATCCCCAAACGCCGGGTTTTCCTTAAACCTCAGGTTCTCACCATCCCCGGCTGCAGGGGGCCTTTTTGGCCCAGTCAGATAAGGTACTAGCAAGCAGCTAAGAAAAAGGGCCTCACACCGTGGGGCTGAAGATTTAACAACCCTTTGCTTGTTGTTCTTGGTCACAAAAAGAGAAAAATTTATCAGAAAGTATATTAGGCAATAAATTACACGTATCAGCATATTGTAAGTGAACAGCACGGAAAATTATCTGTTTAGAAATTAGTTATTAAACAATTTGGCCCACTTGACAATGGGAGACAATTTATTGTACATGCCTGACAAGCAATCCAGCACAACAATTATAGTAGGTCCTTCTTTTGCCTTCTCTTGAAGCTTCTTGGGAAAGTTTTTTAATGAAGCTATTTGAGTTAAGGAGTTTCTAGGTAGAAAAAGTTCTGATAGTTGAGTAGCAGCCGGTCCCCTGGCTGAAGGCCATGCGAATAAGAAAAGTCTTTTCTTGCTTAGGCTTTAGCTGATAGGGGTGTCCTGGCGGCTATCCACTGTCTTAGGTTATTGTTTAACTGAAACAATGAGTTTTAGTGTAAGGCTTAGTTTTTTATTAACCTTGAAGGTTGCTTTCTTACTGAGAGCACGTAGTGGCCAAAAGTCTATGGAAAAAAGGATGCACTGATTGTTTCTGCTTTGTTTCTATGCACATGATATTGTCATCTCACGGCTTGCTAAAAAAGTATAAAGAACCTGCTGAGTCTCTCGGCAGAAGATACTTGCACCTCATCCAGTGTCAGTGTCTCCTCACTGCCTCATCCCCTTCCCCTCAGTCCTTTTCGCTGCACCTAGACCGTCTTTTCCTTTCAAGGACTTCAGACCTGACATTTTGCTGAAAGCTGGTCTGCGGCAATCCCCCATTCCACATGGCTCCTTAGAGGGAGCAAAGAATAAAGTTTTGCCTTACCCTAGGCCTTAGCCTTCCTTTACCTTGTCAATAAGATGTTCTCAAGGCATGGTCCTGTTTTGAGAAGGCAGTGGGTGGGGCGTTCTGAGCTCGGGTGCCTGAATGTCTTAGGAGGCCTGTCTTCAGGATAATGCCAGGTTTGGGATGAGCTAGCCACCCGGATGGTGGAGGTTTCCATTTTCGTAATATTTTAATGTTATTTAGATATCCAAGCACTCCAGGAAGCTTCTAGGGAGCAGGAAATGTCCTCTTGGTCTTGGTCAGCGGGGCAGTGGTTATCAGGTTTATAAAACGTAAAAACCAATTTTCATGCACTTGATTATAAATAAGATATATTTCAGTTTAAAGCGTTATTAAAAACATATACCTTTAAAATGTTCAGTGCCAGGGATAAAACCTCACACTGTTCTCCTCATGACTTTGGACTGTCACTGCAAAAACATTGACTTCTCCTAAGAGAAAATTAGAACTTAGAGAAGAAATGGATATTTAATTGCAAGATATTTTGATCGGAGACAGTTATTTCCATTTAGGTGATTCGTTTCTTTTCCTTTTTAACATCACATTTGATTTATAGTTGATAGTACCTTGGAATGCTATTTAGTTATAAAACTGGAAATGCTTAATTCTTGCTTTCTGGCTCCTTTCTTAGGACGTGACTTCCATGACCGTCCTTGGACAACCTGCTGACCATGCTGCAGGCCACTCTTGGCTGGAGCCTGCAGCCTGCATGGGGCAGTCCCGATGCCAGTGCACATGGCGGGGAGCCTAGCGGCAGCTGGCTTTTGCTCTCCTCCCCACCCATGCACCCTGGGCTCTTGAAACAGAAGAGGGTGCTCTCCAGACCACGGACCAGGTATGTATTTCCAATTTGGAATTGTTTGCTTTTGTTAAATCAGTCACTCTTTGGCCGACCTGCAAAAGCTGTTTTCTTCTCAGGGTTTCTGTTTTTGTTCACCTATGAAATGAAGGAGCTGGTCTGACTTAAATCACCTGGAGTGATTTAACCCAAACAAGAAAACAGGTGCTGTAGCAGACAGTGTTCAGTGCTTTGGTTAAAGAATGTCTGTCCCTTAGCTTTTTCATAGAGAGCATGTTTTTCAAAAACACATGCCTGGTGCAACAAGTTTCATCACCTCTACCTCACTGAGTGGCACTCAAAATACACTAGCTTGGCAACGAGGTGCTGTGAGTATGCTCTGTATCTTGCCCATCCCTCCCCCACCCCTCAAGTCATCCACTCTTTGTGAGAATAACTGAAACCATTGAGAGTTATTATTATTATCAAATGTTTATGAAATAATTTTGACCACAAGATATTGCTAAAAATACATATATAAAATATAAATGTGTATATATAAATATATGTATATAAATATATACAAATATGTGTGTGTATACAGAAATTCCTATTTCTCCTTCACACTGCTTTCCCCAATGACATCAATCTTTGTGGAACCATCATTTCATAACATGATTACCCTTCCCCACTCTTATCCCCCAGCCATCAGTCTTGGATTCTGAAAAAATCCTACTCTCAAATGGCAGCATATTTGCAGCACAAGAATGAGAATCTGAGAATAAGAAGCCTTTCCTGGTTCCTGAGCCACAGCTTATTGTCTTTATGTGATATGGCTTCTCAAGGACATAAAAAAATTCCCTCAAACAAAAGCCAATGTTTTATTTATATAAAGTAGAGGCAATGAGCTCATGAATGCATGCATTTGCTTATTATTCTTCCTCGCAGAGGAGATGGATGGATGACTCTATTTATCTCTCTGTCTACACATCTCTCTCTCTCCATATGCAAAGAAAAGTGGTTTAAGTTGAGGAAATCAGTGAGTAATAATAGGAGGACTTGGTTGAGATGTGGGAAACTGAAGACTTAGTCCCAGCCCTGCTTATAGAATGAACTTGGCAAGTCATTATCTGAGACTTCATTTCCTCTACAATGAGGGAGGAAGGCTGGGGGGACGTGCAGTCAGAGGCTCAAACTGTACAACTCTATGGAGTGACCTTGACAGGCTGGGCTTTCTCGGAAGCTGACTCCATGAAGGGGCTTAGCAGGAAGGCTGCTTATTCAGGAGGAACTGAGGAGCATCATTGACTCTGGTATATAGCTTTATGCAATTTGAGGCAATTTTTCCTGGTGACACTTTCCAACTCTGGACAATAAGGTCTTCACTGAAGTGTTACAGGGCAAGAGAGGGACACCCCAGAACCCCCAAACCTGCCCATTCTAAATACGTTCTGCCGTCTGCCACACCAAGACAAAACATACAAGACCTTTAATGGAAAGTAACTTTAATACAATTAGTGTGCAGTACAGAAAAGACAAAGTATATAGTTTCCAAATCAAGCACCTAAAGTTACCCATGCCCTCATGGGTGAATGCCCAGCCAAACTGGGTTGAACCAAAGCAGGGCCACTGAGGCCCAAAAGTCTGCCACAAGTCTAAAGCACCTTCTGGTGGGGACCCATAGAAAAGGGTCAGAAACAGCCAGACAAGTCTGGAGGAAAAGTGCAAAATCAAAATCAAGATCAATGCTGCCATTGGTCTCTCACCCACATCTGTTTCAGTCCGTCTAGGACCAAACATCAAGCACAGCTTCTTCACATGTCTCTTCACTCCATGTGCCTCCTCTAGGTCTCCTTCTGGCTCTCCATCCTGCTTCCTTCCTTCTCCAGTCTCCTCTTCAGCTTCTTCTCTTCCCTGATCAGCTATAACCTCCCTTGGGTGGGGCAGGGAATCTGGCACTTCCCCTTTTCCTGGGAAGCTCCCTGTTACAGAAGGACCATCTGGGAGGCCCATCACCATGTCCACCACAATGTGAAAGCATAAGGTTGCTGTTAATAAAATAATAGGATCTTAACATCATGCAGATATTGGAGATCATGCCACTCTACCTCTCTGTTGAACAGTGGAGGAAAATGTGGGGTTCAGTGACTTGCCCATGATCACTCAGCAAGATTACAGCAAAATAAGTCTGTTCTTTCCAGAACAAGACTGTTCACATGGTATACACCTGATGGAGGACAGGAATAGCAAAACTGCAAAGGCGGCCCCACAAGACCAGCAACCTGGCTCACACAGGAATTGGGGGTAGAAGAGATTAGCATAGCTGTTGACACAGCTATGGAAACCAAGATCCTTAGGTGCCAAAGCCCAAATTACAAAGCATAAGATCCAAGCAGGTATCAAGCTGCTGTAGGCAGTGTCCAGAGCAAAGGTTCAAGGGTAAAGATATGGAGATCAAGTCCATTGTGGAATCTCCTGTCCTTTTCAGATTCTACATAGTTATCCAAAATGAGCAAATGGGCCTCCCTGGTGGCACAAGGGGTTAAGATGCAACCTATGAAGCTATCTGCAGCCACTGCAGGACGAGTTCCATCCCCAGCCAGGGAGCAACCCACATGGCGCAGTAGACCTCTCCTGACTCGCCCGCTGCTCCCCTCAGCAGTGTATTTCAGTCAGTCTGCCTGTTCTGCTCCCCACTCTGTTTCTGGTGAAACCTCTCACCCCCCACACCTCTGGCCTGTACCCCAGCTCTTGTATGCATAAATAAATAGATCTTAAAAAAAAATAAGCAACTAACCTAAGGCTCACAAGGAGTGAGCCCCTCCCAAACAAGAGAAGACTTTATCAGTGCAGTCTCTGCACAGGCTCTGGGAGCAATCTCTCGGCCTTCTGTGCCTATGCAGGTGCTTCTTTTTACCAACCCTCTCCCTCTGCAGGGCAGCAGCTCCCTACCTGCCCGTGACCTGTACTTCCCCTCATTGACCTCCTTCAGCGGAGGCCGCTCTCCTCAAGGCCACCTGCCTGCAAACATGCAGGCCTCTCTTAGCCAACCTGTCCCTTTCAGGGCAGCTCTTCCTGCCTGCTTGTGTCTATGCAAGTGTCCTTTATTCTTCTGTCCTTTCCCTAACAAACCTGCTTTTAAATATAACCAATGTCTCTGTTCTCGTGGAGGAACTTGCCTGGGAAACTCATCGCGTATTGCTGAAACGGGAGCTCTGGTGAAACCTTTCCCAGAGTGAGCCCAAGGACCCCGCACTCCAAACCCACTAACTCCAAAAAATCCCATCACACCTGCTGAACTCTCCACAGGAGCATAAAGAGGCAGGTCACAACTGTCCTGAGGGTGCCACACTGGCCTTGGCCGCAGTCACAGCCCAGGGGGTCTGGAGCTCTAGCCTGCATTTTATGACAACTCTTCTACTCCCAGTGCCTCAGCCTTTCAAAGAAAGTGGCATTCATGCCTCTTGCTTCCTTGGTGCCTGTTCAGGGAATTTTTTCAAGTTGATCCTTTCTCCTTGGCGCCTGGTTAAAAAAGGGGGACTTAAAAAATGCATTAGGATTAAGCCCAGTAGTGATGGTGCCTTGGTGCCTTCGGCCATATGGGAAATTCTTCAATTCATCATGCAAAGCTGGATTGACAGAAAACAGGGCCAAGCCTGAGAGGATCAGGAACTGGCATTTTCCCCCCAGATTTGCACAATTCACCCGCAAGCATCTCTGGGGCTTGAGCTGAAGAGGCCCCAGGCGGCTAATAGTTAACTTTGGGGTTTGTGTTCAGAACCAGTCTCTGTGACTGGCAGCACTTGGGGTGGGGGTAGGAGGCAGGAACCAGAGGTAAAACTGCCAGAAATGGTTACATTTTGTAAGTAATGTATCTTATCTTGTTCCATTCAGAGAGGAAAAGAAAACATCAGCCTCAGAGCCAAACCTATTTCTGGGGTTAATCCATCTCTGTACAGCTGCTCCCTGTAAATCTCTCTTGCATTAGATTCCAGGTGCTTTAGACTAATTAATGCACACACTGTGTTTCTGGGAAATTTAATAAGAGCTGGCAGTGTCTCTTGTAATTCGTGTTTCTGTGTCTTACCTCCACATCATGCGTTCATATGGAAATTAATTTAGTGCTCATCAGATAGCAGAGAGAATGGTCAAGGTGTGGGTTTCTCTTAAGCATTGTTGAAAGTCCTTCCCCCACCCTCCTGCAGGTGAATACTTAATATTATCCAAACAGGGAGAAACTACCTTGCTGCCAATACACAGGAATGATTTTAGAGCTGAAGGTGTAACAAGGCAATCCCCAGGAAAGGGGAGTTTCCAGGTTCCTTGTGATACCGGAATTGTCAGGCCTAGTCTTCCAGCCTGGAACAGATCCCAGGCTGCAGGTGCAGCACTGAGTCCCAGCCACTAGACCCCCACGGGTTGGTGTCTCACGAAGCCACAGCAGGAACTTCGCAGACTCTCAGGCAAGCAAGCAAGAAGAGGCAGGTTTGTTTTGAGAAAGAAAAAGTTTATTGAGGAGAAAATCCCTAAATTCTTCAGAGGTCCCCTCCTGCACTGTCCCTAAAACTGCCTAATTTCTAGCTTGCCCTGTGTCTCACTTGCCCTGTCATGGAAGTGTGGAGCTGAGCAGGGACGGGGAGCAAGAGAAGGCAGGAGAAGGAAGGAAGGGGATACCAAGACCAGCAC
>NW_023602073.1:38159120-38187315 GCF_014898055.3 Talpa occidentalis
TGAGAAGGAGAAAAACAGGAAGAATACAGTTTCCAAATCAAGCACCAAAAACTACCACCCATGCGCTTGTGGGTAAATGCCCAGGCAAGCAGAGTTAGCTCAAAACAGGACGCAAGTCTAAGGCATTTCCTGGTGGGGGCCCATAGGAAAGGGGCAAAAGGGGCCAGGAAAGTCTAGAAGGAAAAGAGCAAAATCAGGGCTTCCCCGTGGCGCAGCGGGCTGAGCGCAGGGCTGTGAAACTGTCTGCAGCCTCTGCGGTGTGGGTTCAATTCTGGCAGGCCAGGGAGATACCCACATGGCGCGGCAGACTTCTCCTGCATCGCCCGCTGCTCCCCTCAGCAGTGTCTTTGGTCCTTCTGCCTTTTCTGCTCCCCACTCTGTCTCTGGTGAATTCTCTCACCCTCCCCTGCACCTGGCCTATACCCCAGATCTTGCATAAAAATAAAATAAAAAACTAACTAACTAAATAAATAAAAAGAAACAAGCAAAATCAAAATCAAAACCCAAATCAATATAAAGGCTGCCGGTGTCAGCCTCCCCACAGGTCTCTTCCCCACATCTCTGTCTCTTTCAATTGTCTCCTTCCATGTCCCCCAAGTTCCTGATACAAGCCCAGGCCAAGGAGCAAGTACAGCTTCTTCACGTGTCTCCTGCTCACTGTCTCCTCCAGGTGCTGGTCTTGGTATCCCCTTCCTTCCTTCTCCTGCCTTCTCTTGCTCCCCGTCCCTGCTCAGCTCCACACTTCCATGACAGGGCAAGTGAGACACAGGGCAAGCTAGAAATTAGGCAGTTTTAGGGACAGTGCAGGAGGGGACCTCTGAAGAATTTAGGGATTTTCTCCTCAATAAACTTTTTCTTTCTCAAAACAAACCTGCCTCTTCTTGCTTGCTTGCCTGAGAGTCTGCGAAGTTCCTGCTGTGGCTTCGTGAGACACCAACCCGTGGGGGTCTAGTGGCTGGGACTCAGTGCTGCACCTGCAGCCTGGGATCTGTTCCAGGCTGGAAGACTAGGCCTGACAATTCTGGTATCACAAGGAACCTGGAAACTCCCCTTTCCTGGGGATTGCCTTGTTACACCTTCAGCTCTAAAATCATTCCTGTGTATTGGCAGCAAGGTAGTTTCTCCCTGTTTGGATAATATTAAGTATTCACCTGCAGGAGGGTGGGGAAGAACTTTCAACAATGCTTAAGAGAAACCCACACCTTGACCATTCACTCTGCTATCTGATGAGCACTAAATTAATTTCCATATGAACGCATGATGTGGAGGTAAGACACAGAAACACGAATTACAAGAGACACTGCCAGCTCTTATTAAATTTCCCAGAAACACAGTGTGTGCATTAATTAGTCTAAAGCACCTGGAATCTAATGCAAGAGAGATTTACAGGGAGCAGCTGTACAGAGATGGATTAACCCCAGAAATAGGTTTGGCTCTGAGGCTGATGTTTTCTTTTCCTCTCTGAATGGAACAAGATAAGATACATTACTTACAAAATGTAACCATTTCTGGCAGTTTTACCTCTGGTTCCTGCCTCCTACCCCCACCCCAAGTGCTGCCAGTCACAGAGACTGGTTCTGAACACAAACCCCAAAGTTAACTATTAGCCGCCTGGGGCCTCTTCAGCTCAAGCCCCAGAGATGCTTGCGGGTGAATTGTGCAAATCTGGGGGGAAAATGCCAGTTCCTGATCCTCTCAGGCTTGGCCCTGTTTTCTGTCAATCCAGCTTTGCATGATGAATTGAAGAATTTCCCATATGGCCGAAGGCACCAAGGCACCATCACTACTGGGCTTAATCCTAATGCATTTTTTAAGTCCCCCTTTTTTAACCAGGCGCCAAGGAGAAAGGATCAACTTGAAAAAATTCCCTGAACAGGCACCAAGGAAGCAAGAGGCATGAATGCCACTTTCTTTGAAAGGCTGAGGCACTGGGAGTAGAAGAGTTGTCATAAAATGCAGGCTAGAGCTCCAGACCCCCTGGGCTGTGACTGAGGCCAAGGCCAGTGTGGCACCCTCAGGACAGTTGTGACCTGCCTCTTTATGCTCCTGTGGAGAGTTCAGCAGGTGTGATGGGATTTTTTGGAGTTAGTGGGTTTGGAGTGCGGGGTCCTTGGGCTCACTCTGGGAAAGGTTTCACCAGAGCTCCCGTTTCAGCAATACGCGATGAGTTTCCCAGGCAAGTTCCTCCACGAGAACAGAGACATTGGTTATATTTAAAAAGCAGGTTTGTTAGGGAAAGGACAGAAGAATAAAGGACACTTGCATAGACACAAGCAGGCAGGAAGAGCTGCCCTGAAAGGGACAGGTTGGCTAAGAGAGGCCTGCATGTTTGCAGGCAGGTGGCCTTGAGGAGAGCGGCCTCCGCTGAAGGAGGTCAATGAGGGGAAGTACAGGTCACGGGCAGGTAGGGAGCTGCTGCCCTGCAGAGGGAGAGGGTTGGTAAAAAGAAGCACCTGCATAGGCACAGAAGGCCGAGAGATTGCTCCCAGAGCCTGTGCAGAGACTGCACTGATAAAGTCTTCTCTTGTTTGGGAGGGGCTCACTCCTTGTGAGCCTTAGGTTAGTTGCTTATTTTTTTTTTAAGATCTATTTATTTATGCATACAAGAGCTGGGGTACAGGCCAGAGGTGTGGGGGGTGAGAGGTTTCACCAGAAACAGAGTGGGGAGCAGAACAGGCAGACTGACTGAAATACACTGCTGAGGGGAGCAGCGGGCGAGTCAGGAGAGGTCTACTGCGCCATGTGGGTTGCTCCCTGGCTGGGGATGGAACTCGTCCTGCAGTGGCTGCAGATAGCTTCATAGGTTGCATCTTAACCCCTTGTGCCACCAGGGAGGCCCATTTGCTCATTTTGGATAACTATGTAGAATCTGAAAAGGACAGGAGATTCCACAATGGACTTGATCTCCATATCTTTACCCTTGAACCTTTGCTCTGGACACTGCCTACAGCAGCTTGATACCTGCTTGGATCTTATGCTTTGTAATTTGGGCTTTGGCACCTAAGGATCTTGGTTTCCATAGCTGTGTCAACAGCTATGCTAATCTCTTCTACCCCCAATTCCTGTGTGAGCCAGGTTGCTGGTCTTGTGGGGCCGCCTTTGCAGTTTTGCTATTCCTGTCCTCCATCAGGTGTATACCATGTGAACAGTCTTGTTCTGGAAAGAACAGACTTATTTTGCTGTAATCTTGCTGAGTGATCATGGGCAAGTCACTGAACCCCACATTTTCCTCCACTGTTCAACAGAGAGGTAGAGTGGCATGATCTCCAATATCCGCATAATGTTAAGATCCTATTATTTTACTAACAGCAACCTTATGCTTTCACATTGTGGTGGACATGGTGATGGGCCTCCCAGATGGTCCTTCTGTAACAGGGAGCTTCCCAGGAAAAGGGGAAGTGCCAGATTCCCTGCCCCACCCAAGGGAGGTTATAGCTGATCAGGGAAGAGAAGAAGCTGAAGAGGAGACTGGAGAAGGAAGGAAGCAGGATGGAGAGCCAGAAGGAGACCTAGAGGAGGCACATGGAGTGAAGAGACATGTGAAGAAGCTGTGCTTGATGTTTGGTCCTAGACGGACTGAAACAGATGTGGGTGAGAGACCAATGGCAGCATTGATCTTGATTTTGATTTTGCACTTTTCCTCCAGACTTGTCTGGCTGTTTCTGACCCTTTTCTATGGGTCCCCACCAGAAGGTGCTTTAGACTTGTGGCAGACTTTTGGGCCTCAGTGGCCCTGCTTTGGTTCAACCCAGTTTGGCTGGGCATTCACCCATGAGGGCATGGGTAACTTTAGGTGCTTGATTTGGAAACTATATACTTTGTCTTTTCTGTACTGCACACTAATTGTATTAAAGTTACTTTCCATTAAAGGTCTTGTATGTTTTGTCTTGGTGTGGCAGACGGCAGAACGTATTTAGAATGGGCAGGTTTGGGGGTTCTGGGGTGTCCCTCTCTTGCCCTGTAACACTTAAGTGAAGACCTTATTGTCCAGAGTTGGAAAGTGTCACCAGGAAAAATTGCCTCAAATTGCATAAAGCTATATACCAGAGTCAATGATGCTCCTCAGTTCCTCCTGAATAAGCAGCCTTCCTGCTAAGCCCCTTCATGGAGTCAGCTTCCGAGAAAGCCCAGCCTGTCAAGGTCACTCCATAGAGTTGTACAGTTTGAGCCTCTGACTGCACGTCCCCCCAGCCTTCCTCCCTCATTGTAGAGGAAATGAAGTCTCAGATAATGACTTGCCAAGTTCATTCTATAAGCAGGGCTGGGACTAAGTCTTCAGTTTCCCACATCTCAACCAAGTCCTCCTATCATTCCTCACTGATTTCCTCAACTTAAACCACTTTTCTTTGCATATGGAGAGAGAGAGATGTGTAGACAGAGAGATAAATAGAGTCATCCATCCATCTCCTCTGCGAGGAAGAATAATAAGCAAATGCATGCATTCATGAGCTCATTGCCTCTACTTTATATAAATAAACCATTGGCTTTTGTTTGAGGGAATTTTTTTATGTCCTTGAGAAGCCATATCACATAAAGACAATAAGCTGTGGCTCAGGAACCAGGAAAGGCTTCTTATTCTCAGATTCTCATTCTTGTGCTGCAAATATGCTGCATTTGAGAGTAGGATTTTTTCAGAATCCAAGACTGATGGCTGGGGGATAAGAGTGGGGAAGGGTAATCATGTTATGAAATGATGGTTCCACAAAGATTGACGTCATTGGGGAAAGCAGTGTGAAGGAGAAATAGGAATTTCTGTATACACCCACATATTTGTATATATTTATATACATATATTTATATATACACATTTATATTTTATATATGTATTTTTAGCAATATCTTGTGGTCAAAATTATTTCATAAACATTTGATAATAATAATAACTCTCAATGGTTTCAGTTATTCTCACAAAGAGTGGATGACTTGAGGGGTGGGGGAGGGATGGGCAAGATACAGAGCATACTCACAGCACCTCGTTGCCAAGCTAGTGTATTTTGAGTGCCACTCAGTGAGGTAGAGGTGATGAAACTTGTTGCACCAGGCATGTGTTTTTGAAAAACATGCTCTCTATGAAAAAGCTAAGGGACGGACATTCTTTAACCAAAGCACTGAACACTGTCTGCTACAGCACCTGTTTTCTTGTTTGGGTTAAATCACTCCAGGTGATTTAAGTCAGACCAGCTCCTTCATTTCATAGGTGAACAAAAACAGAAACCCTGAGAAGAAAACAGCTTTTGCAGGTCGGCCAAAGAGTGACTGATTTAACAAAAGCAAACAATTCCAAATTGGAAATACATACCTGGTCCGTGGTCTGGAGAGCACCCTCTTCTGTTTCAAGAGCCCAGGGTGCATGGGTGGGGAGGAGAGCAAAAGCCAGCTGCCGCTAGGCTCCCCGCCATGTGCACTGGCATCGGGACTGCCCCATGCAGGCTGCAGGCTCCAGCCAAGAGTGGCCTGCAGCATGGTCAGCAGGTTGTCCAAGGACGGTCATGGAAGTCATGTCCTAAGAAAGGAGCCAGAAAGCAAGAATTAAGCATTTCCAGTTTTATAACTAAATAGCATTCCAAGGTACTATCAACTATAAATCAAATGTGATGTTAAAAAGGAAAAGAAACGAATCACCTAAATGGAAATAACTGTCTCCGATCAAAATATCTTGCAATTAAATATCCATTTCTTCTCTAAGTTCTAATTTTCTCTTAGGAGAAGTCAATGTTTTTGCAGTGACAGTCCAAAGTCATGAGGAGAACAGTGTGAGGTTTTATCCCTGGCACTGAACATTTTAAAGGTATATGTTTTTAATAACGCTTTAAACTGAAATATATCTTATTTATAATCAAGTGCATGAAAATTGGTTTTTACGTTTTATAAACCTGATAACCACTGCCCCGCTGACCAAGACCAAGAGGACATTTCCTGCTCCCTAGAAGCTTCCTGGAGCCCTTGGATATCTAAATAACATTAAAATATTACGAAAATGGAAACCTCCACCATCCGGGTGGCTAGCTCATCCCAAACCTGGCATTATCCTAAAGACAGGCCTCCTAAGACACTCAGGCACCCGAGCTCAGAACGCCCCACCCACTGCCTTCTCAAAACAGGACCATGCCTTGAGAACATCTTATTGACAAGGTAAAGGAAGGCTAAGGCCTAGGGTAAGGCAAAACTTTATTCTTTGCTCCCTCTAAGGAGCCATGTGGAATGGGGGATTGCCGCAGACCAGCTTTCAGCAAAATGTCAGGTCTGAAGTCCTTGAAAGGAAAAGACGGTCTAGGTGCAGCGAAAAGGACTGAGGGGAAGGGGATGAGGCAGTGAGGAGACACTGACACTGGATGAGGTGCAAGTATCTTCTGCCGAGAGACTCAGCAGGTTCTTTATACTTTTTTAGCAAGCCGTGAGATGACAATATCATGTGCATAGAAACAAAGCAGAAACAATCAGTGCATCCTTTTTTCCATAGACTTTTGGCCACTACGTGCTCTCAGTAAGAAGGCAACCTTCAAGGTTAATAAAAAACTAAGCCTTACACTAAAACTCATTGTTTCAGTTAAACAATAACCTAAGACAGTGGATAGCCGCCAGGACACCCCTATCAGCTAAAGCCTAAGCAAGAAAAGACTTTTCTTATTCGCATGGCCTTCAGCCAGGGGACCGGCTGCTACTCAACTATCAGAACTTTTTCTACCTAGAAACTCCTTAACTCAAATAGCTTCATTAAAAAACTTTCCCAAGAAGCTTCAAGAGAAGGCAATAGAAGGACCTTCTATAATTGTTGTGCTGGATTGCTTGTCAGGCATGTACAATAAATTGTCTCCCATTGTCAAGTGGGCCAAATTGTTTAATAACTAATTTCTAAACAGATAATTTTCCGTGCTGTTCACTTACAATATGCTGATACGTGTAATTTATTGCCTAATATACTTTCTGATAAATTTTTCTCTTTTTATGACCAAGAACAACAAGCAAAGGGATGTTAAATCTTTAGCCCCACGGTGTGAGGCCCTTTTTCTTAGCTGCTTGCTAGTACCTTATCTGACTGGGCCAACAAAGCCCCCAGCAGCAGGGGATGGTGAGAACCTGAGGTTTAAGGAAAACCCGGCGTTTGGGGATGACCTGATAGTTTGTCTTATAAGTTATGGTTTTCAATAGAGAACATTGAACTTAAAAGAGTGTTCATAAGTTTGTTTAATCGCCACGGGGTGGTAGAAGCATCCATCTTGAAGTTAAAAAAAGATGCTTCTGGTGTGCTTAAGTCTCTAAACTGATGTTTGCAGAAAGTTTGCCTTTTCTTTCTTCTGGATTGTAGAATCAAGTGCCAAGTATCAAATTTCATTCCATTTTTTTTCCCCAGTGGGAAATTTTCTTCAATTCTCAAGTCAGGATTTACTAATATTTGAAGCTGCTGTCACCTGATGATTTTGGAACTGATTTCCCCAACCTTCTTCATTCCAGTACACATTTCAAAATCCTTCATACTTAGAATCTTCACCCTGAAGATTTCCTCTGTGAGGGATGTGAAATAGAAAGTTGTGGGCCTCCCTGGTGGTGCAGCGGGTGGAGCACTGCACTGTGAAGCTGTATGCAGCCTCTGCAGTGTGGGTTTGATTCCCAGCCGCCCAGGGAGAAACCCACATGGCACGGCAGACCTCTCCTGCCTCTCCCGCTGCTGCCCTCAGCAGTGTCTTCTGTCTGTCTGCCTGTTCTTCTCCCTGCTCTGTCTCTGGTGAATTCTTTCACCCTCCCATGCCTCTGACTATACTCCAGTTCTTATATAAATAAAAAAATTTTAAAAAGAAATAGAAAGTTGCCTATATTTTCTAAAATTCAAATCCTAGTTCATAAAAGGAGTTCAATCACTTTCCCCACCTCTCAAAAATACTGTCTCAATTCCTTCCCAGTGCACGTTCTAGTTAGGAACTGAACCAAGCTATATTAAGGACAATTATAAATAAAAGACTTGAAACTGTGGATCAGAGGGAGGGACAGCGGAGGAAAGAAAATTGTAAATAGATGCCATCATTCCTCACAGGGCCCAAATCAGCCTTTGGAACAAATAAGCCAATTTAATTACTCTTGTTATTGCTCATAAGTAAGAATTTTGAGGAAATACCAAATGCCTAAGAGTTTAGGACATTTTTTTCTTTTTCTCCAAGTGGGAGTTGGAGTTATGTGATTTCAGCAAGGTTGGAGGATGGTGTGTGAGGATAGCAAGAGGTTCCAGTGGAGCTCAGACTGAAGTCCAGCCCTTGCTATGCAACTAGTGGGCTCTGCTCATGCCTTGACACTTGTTTTGACAAGGTAAAACTTCTATTTACTTCTATAGGGAAGGGTTTGCTTTCTGGCTTCAGGAAAAAAAGATTTTTATGTGTAGATGTCTAAAGTGAGAAATACCACCTTGGCCCAAAGATCTATTTATTGTCTCATTATTTGTACTCCCATTTTTACTGCGTTTCTCTGATTATATTATGTAAATATCACACATTCATTGTGAACAACTCAAACCATTTATAAAATATGAAACTTTTGAAATATAAAAATATAATAAAAATTATCTTGTCATCTTACCATAATAATAAGCATTAATATTTTGGTGACATTTTTGCATGCATCTCTTTACATATCTATGTGTTTTTACATAAACAGCATTTAGCATAAATGATAATTTTCCTGGGATACCTTTCCACACCCATATCAGCAGCTTTATCCCCATCTCCATTTTCCCCAAGTAACACACGTATCTTAGCCAGAAAAAAACCTGAGGTTTTGCATGCAAATAGTTTATTTGGGTTCATTACCATGGGAACAGGAAACATAAAGCAGGGAGTGGAAGAAAAGTTGATACCAGGGTGCTTTACTGACCTGGGTACTGCCATGGGCAACTGGGGTTCAATCTCCGTGGGGCCCTCTAAGGAGCTATGTGGAATACACCTCAGAATTGTCCACCGATGGAAGGAAAGATGGAGGGACCTATTTACTCGCTGATTTCTATCTCCCATAGATCGAGGGTCGCCACAGGGGCTATTAATTCCCTCTCCTAGGTTGTACATGAGTGAGCAGGTGCCAGACCGGTGCAGCAGTCATCTCACAGAATGGCTTCAGAAAGGACCTGAGGCAGAAAGTGACAAATAAGGTGCAACTGGACTAAGGTGGTGGAAGGTTATACCTGCATGAAACTGCTCACTATGAAACAATAAACTATAGCAGTAAAAAGGTGAACTGAAGGGATAGAAGACATGAGGCCTGAGAAATGTCCCATACAGTCTACTCCTTACACCACTCAAATGTTCTCACGCCCTCTGCGGAGTCCAGTCAGTCAGAGGGTCTTTGATGTGGTGGTCAGTGACAAGCTCTACAAAAAACTCAGTTAATGGGCCAAGCCTACACAAATGCATGTGGTCACAACACCATTATCAATGTGCTTTGTCTCTTTCCCCCACACCCATTCCAGATTCCCCTCTCCCTGGAGCGAACCTACATTCTTCATCCCTGTGGATTTGGAGGCTGAGTCCCTCACCCCCATCAGGACATGGTTTCTGCATGGGCTGTTTGTATTTCAACTTGGCAAGAAGCCCCAGATCTCCAGAGTTTCTACGTGTGCTCCTTTCTTACTCCATTGTGCAGCAGCAACCCTAGCTCCTCATAGTAATCAGGGTCAATTATCCTGAAAACGATCACAATAGAGTTCATTGTGGCTCACTGGCTCAAGGAATATAAATGCGTAGGCAGTAGATATAACATCAAATCCTGAAGAACCTTGCTGGTACAAGTATGCCTCCCAACCTCCCACCTCACGTCCCTGGAGAGCCTCTAATCTAATAGGGTGAAAGGCGTAGGGTGAGAAGGATAAATTCCTCCAGTGGATCATTAGGAGTAATGGTGAGAGCGGCTGGTCCTTCTTTCACCTCTTAGTTCCAGGATCCATGCTTTCTCGATATTAGTACACAGATTATATATTGGCCATTACTTCAATGTGTATAACACATGTTGAAAGCTGCCTTCCACCATCACAGAGTGTTTTGCCCAAGATAAAATGTTAAAAGTTTTTAATGTCTCTCCTCCTTCAATTATGCTGTCAACTTCCCAGGTGACATGCTGTATGGTAGAATCAGTGATTCCTGCAGACGTGCTGCCAATGTCATACTTATTTCACCATAAAATGTGCCCAGAGGCACATGTTATATATCAGAGGCAATGTTATATAGGCTCTATGCTGGTAAATTAGGCAATCTGTTGGCTCTTGAATAGAGATGCTGGCAGTCAGGGAAGGGAATCTTACATCCAGAATGGATGTCAATTCTTGAGAACAAATCACTCTCCATAACAGGGTAAACTGGGTGAAGAAATGCACCTGTTACCATGTAGCTGTCTGGTCTACTAAGTGATGTTATCACAGCAAGAGCTTGGCTGTGATTTCTTTGACTGGAAATCTGGGCATTCATGAGTGGCAGTGACTGATGAATCACCCATGATGAGAAGAAACTCATGCCTCTGGACTCAGGTATGATCAAATCACTCTTGATCTCAATTTTATGACTTTTTTAGGGACTGTTGAATCAGCCCTGGGGTGACCAAGGAGACAGGTTCACTGTTGTCCACACAAAGGGAACATTCTCTGTGGAGGTGCTCTCTGAGGTGAGGACTCACATGAGACACAAAGGTCTTACACCCTGTGTCCACTCCCATGGACAAAAATGCCTCAATTCCTAACTTCCTTTGACGTTCACCTTCTCATCTTGCTCCTTCTCAGCACTGAATCATTCAGAAAGTCACAAACCACTGCCAGGAGTCTATTTTATAGCCATAACGGAGGGAGGTCAACATTGCCACCATTCAAATTAAGTCATCAGGGCACTGCCTGCAACTCTTGCCACTCCTCACTGTCTCATTGGGCGCTCCTGGGTGAGGCTATTTAATGAAATTGTAGCCCTGGATATCCCATTACATCTCTAATCTTAATATCTTCCTCCTAAAACATATGTTCTTATAAATGGATGTCCTAACATGGACTGATGTAGACATTAATAATGATTTCTTGATTATACTTATGTAATGACATATGGCTGATTTGATAGATATTGCTCATTTGCAAAACCCTACCAATTAACTTAAATTGAGCATCCCATTTTTTTTTCTTTCTGCAGAGAAGAACTAGAGTGTAGACTTGAAGCTACACCGGAATGAGAGGATTCACCGGAGACAGAGTAGGAAGCAGAACAGGTAGATTTACTGAAAGACACTGCTAAGGGGAGCATCTGGTGAGATAGCAGAAGTCTGCTGAGCCCTAGGAGGGTCAGCTCCCTGGCCTGGGCTAGACTCAGGCCTCAGTGGTAACAGCGCTGAGACTTCACCCCTGGGACACCAGGGAGGCCCAACAAACCAAATTTGCATTACACCTACCATGTGTACTACCTCTATTGTGTACTTGGGAAGATCCCAGGTCACCACTTATTTGGTTCCTTCTCTGTAAAACGCCCAGGTAGAATTCAGAATAGAGGCAACAGGCATGTGAGGGAATCAGGGCCTGAGGGGCCTGGGCAGTGAGTGGTTTGACTAAAGGGTTTACACTAGTTGTAGATCTTCTGCAAGGCCATAGCAAGAAGGAGGCCAGCACTATGACAGAACTGGACTCAAAAGGAGTAAAAAAACTTGGGTGATACAAAACAAACTTTATTAGTATTTCCATAATGAACAAGAAATCCTGGAGGAAATAAAACGAAAACAACTTGAAATCAATTAGGAAACAAAGATTTGAACTACAAGAGGAGGGCCAGGTGTCTGTGGGTGCAGGGTTAGTAGAAGTTAAACGAGGACATGTGGCTAGGGAGGTGGGTGAGGAGAGGTTTGGGGTCAGCGGTGCTTAGTCTGCACCAGAGGTGGACAGGCAGGACAGGGGTCAGGGATGGGACCCTGGAGGAATGGCATCAGGTGAGCACCCTCTGCTTGTGCTGCAGGATCCCTGCAGGGGCTGGTTCCCCAGGCAGGGCTGCTGTGGCTTAGCACCCTCACTTGAACCTGCAGGATGCTGGCCAGAAGTGGCTTCCTCCCACAGGCATGGTTTGAGCTCAGGACGCTCTTGCATAGGCTGCATTCTCCTGACCAGGGCCTGGCTGTCCCGCAGGGGTGGAGTGAGCTCAGCACTGTCCCCATAGGGTTCAGTATCCTGGTCATTGTCTGGTTCCTCCCAGAGCACTCCTCTTATCTCAGAATCCTCAAAGAAGTCTTCGGGATCCTGCACCAGTCTTGGCTTCCCCAGAAAGGAGGGGTGTGAACTGCCCACACTGGGCAGCTCCTGAAGCATCCTGGCCTATACCTGTCTCCCACAGTGGGGCTGGTGTAAACACACCACTGCCAGCTGCCCTGCTGGGGCCTGGCTAGGGCCTGGCTCCCTGCAAACAGGTGGTGTTTGCTTGTGCCCAGCAGGTTGTCCCACAGGTTGCAGGTCCTGGCCTGGTTTCCCCAGCAGGGCTGGTATTAGCTCAGCAGCCTGGGGACATCCTGCTGGAATCTGGGGAGTTTCAGGCTGACTATTCAGGGGTTTAGTGAGCTCAGAGTGCCCAGGACGCCTACAGCATCCTGGGCATTGTCTGTCTGACCCAGCAGGCCTGCTGGGCTCTCCTGTTGCTCTGGAACAGCATATGCAGGAGCGGCTTCTCCTGTCCCTTCAGGACCCCTAGTGTCTGCTTGTCTCCAATCAGCAACTTGGCTGGTCTCCTGGCCTGTCCCATGGGCAGCAGGGAAGCCTGGCTGTGCTCCTTGAGAAGGGGCTGAGGATGCAAGAGGACAGGCCATCAGCCACATGCCAGATTGCCACTTGCCTTTGCAAACAGACCACATGCTAGAGCCCTGAGCAGAGACCAGCCCAAGATAGGGGGCCCCTGGGATTCTGTTCCCCAAATTCGGCAGCTACAGATGCCAGGTCATACTGCTCGTGGTCCGAATCTAGCCCGTGTGGTCTCCTCCAAGGGGCACCTGACCCTACCCCGCCCAGTCGGGCCCATGCACCAGCCTGTGCCACTTACCCTCAGACAGCTCCTCCAGGGGCTTTGTGTACTCCAGCCAGTTCCTTTGGACATGCGCCCCAATCTCAAATTGCGGGTACACTTCAACCAGGGCTCTGTGCTGGGACAGATCCCACACTGGGCTGTGGGAGGACAGTCGGGGAAATGCACTCTCTGGATCTCTTCACCTTCCTGGACACAGAACACCTTCTGGGAGCAAACAGACACACCTGCTGGGTAGCAACCAGCTGGGGCAAGAGGGAGCAGCCATGACTCTCTGGGTCCCACCACCAGCTAGGCTGGTTCTGGTGTAGACATGACCCACCTCCTGGGTGGGCCAGACCCTCCTTCCTTGAGCACGCACACACTCACTCTCACCGCTCGCACACCCACACTCACAGGGGGAAGGGAGGGGTGGGGGCATCAGAGCCCTGGCGTGGCCTGACCTGTCCCGAGGGCCCCCCTAGTTTCCTCAGGGGCAGTGCTGGTGCTGGCCAGAGACGTCGACACAGGCTCCTCATGCCTTTCAGCAGAGTGCGACACGAGTTTCAGGGAAATTTTTTGGGTCCACTGCAGGGAGACCTGGGCAAACAGCAACAAAATATGGTGCCGGGTCCAGGCCCACCAGGCAAGTGAGCTGGGTCAGGTTTGGTTCAGAACCAACTGCCTGGGGACCAGGGTTCCGAGGTCATGTGTGCCCTGTCATCTTTTGGAGGTGATGTCACTTCCTGGGTCCCCTTCCCTGGACTTCCTGCTCAGACAGATGCCCCCCCCATCCCATGGCTGCCTGGGCCACTTCCTGTTCACCCTCCATGCCAGGCCCAGCCCACAACACTGACAGCAGCACAGCCTCCCTGAGCCCTTGGATGGCGAGACATGGCGAGACGTAGCCAGGGCCCCTGCTGGGCACTCTGGTCTCTGGCTGCTGACCTGGCTCATCCTCCCTGCCAGGGAGCAGGCCCTGCAGCATCGGCAACTCCAGGCTCCTGTCTCCCATGGGCCCAGAGGAGCTCCAGAGTGTGGAGCCTGTCCCAGGGCGGTCCTGGGGAGTGGGTCACTCCTCTCTGCTGCCCTTGGAGGGGAGGCTGGTGTCAGGCTCACAGCACTTGGAGGGTCCCACCTGGGGAAGGGCACCTGCATATGCCTCACCCAGGCCTGGCCAGCCCTGCTGGGGGCAGAGTCATCTCCCACCCGGGGTGCCTGTCCTCCCACCCAGTGTGCCTGTCAGCCCTGCTCCTCTCTGGCCGTGCCCTACAGGGCCTTGCGGGCCCAGTCAAGGTGCCAGGGCCACAGACAGTGCACACCTGCCGGCCACAGATTTCTCAGGGCCCCCTGCCTGCTCACACACCTGCCCACCTGCCTGGAGGTTGTATCGACTTGGGACTGGGTTCTGACTAGGACGAGGCCACCCAGGCAGGGGTGTCCACTCCAACAGTGACTGATGCCAGCGAGGCCTCTTCTGTCTCCTTCCCTGTCCTCACTGGCTGACTCTCCCTTTCTCTTTCTGTATGTCCCTCTGATGTTCTCTCTCCCCCTCTTGGTCTGTCCTCATCTCACTCTCTGTGTGTGTCCCTGTCCCTCTCGGCCTCTCTGTCCCTGCCCCATTCCTCTGTGTCCCTGTCTCAGTCTCTCTCTGATCCCCAGTGTGCAGAGGACCAGAGGGAGGGAGGGAGGAGCACAGGGGACTGAGGTGATGGTGCACGGGTGCCTTGGAGAAGGAAACTCTATGGGGACTACACCTGAGGGGGTGGGGGAAAGCAAATAGTGTTTACAAGTGAAAAGTGAAGTTAAAAAATAAAAAAAGAAGAGTATAAAAAAAAATACAGTCACGCCTGCAGGATCCTCATCCTGTCTTGGCTTCTCCAGCAGTGGGGGTGTGAACTGTCCACACTGGGCAGCTCCTGAAGCATCCTGGCCTATACCTGTCTCCCGCAGTGGGGCTGTTTTGATCCTGTCTCCTGGAGGCAGCATCAAGTTGGGTTTTGTTTTTGGTACAACCAGTCACTCTGTGTCTTGTTCTTTGGTGAGTTCAATTCATTTCCATGAAGGGTGATGACATGATGACTTACTACTGCGCTTTTGTCTTTAGTCAAATCCAGCCAAGAAATGTGTGGTATCTGGAGCGGGTGGTGAGGGCTCCAGGGTCACTGCCTCCTTGGTCCCCTGGTCAGTTTGGAGGATGGTGTCGGTCCAGAGGCCCAGACATTAGCCAGGTGGCTGGGGTTCTGACCTGGGCACTGCCATAACCCCTCAGTCTCCATGTCCTTGTTTCTGAGAGGGTGTGGGGGAGGGGTGTCAGGACAGTATCACTTCCCAGTTCACAGAGTGCTGGGGAGGGATCTCCAAGGTCACATGGAGAAAGTCACTGCTGAGGTCATGTAGCCGGCCTTTCATCAGCTCCCTGAGCCACTTCTGTTCCTGTGCCCACATCTGGCTTTCAAGACCCAGCTCCCATGTCCCCTTCCTGCTGAGGAAGGAACCTCCCTGGCTCTGCCCTTGGCCCCCTCTGAGGCAGCTACTGCAGCCCTTCTCTCCTCACACACCCCAGGCTGCAGGGCCTCCTGGGTGGGGTCATGTGGTTCTCTGTGACCTTAACACCCTGTGGAGTATGTTCCTGGGCACCAGCATGCATTGGGTTAGGGTACCCCAAATGTCCACTGCAGGTCTGTGTCAGCGGAGTCGCCTGGGATGTGTTTAGAGAGAAGTTCCCTGGCCCATCCCCAGAGGCAGAGAGTGGGCTCTGGCTGCCCAGGGCTGGGGAGGGGAAAGTGGGGGTGGTGCCCATGGGCCCAGGCCCAGGAAACAAGGTTGTTGTGGTGATGGAGATGTTCTCAAGGTAGAGTATGGGATGATTGCTCTGCTCTGCACTTACCAAAAGGACATGACAGGTGAGCCTTCAACAAATGACAAAATGGCCAAAAGTTATATCTCAATAAATTTGCTTTAAAAACATTAAAAAATGGGTCTACAAGTTGCCCTGTGTCTGTCCTCCACTGTATCTTCATCAAGGGCTTATGGGAAAACTGCCTAGCCCACGAGGAGCTGAGCACAGACAATTTCACTGAACAGATGCTCTCAAGGCGCCTCCTCTGCGTGGTCCTGAGTCACACGGTGAGATGCTGACATCACGCTGCTTCTGTGATGGGAGAGACTTTAGGGGCCTTGGGTGGGAGGCAGCTTATTTTTTATGTGGGCAGAATGGAAATAATGAGTGTCCAGAAGGTCTACTGTGTTGGTTTTCAATTTTCCACCAGTTCTGGGATACACAGGAGGGGAGACAGCTCCCCCCGTGAGTGTGTCTGACTTGCTGGCTCTTCCTCGTGAGGAGAATGAAGCAGAAGGGACGCGCCACGTCACAGAGTCAGGCTCACAGGGGCTGAGACTTCCCGCCCGGGCTCCCTTCCTGGTCCCTCTCTGGGGTGACTCCCTGCACACGGTGGACCCTCAGCTAAGGGGACGCCCACAGGACAAGGACCTGAGGGTTTTCTCCAGGAGCCACATGCAGGAGCTCTGAGGCAGGTCCTTCCACGCTGATCACGGCCGTTCAGATCCGCCAACATCTCGTCCCCATCGCAGCCTCGTGGGACCCAGAGCTGGAGCCTCTGAGTGAGGCCCCTCCTGCCGCCTCCCCCTCAGAGACTGTGGAGACGCCAGATCTTTGTTTTAGGTGCAAAGGAGGAAGAGATTTGGTACAAACCAGTAAAATATTCAGGCGATAAAGTGATCAGTGGCTGTTTTCTCACAAGAAACAGTGGAGGCCAGAGTAGCTCACGTGACGGTCAAGGTCCTGATTGCAATGAGCTGTCAGACAAGGAATCCACGTCCTCTGAAGTGTCCTTCAAAATATGTGATTTTTAAAAATCAGTTCTACCGTTTTCAGATTCCCATTTAATTTTGCTGTTTTGTTTTCTTTATACTATCCCCAGAGCGGTGTCTGCAGGGTCACGGCACAGAGGGGCTGTCAGCAGCCTGGAGCTGTGAGCAGGGCTGACTCTAACCTGCTAGCAGGGAGTGGGGCCCTGGAGCCCCAGAATCAGCCCCCAGGGCTGGCCCTCCAGGGCAGCACAGGCCTTTCTCCTCTTGATTCCCTGAATCACCTCCTCTTGATTCCAGGAATCTCCCTGCCACCCCAGCATTGGGGAGTTGGGGAGGATGTTGTGGCTCAGGAAATGGGGGCCTCCTCCTAACCATCTGTCCTCTCCTCCTCTCTCTCCTTCATCAGCCTGAGTGTGCGTGTTTGAGTCACACCAGCCCTGCACGGACAGGAAAGGCCCAGAACTTAAGTGATTCCCTGGTCAGTTACAGCTCCAGCCCCTCTGCAGTCCCACCAGGGGAGACAGAGACTCTCCCAGCCCCAGCCAGAGCCGCGTCACCCACACAGACCTTCCCCTCACAGTGTCCCCGATGCTGCCCCTTCCTGGCCCCACCCTTCCTGGTGCCCCCACCACTCCTTTTGGGCCCCATCCCCTAGTCCCCATTTTCATCCTCTGCTCCATTTCCAGGAGCCTCCCGTCTTCCTAGTCATGCCCTGGGGGCTCTCCTCAACCTCCCCTCATTCAGGGATGGAGAATTTTTAAAAGATGTATATTTATTTATTTATTTCCTTACAGCGTGGGTCATCTTTCTATAGTTATTGTTCCTCTTAGGTGCGGCCCTTCCACCAATGATCCACCACACACCACCACCAGCTCCCCGGGTCTCTCCCCGGCTCTGATCACTCCTGCTCCCCCTGCTGCAAGACGTGGATGGTGGTTGGCCCCGGGTCTTGGTGTTTTCCTGGAACCTTGTCCTTTTCTTGGGCGAGGCCCTGGGCTCCTGGGTAGAATTGAATGTTAATTCCCTGGAAGCAGAAGCAGAAACAAAGTACAGAGACTCTGGAGTCCAAGGATCCACGAGACTGAAGGAACCTCTATATTTGGGGATCAGCCCATAATCTGGGAATCAGCTGTAATGACCTGGAAACCTGCTTTTGTCCTTTGTCCATAGGACTAAGAAAATTTGGGGACTTCTGACCTGACACTGGACTTGGGCGCCCCCTTGTG
Source organism: Talpa occidentalis (assembly GCF_014898055.3). Taxonomy (NCBI): domain Eukaryota; kingdom Metazoa; phylum Chordata; class Mammalia; order Eulipotyphla; family Talpidae; genus Talpa; species Talpa occidentalis. The sequence continues at coordinate 38,177,161 of NW_023602073.1, forward strand.
AGCAGATCCCTGTCCTGCCGCTGGGGGCCCAGGGAGCCTGGGGAGGGCCTGGCTGAGCAGGAGAAAGGGCGGCTCTGGGCTCCTGTGCTCAGCCCTGTGGCCACACGGGGGCGCTGCCGCGCTGCTCCGGATTTGGTGGCGCCGCCAGGACGGGGCGGGGGCTGAGGTGGGCACAGCTGGGGATGCTGGAGGGTGGCGACCTGGGGGTGAGATGCTCTGTGAGGAGTCAGAGCAGCAGGGCTCAGAGGAGAGGAGACTCCGGAGCCTGCCCTGTGTGTGAGGTTTCCAGCTTTTCTCCCAGAACCCCTCTCTCCAGTCCCTGGACGGTGATACCTGGGAAAACTGGAAAAAAAAAATTTTTCTTTATATAACCTATTAAATATTGAGAGTATTTTAAAAAATAACATTTAAAGAATACTGTTCGATTTACAGAAAAGTTGCAAAGGCAGTACACGTCTTGTTTATCCCACACCATTTCCATTTTGTTAACATCCTACATGAGTACAGATTTTTTTTTTACCACTAATGCAGCAATGTTGACATAATAACTAAACGCCATACTTTAATTCGTTTTTGCTAATGTCCATTTTATGCCCAATAATCCCATCCAGTTTGCCTGGATGACAGTTTCTCAGACTTTCCTTGTTTCCTTGGGAGAGGTGTTGGGGTCACAGATGGGGGTTCTTGGGTCACCTCTAAGAAAAACTTCACCAGAGTCCTCCTTTCAGTGGGGTGAGGGCACACACACACACACACACACATATGAAAAGAAAGAAGTCCATGCTTGCACAGACACAAATTGGCAGGAGGACCTGATCCTGGAGGGGGGGGGTGTTGGGGAAGCCTGTTAGTGGAGGCTCATTAGAACTCTGTTGGTGTGTGTGGTGTGGAATTACACATTTTAATAGGTGTGAAGCTGTACTCCAAAAATTTATACAGTGTTATAAACTAGTGTAACACACGCATATATATATTAATTATTGCTTTTGGGTGTTTTGCTTACATTACTGCTAAAAGCCATGATCCATTACGGAGGTCTTACTATGTGGGCCTCTTAGTTGAATCATAGTCTCTGGTATACTATCAGCTTTCCAATCCTCAGATATGGAGGAAATTTCTAATTCCATTTATACCACATCTAGGTCATGGGTAAGAAAATGTTTGCTCCTCAGTTGATCTATGTAGCCAACATCTGCATCAGTAATATAGAAAATCCTTGAATTTCCTCAAATTATGTCCTGGAAAATGTTCCTCAAATTATGTCCCCTGCAGTTATTTCATTGTTTTCCTTTCCTTTCCAGTCTGATTTGGCTAATTTTAATGCCATTCCAATAGGGAACAGTGGTAGAGAAAGAAATAGATGAGATAGTAATACATCACTCCTTAATTCTTGTAGCCCTAGGAAAATCAAGTGTTCTCTATGGTGGTGAAAAGAGGAGATTATTTCCTGATGCAGGAGCACTCACAATGTAATGGAAATGCAGGGTTGTATTGCCATGGTTTGATCCATAGCACATTTTGGAATAGTGCCCAAGTCCTGTTTCATAAGCCTAAATAACTAACCTGGACCCGGGTTCCAAGGAGGACCATGAATTTGTGGCTCATGCGTGCACACTCCTCTGCCCCACGGGGGGCATATTGTGGCAACACCCTTGTAGAGACTTTGTTTCCTGTGGTTTCCTGAGGGGAGGTTCCCCGAACTGTGTTTGCATGGAATAGCTGTGAGCCATCTACAAACTTCCATAATGGAGTTTCCCTTCATATATTTAAGTTGTATTCTGTTGTATAGTGATTTGTGGACCAGACAATGTAGCAGAAGTACACTGAAGCAAGTTGATTAAGAGTTGATAAATGAATGTAATGTAACAGAATTAGCTGACTGCTTTATTCTCAAAATGTTTATACTTCAGTTAGTTTATGCTTTAGTTGGAATTACCATGTTAATCCCTTCATCATATTGCTCTGTACTATTCTCAAATAGTTTCTCATTAAAGTCTTTTCTCCTTGATCTGCTTTGCAGACTTTCCAAACAAAGACTGCCACCTTTTTCCAATGTATGTTTTTCAAGCATCACAGAACTGGGGTGTAGACCAGAGGTGCAGTGGTTGAAAGGATTCACCAGAGAGAGTGGGGAGCAGAACAGGCAGATGTACTGAAATACACTGCTCCAGGGAGCAGCAGGCATGACAGGAGAAGGCTGCTGCACCCTATGTGGCTTAGCTCCCTCGTGGGGAATTGAACTCAGGCCACAGCAGTGATAGAGCTGAGACTTACTCTCAAAGCCAACAGCGTGGCCCCTTTCCCAATAATTTCTCACTGCACCATTGGCCATATAGAATTTAATATAAAATGAATGTGTCTTTACTGATCAATGAATCATGTCACAGGCAAGTTTTAGATTTAAATTAATTGGTATGCATGTGTAAGGACTATATACTACATGGTTAATATGAACAGTTTTTTCTGAAATTGAAAAGACTCTTTTTGGTAAATGTCAAAGTAAAAACTAATATGAAAATATTTAACCTTTCGTTCTTATTATAACAAAATGGAAAATAACAAATGACAGGGTTTCACATGGTAGCCCTGAAGGATAATGCTTTTCAGATCCCTTTTATCCATCTCTTTTAATAAATAGCCCTTCATTACCTTTTTATGTTACAAGTTTGCATACTGAACCAGATTGCAATGAAATAACAGTCTAATGAAAAACACTATGTTTGAAATAGATGTAGGTCATTCTGTGCCCATAAATTTTTAAGTAGTTGATGGAAAATTGGTCTCTCTAAGTAAGAGATTTTTGTTTTATTTTCAAGTTAGGCTATAGTTTTGGATCTGTGGACAAACCATTTACTCTCCCTGGTATTATCTTTCTTCTAGCTAATTCTGTGAGTCATAGTCTCTTCTGGTACCATCGATATTATTGCAAAGAGGAAGATTTAATCCGGTGGGGTTTTTTTAGTAGCTGAGTAGTATTTGTGTGTTGTGCGCCATATTTTTGTAACCAACTCATCTATTGTTGGACCCTTAGGTTGCTTCTATCACTTTGGTATTGAAAATACTATTACAATGAACATAGGAGTGCACATATCCCTTCATATTAGTGGTTTTGTATACTTCAGAGAGATATCTAAGAATGGGATTGCTGGATCATCAGGTAGAACTATTTTTAGTATTTTCAGAAATACCTATCCTACTTTTCTAGGAAAGGAAACAGTCTTCATTTCCACCAACAGTGGAGTAAAGACATGGATATAAGTTCTGAAATCACAAAATACACAGAAAAACAAAAATGACACAGTTCCTTAATCAGCCTTAGAGATGACTTTTGTCAATCGGATTACATTGGCAAAGGAAACAAAAGCAAATATAAACAAATGGGACAATATTAAACTAAAAGGTTTCTATAGAGTGAAAGAAACCACCATTAAAAAAGCGAATGATTTGGAGAAAATACTTACATATGTCAGACAAGGGCTTAATATAGAAATTTTATAAAGAACTCATTAAACTCATCACCAAAAGAACAAATGTCCCCATTGAAAAGTGGACAGAGATGTTGAAGAGCGCCTTGTCCACAGGAGACAGAGATGGCAGCAGGCCCATGAACGTGTGTTCTTCCTCTCCTATTCAGAAAGCAAATCAGAAGCAAAATGAGCGATCATCTCCTATCTGTTAAGAGGGTTATTATCAAAATAGACAAGAAACAAGTGATGGTAAAGTTGTGGAGAGAAAAAATTCTTTGTAGATGTTGTTACAAATTTAAACTGTTCTAATCATGGAAATAGTGTGGCAATCCCTCAACAAAATTAAGAAAAGAAATATCACATGACCCAGCTAGCTGACTTCTCTTTAGTTGTCAAGCTTTACCACAAAAATATACAAACTTAAATTCAAAGAGATATATGGAACACCATGTTCATCATAACATTATTCACAACACTCAAGACAGAGAAACAAACTCAGAGCCCACTGATAGATGATAAAAAAAAAAAAAGTGATATATATGATATATATATATATATATATATACAGTGGGAGACTACTCAGCTATAAAGAAGATGAAATCCTGCTGTTTGCAACAACATGGATTGACCTAGAGTATCTATATTTTGCTATCTAAAATAAGTCAGAGGGATAATAAAAGCACCATATGATTTTGTTACAGGGCAAGGAGAGGGCAGCCCAGACACCACAAACCTACCTGCTCTAAATGGGTTCTGCCGTCCTCCGCATCACCACAAACATATGAGACTTTACTGGGAAGGAACTTCAATACAATTAGGAAACAATATAGGAAAGGCAGAGACTACAGTTTCTTTTTTTTTAAATATTTTATTTTATATAATTCTTACATCATTTTTCATCTTGGCACAATGTATGCATTTTCATTTTGGTTATATTCCCAATACAATTGCACCCCCCCTTATTTTGACTCTAGTCCTTCCTCTCCCTGCCCTCCCTCCCTCCCCCCACCCCGCACCCCCTCCCCCTGCAGTGTGTCTCTATAGTTTCTAAATAAAGTATCCAATGTTACCAGTCCCCTTGTTGGTAAAAGTCCATCCAAAAGGGATTGGCCCAGAATAAGGTCCCAAAGCCTGCCACAGGTCTAAGGCATCTTCCAGTGGGGACCCATAGAAAAGGATCAGAAACCACCAGACAAGTCTGGAAGGAAAAGAGTAAATTATCAAAAGCAAGACAAAAACCGCCATTGCCACCTCCCCACGGGTCTCTCGCCCACATCTGTGTCACCCAGTCCACGACCAAAAGGCAAGCGTGGTTTCTTCACGCGTCTCTCTGCTCTACGTGCCTCCTCTGGGTCTCCTTCTGGCTCCATCCTGCTTCCTTCCTTCCTCAGTTTCCTCTGCAGCTTCTTCTCTCCCTGCTCAGCTCCACCCTCCCTTGGGTGGGGTGGGAACCTGGAACCTCCCCCTTTCCTGGGGACCACCCTGTTACAATTTCACTCCTATATGGATGATAGAGAAACAAAACAAATGAACAAACAAAACAAACCAAAAACAACATCTTAGTCTGTAAGAACAAAATATTTGCTGCCAGAGGGAAACAGGAAAAGGGGCTGAGGAATTTGGGTGAAGGAGTTCTTGTATGGTGAAGAATAGAAACTGTTTATTCAAATGTTAATTTTTAATGTACACCAAAACCTATCGCTATATAATGGTACAAACCAGTGGAACTTCAGTAAAAATTAAAAGAAAATGAAGTGAAACACAAAGATGTTTATTAGAGCTCATGAAATTTGTGATAATTCCGAAGCTCCGTTTGTATATATATGTAAAAAAGTAAAAGCTATTCTGAGATATTTTGACTTGCTCTCTTATATGCAATCCTCATACTTTTCCTTTTTTAAATTTTTTCTCCCTCAGCAGTTAATTTTTAAAAACAATGGAATCAACTGATGGCCTATGAAGGGACATTTCAAGGTCTTAATTTCAGAGGACATTTATTCTGATTGCTGTGTGTTCTTTACAGTTTTTGCTCTAATACATGGGAGTCAGAATCTCCAAGATGGATGAGGGTTGCTCAAAGACCCACATTTTGATGCAAATTTCCTAAGTCATCCTAAATTCCAGCCACTTCAAAATTCATGGAGCAAACCCAAAGATGTAAAATTGTGGAGAAAAGGGAAATGATTTCCTTAGAACAAGAAAATGACACCTCAGGCTAAATTCAACCTTGTAAATACAATGAAAAACCAGCCACATTCATTTGTTAATTGTCCTTGGCTATCTCCTTGCTGTAGTGCAGATTTTAGTAGTTGCAAAAGGAACTACAATATATGGTAAATAAAGTTTGAAATATTTATTCTTTGAGGAGAGAGAAATTTGTCAATCCTTGTTCTACAGTCATGATTTGTAAACATTCAAGCGCAGCTTCTCTGGCATAGGGAGGGTGAAGAAAGAGATCTGAGCCTGTGTTCTTCTTCCCTTATCAGGTCTCTGAATCTACAGAAAATAAGGGAACTTTTTAGAGTTTGAAAATCAGTGAATTTATCTTTAATTGCCCCATCAATATTAGCTTGCTAATGCTGTTAATAACATTTATATCAGAAATAATAATAATTCAGGGTCAGTGATATAAGCGATGATTGGATAGTTCGTTAAGTGGAACAAACATTATTAAGCAGTCTTTGTGGTGGAACCATAGCTGGGGGAGGCGTGAGGTATGGGGGTGTAAGAGTGCAGCAGAGATGGAGTAGAGAACAGAAAAGGAGGATTTATTGAAATACCCTGCAAGGGAACAGGGGGCAAGAGGGAGCTATACAGCTGTGTGTGAAGGATTTGAGACTTTTACACTAGGGTTCCATAGGGTTTCTTACTTGGGGAGCCAGTTTGCACGGGTTATCGGCTGGGGTGTCTGCTCTTGGGTGCAGACCCTTGACACAGACACATGTGCAGGCCCTGCCTCTGCATTCCTGGAGTTGGGCTGGTTTATCTGCCATGGTGGTCAGTCTAGCGGCCCAGTTCCCGTGGCAGCCTTATTGATGCCCTTCTCTGCTCAAGTCTCTCAAACATGACTGTGGGGTAAGAGTGAGAGCTTAGTTTTTAACCTTATGAAATGAAACCCTGACACCCGTGTTGGGCCAGATGTATACTGCAGGAGTGACAACATAATCCTTTCTCTGGAAATCACAGTATTTTCTTTCCTTTTTCCAGAATTTATACTATTTTTGCTGATTTGATGGGCTCATGTTTTAATATTTGGTAATTAAACATGGTTTTGACAGGGAATGAGTAATAAAAAAATAAAGCAACCCAATTCAACCCCCTTTTGCTCTTTTGATTGTACCATAACTTACAACTTAATTGTCAGAAATTCTCTCTTAAGAAAATGTAGAATTGCTTCCGTGTTTAGCCTTTGGGGATTTGGGGTTCCCTTTTTGGTAATTTACTTGACACTTATTGATATAAGAGTGTTAAGTCATAAAGTGCATGCTTTGAATTGTTTCTGTCAGTAGAGACTTCCAAATTTAATGGATGCAGACAGGTGAAGACCAAGAAGAGGGAATGTAAATCGCATATAGGAAATTATCCACTGTGGCAGAAAAACAGAAACCAAATGGTGGGGTAGTGTTAAATAAGGTTAAAATTAAGCCCCTACCCCTTGCCCAGCAGGAAGGTTTGGGAGGCTTGAACACAGAGAGAACTGATGAGGCTGCTCTGGGTCCCAATCCGTAAGATGGATCCCTTTGACCAGGAATGTGGAGGCAAGGCCAGGACACATTCTGGGTCAAAGATCAAGCCCCCAGGATCAGACACCCCTGTACTAACCAGCCCAAAACTAACTCCCCAAAGCAAAACTGACAAAACTATTTATAAAAGGGAGCCCAAAATCTTTCTTCACTTGTAGATCTTTCCTGTCTCCCTAGCTGCTTCTCTTAGCAGTGTATTTGAACAAATGTGCCTTTTCTGTTCTCCAGTCTGCCTCTGGTGAAATTTTTCACCCCTGCACCTCTGGTCTGTCAAGGTATCATTAAGAATTTGAAAACCAAGCCCCCACTCCTTGGCCAGAGGCAAGTTTGGGAGGCTGGAATGATAAAGGGAGTGGATGGAACTGCCATGGAAACATGGACCTTAAGCTGGTGAGGCCCAGAACTGATGATCCTCTATGCTGATTCAGATCATCAGTCAGGACACACCCAAGACTAGTCACCCTAACCAGTCAATGGTTCTAAAGCGTAGAGACTTGGGACCCAAACTCTGAGCAGTCCACCCTTCCTGTTTCGCCCTCTGCTTCTTTTAGCAGTGTATTTCAATAAATTCGCCTGGTATTTCCCATCTGTCTCTGGTGAACTCTTTCACCCCTGCAACAGGGCCTCCACCTTGATTCTTCCCCACAACATTCTATATCAATAATCTTTGTTAGATAGAGTGGTGTGATTTCTTATAAAAGAAGATGGAACCTAACCTCTTCAACTACACCAATCTTCCATCTACCCAAACCTCTACTCTTTGTTCTCTGAATTCAGCAAATAAAAATAAAACTTAAAAAAAAAAAAAGCATGGGCCTCCCCTAGTGGCGCAGGGGTTGAGTACTAGGTTGCGAAGCTGCCCACAGAATCTGCAGTGCCGGTTCAATCCCTGGCCACCAGCGAGGGTCTCACATGGCACCACAGAACTCTCCTGTTGTGCCCGCTGCTCCCCTCAGCAGTGTATTTCGTCACTCTGCCTATTCTGTTCTCTGCTCTGGCTCTGGTGAATTCTCTTACCCTCCCGCACTTCTGACTGTACCCAGGGCTTGTATAAATAAATACATAAATCTTTAAAAAAAAAAAAAGCAAATAGCAATTACATCTACCAAGTTGCTCAAGATAGAAAGTTTGGCAGCATCTTTCATTTCTGTCTTTCCCTCACTTTCTATATCCATCCAAATCAGCCCTATTAGCTAACATCCTAAGCAAAGTACCACTCTGACCCACTCCTCTCTCTTTGTCTACTGCAAGTTTCTCCGTTGTTTTCCCTGTTGCATCTTGTTCTCCTACAATCTAGTTTCCCCAATGCAAAGAGATTTTCCTCAAACACAAATTATTCAATTCACTCCACTCGCCAACACCTCTCTCCATTTTCACAATTAGTTGAAGGTCAGGCCATCCCCCTGAATTAGGAAGTTCTGAGTGACTAGTTTCTGTGAATATCTTTGAGCTTGTCTCACAATTCCTTCTCCTTTGTCCACATGAAACACTGACCTCCTTTTTCTTACTGCAGGGTGATTCAGTCCTTTCTGCCTCTCTGTGCTCCCCTCTGCAATTGTGCTTTCTCCCAAACTTTGCTGTATGCATCCTGGTCTGTCAATAGAGTTCATATTGTCATTTATTGAAGTCTTATCATTTCCATGAAAGAATAATGTTTTCATAGCTTTACAGATACATACATTTTATTAAAAATATCCTGATGGGTTTCATATTTTGATGTTATCCTAAATGGCATTGAAAATTCAATTGGTTTGTTTCGATCCTTTGTACAGTTCCTATCACCATTTGTTATTTCTCTGTTGGATATTTTAAAACTTATTTATATTGCTTTTATTCCCTGCCACTGAAAAGTCAGTTTTATCACAACAGTTTTATCACAACAGTTTTATCTCTATATCTTGATCACTAGAACACTATCAATTCTACAAAAGTACAGTGTAGTTTCTCAATAATTAGTCATTGTTTCTTTTGAGTGAATATCATATATAGGTAACCTTGGAAAAAGTAATTAGCCTCTCTAAATCTCCTTCCTCAGATATTAATATATATGTAAGTGCACATATTGATATATGTAATATACATAGAATTAAAACAATGATACTTATACTTCCTGATATTTATCACTATTAAATCACTTTATTTTGGTTGAAGTGTTAAAAGCAACCTAAAAAACAAAGTATTCTGAATTTCCTAACATTTTTGTTTAGTTTTAAGCACACTGGTACTGTTATGACCTATTGGATTTGTTAGTATATTCCTTCTCAAAGGAACTTTTGTGCATATAGTATTATTATTTAATGTTATTTTTCTACTAAACTGACTGCATGACACAATTACAGCCCCCCAAAAAGAAAGACAGGCTGAAAAAGAATCCTGAAATTACCTCTTGAAAATTTTAGAATTTAAACCTTACTAGTTCATTGCAACAGCAGTAACTGTGCCTTTTTTTTTTTTTAATTTTCTTAAAGATGTATTTTATTTATACAAGCACCGGGGTGCAGGCCAGATGCGCGGGAGGGTGAGAGGATTCCCCAGAGACAGCCTGGAACAGAACAGGCAGACTGACTGAAATCCACTGCTGAGGGGAGCAGCGGGCGGGGCAGGAGGGGTCTGCGCGCCACGTGGGCCCTCGCGGGCGCGGCAGAGGCTGTGGACAGCTCCCCAGCGCGCGCCCAACCGCCTGCGCCCCCTGTTTGCTGTTCTCCCCACAGTGTGAGCGCGACAGTAAAGCATCTGCACAAGGCGGGGCCAGGATGGGGACGCCTGGAAAAGCCAAAACCCAGGCCGGGATTGCTCAGGACAGATGAAAGGGCCTCTCGGGCATTCCAAGGGTTGTCGTTAAGCGGCAGCTTTTTCGTTAAGGCTGAGAAACCGCTGGCGGTTCCCTCTGCCAATGGCTGTGGCCTGTGGCTCTGACGCCACAAAGAGCCCTTGTGACGGCACCG
>NW_023602073.1:38187415-38249842 GCF_014898055.3 Talpa occidentalis
AGTATACAAAACACTAATATGAAGGGATATGTGCACTCCTATGTTCATTGTTAATAGTATTTTCAATACCAAGTGATAGAGCAACCTAAGGGTCCAACAATAGATGAGTTGGTTACAAAAATATGGCACACAACACACAAATACTACTCAGCTACTAAAAAAACCCCACCGGACTAAAATTCCTCTTTGCAATAATATCGATGGTACCAAGAAGAGACTATGACTCACAGAATTAGCTAGAAGAAAGAATAATACCAGGGAGAGTAATGGTTTGTCCACAGATCCAAACTATAGCCTAACTTGAAAATAAAACAAAAATCTCTTACTTAGAGAGACCAATTTTCATCAACTACTTAAAAATTTATGGGCACAGAATGAACTACATCTATTCAAACATAGTGTTTTTCATTAGACTGTTATTTCATTGCAATCTGGTTCAGTATGCAAACTTGTAACATAAAAAGGTAATGAAGGGCTATTTATTAAAAGAGATGGATAAAAGGGATCTGAAAAGCATTATCCTTCAGGGCTACCATGCGAAACCCTGCCATTTCTTATTTTCCATTTTGTATAATAAGAACGAAAGTTTAAATTATTCATATTAGTTTTTTACTTTGACATTTACCAAAAAGACTCTTTTCAATTTCAGAAAAAATTGTTCGTATTAACATGTAGTATACAGTCTTACACATGCATACCAATTAATTTAAATCTAAAACTTGCCTGTGACATGATTCCTTGATCAGTAAAGACACATTCATTTTATATTAAATTCTATATGGCCAATACTGCAGTGAGGAATTATTGGGAAATGGGCCTCGCTGCTGGCTTTGGGAGTAAGTCTCAGCTCTATCACTGCTGTGGCTTGAGTTCAATTCCCCACGAGGGAGCTAAGCCACATAGGGTGCAGTAGCCTTCTCCTGTCATGGCCTGCTGCTCCCTGAGCAGGTGTATTTCAGTACATCTGCCTGTTCTGCTCCCCACTCTCTCTGGTGAATCCTTTCAACCACTGCACCTCTGGTCTACACCCCAGTTCTTCTATGCTTAAAAAAAATACATTGGAAAAGGTGCAGTCTTTGTTTGGAAAGTCTGCAAAGCAGATCAAGGAGAAAAGACTTTAATGAGAAACTATTTGAGAATAGTACAGAGCAATATGATGAAGGATTAACATGGGTAATTCAAACTAAGCATAAACTAACTGAAGTATAAACTTTTGAGAATAAATCAATCAGCTAATTCTGTTACATTACATTCATTTATCAACTCTTAATCAACTTGCTTCAGTGTACTTCTGCTACATTGTCTGGTCCACAAATCACTATACAACAGAATACACTTAAAATATGAAGAGGAACTCCATTATGGAAGTTTGTAGATGGCTCACAGCTATTCCATGCAAACACAGTTTGGGGAACCTCCCCTCAGGAAACCACAGGAAACAGGTCTTGGGCCCAAAGTCTCTACAAGGGTGTTGCCACAATATGCCCCCCGTGGGGCAGAGGAGTGTGCACGCATGAGCCACAAATTCATGGTCCTCCTTGGAACCCGGGTCCAGGTTAGTTATTTAGGCTTATGAAACAGGACTTGGGCACTATTCCAAAATGTGCTATGGATCAAACCATGGCAATTCAACCCTGCATTTCCATTACATTGTGAGTGCTCCTGCATCAGGAAATAATCTCCTCTTTTCACCACCATAGAGAACACTTGATTTTCCTAGGGCTACAAGAATTATGGGGAGTGATGTATTACTATCTCGTCTATTCTTTCTCTGCACTGTTCCCTATTGGAATGGCATTAAAATTAGCCAAATCAGACTGGAAAGGAAAGGAAAACAATGAAATAACTGCAGGGGACATAATTTGAGGAACATTTTCCAGGACATAATTTGAGGAAATTCAAGGATTTTCTATATTATTGATGCAGATGTTGGCTACATAGATCAACTGAGGAGCAACATTTTCTTACCCAGACCTAGATGTGGTATAAATGGAATTAGAATTGATTTCTAATATTGATGCAGAGTTGGCTACATAGATCAACTGAGGTGCAAACATTTCTTACCCATGACCTAGATGTGGTATAAATGGAATTAGAAATTTCCTCCATATCTGAGGATTGGAAAGCTGATAGTATACCAAAGACTATGATTCAACTAAGAGGCCCACATAGTAAGACCTCCGTAGTGGATCATGGCTTTTAGCAGTAATGTAAGCAAAACACCCAAAAGCAATAATTAATATATATATGCGCGTGTTACTCTAGTTTATAACACTGTATAAATTTTTGGAGTACAGCTTCACACCTATTAAAATGTGTAATTCCACACCACACACACCAACAGAGTTCTAATGTGCCTCCACTAACAGGCTTCCCCTAACACACACACCCCCTCCAGGATCAGGTCCTCCTGCCAATTTGTGTATGTGCAAGCATCGACTTCTTTCCTTTCATGTGTGTGTGTGGTGTGTTGTGTGTGTGGTGTGTGTGCCCTCACCCCACTGAAAGGAGGACTCTGGTGAAGTTTTTCTTAGAGGTGACCCAAGAAGCCCATCTGGACCCCCAACACCTCTCCCAAGGGAAACAAGGAAAGTCTGAGAAACTGTCATCCAGGCAAACTGGATGGGATTATTGGGCATAAAATGGACATTAGCAAAAACGAATTAAAGTATGGCGTTTAGTTATTTGTCAACATTTGCTGCTTTAGTGGTAAAAAAAAAATCTGTACTCATGTAGGATGTTAACAAATGGAATGGTGTGGGATAAACAAGACGTGTACTGCCTCTGCAACTTTTCTGTAAATCGAACAGTATTCTTTAAATGTTATTTTTTAAAATACTCTCAATATTTAATAGGTTATATAAAGAAAAATTTTTTTCTTTTCCAGTTTTCCCAGGTATCACCGTCCAGGGACTGGAGAGAGGGGTTCTGGGAGAAAATGGAAACCTCACACACAGGGCAGGCTCCGGAGTCTCCTCTCCTCTGAGCCCTGCTGCTCTGACTCCTCAAAGAGCATCTCACCCCCCAGGTCCCGCCCTCCAGCACCCCCAACTCTGCCCACCTCAGCCCCGCCCGTCCTGGCGGCGCCACCAAATCCGGAGCAGCGCGGCAGCGCCCCCGTGTGGCCACAGGGCTGAGCACAGGAGCCCAGAGCCGCCCTTTCTCCTGCTCAGCCAGGCCCTCCCCAGGCTCCCTGGGCCCCCAGCGGCAGGACAGGGATCTGCACACAAGGGGGCGCCCAAGTCCAGTGTCAGGTCGGAAGTCCTCAAATTTTCTTAGTCCTATGGACAAAGGACAAAGCAGGTTTCCAGGTCATTACAGCTGATTCCCAGATTATGGGCTGATCCCCAAATATAGAGGTTCCTTCAGTCTCGGATGGATCCTTGGACTCCAGAGTCTCTGTACTTTGTTTCTGCTTCTGCTTCCAGGGAATTAACATTCAATTCTACCCAGGAGCCCAGGGCCTCGCCCAAGAAAAGGACAAGGTTCCAGGAAACGCCAAGACCCGTGGGCCGATAACCCATCCATGTCTTAGAGCAGGGAGGAGCAGGAGTGATCACAGCCGGGGAGAGACCCGGGGAGCTGGTGGTGGTGTGTGGTGGATCATTGGTGGAAGGGCCGCACCTAAGAGGAACAATAACTATAGAAAGATGACCCACGCTGTAAGGAAATAAATAAATAAATATAGATCTTTTAAAAATTTCCATTCCTGAATGAGGGGAGGTTGAGGAGAGCCCCCAGGGCATGACTAGGAAGACAGGGAGGCTCCTGGAAATGGAGCAGGGGATGAAAATGGGACTAGGGGATGGGGCCCCAAAAGAGTGGTGGGGGCACCAGGAAGGGTGGGGCCAGGAAGGGGCAGCATCAGGACACTGTGAGGGAAGGTCTGTGTGGGTGACGCGGCTCTGGCTGGGGCTGGGAGAGTCTCTGTCTCCCCTGGTGGGACTGCAGAGGGGCTGGAGCTGTAACTGACCAGGGAATCACTTAGGTTCTGGGCCTTTCCTGTCCGTGCAGGGCTGGTGTGACTCAAACACGCACACTCAGGCTGATGAAGGAGAGAGAGGAGGAGAGGACAGATGGTTAGGAGGAGGCCCCCATTTCCTGAGCCACAACATCCTCCCCAACTCCCCAATGCTGGGGTGGCAGGGAGATTCCTGGAATCAAGAGGAGGTGATTCAGGGAATCAAGAGGAGAAAGGCCTGTGCTGCCCTGGAGGGCCAGCACTGGGGGCTGATTCTGGGGCTCCAAGGCCCCACTCCCTGCAGGCGGGTCAGAGTCAGCCCTGCTCACAGCTCCAGGCTGCTGACAGCCCCTCTGTGCCGTGACCCTGCAGACACCGCTCTGGGGATAGTATAAAGAAACAAAACAGCAAAATTAAATGGGAATCTAAAAACGGTAGAACTAATTTTTTAAAATCACATATTTTGAAGGACACTTCAGAGGACGTGGAATCCTTGTCTGACAGCTCATTGCAATCAGGACCTTGACAGTCACGTGAGCTACTCTGGCCTCCACTGTTTCTTGTGAGAAAACAGCCACTGATCCCTTTATCGCCTGAATATTTTACTGGTTTGTACCAAATCACTTCCTCCTTTGCACCTAAAACAAAGATCTGGCGTCTCCACAGTCTCTGAGGGGGAGGCGGCAGGAGGGGCCTCACTCAGAGGCTCCAGCTCTGGGTCCCACGAGGCTGCGATGGGGACGAGATGTTGGCGGATCTGAATGGCCGTGATCAGCGTGGAAGGACCTGCCTCAGAGCTCCTGCATGTGGCTCCTGGAGAAAACCCTCAGGTCCTTGTCCTGTGGGCGTCCCCTTAGCTGAGGGTCCACCGTGTGCAGGGAGTCACCCCAGAGAGGGACCAGGAGGGGAGCCCGGGCGGGAAGTCTCAGCCCCTGTGAGCCTGACTCTGTGACGTGGCGCGTCCCTTCTGCTTCATTCTCCTCACGAGGAAGAGCCAGCGAGTCAGACACACTCACGGGGGGAGCTGTCTCCCCTCCTGTGTATCCCAGAACTGGTGGAGAATTGAAAACCAACACAGTAGACCTTCTGGACACTCATTATTTCCATTCTGCCCACATAAAAAATAAGCTGCCTCCCACCCAAGACCCCTAAAAGTCTCTCCCATCACAGAAGCAGCGTGACGTCAGCATCTCATCGTGTGACTCAGGACCATGCAGATGAGGCGCCTTGAGAGCATCTGTGCAGTGAAATTGTCTGTGCTCAGCTCCTTGTGGGCTAGGGCAGTTTCCCATAAGCCCTTGATGAAGATAGTGGAGGACAGACACAGGGCAACTTGTAGACCCATTTTTTAATGTTTAAAAAAACTTATTGAGATATAACTTTTGGCCATTTTGTCATTTGTTGAAGGCTCACCTGTCATGTCCTTTTGGTAAGTGCAGAGCAGGACAATCATCCCATACTCTACCTTGAGAACATCTCCATCACCACAACAACCTTGTTTCCTGGGCCTGGGCCCATGGGCACCAGCCCCACTTTCCCCTCCCCAGCCCTGGGCAGCCAGAGCCCACTCTCTGCCTCTGGGGATGGGCCAGGGAACTTCTCTCTAAACACATCCCAGGCGACTCCGCTGACACAGACCTGCAGTGGACATTTGGGGTACCCTAATCTAATGCATGCTGGTGCCCAGGAACATACTCCACAGGGTGTTAAGGTCACAGAGAACCACATGACCCCACCCAGGAGGCCCTGCAGCCTGGGGTGTGTGAGGAGAGAAGGGCAGTAGCTGCCTCAGAGGGGGCCAAGGCAGAGCCAGGGAGGTTCCTTCCTCAGCAGGAAGGGGACATGGGAGCTGGGTCTTGAAAGCCAGATGTGGGCACAGGAACAGAAGTGGCTCAGGGAGCTGATGAAAGGCCGACTACATGACCTCAGCAGTGATTTTCTCCATGTGACCTTGGAGATCCCTCCCCAGCACTCTGTGAACTGGGAAGTGATACTGTCCTGACACCCCTCCCCCACACCCTCTCAGAAACAAGGACATGGAGACTGAGGTTATGGCAGTGCCAAGGTCAGAACCCCTGCCACCTGGCTAATGTCTGGGCCTCTGGACCGACACCATCCTCCAAACTGACCGGGGCACCAAGGAGGCAGTGACCCTGGAGCCCTCACCACCCGCTCCAGTTACCACACATGTCTTGTCTGGATTTGACTAAAGACAAAAGCACAGTAGTAAGTCATCATGTCATCACCCTTTATGGAAATGAACTCACCAAAGAACAAGACACAGAGTGACTGGTTGTACCAAAAAACAAAACCCAACTTGATGCTGCCTCCAAGAGACAGGATCAAAACAGCCCCACTGCGGGAGACAGGTATAGGCCAGGATGCCTCAGGCGCTGCCCAGGGTGGACAGTTCACACCCCCACTGCTGGAGAAGCCAAGACAGGATCAGGATCCTGCAGGCATGATTGTATTTTTTTTGATACTCTTCTTTTTTTATTTTTTAACTTCACTTTTCACTTGTAAACACTATTTGCTTTCCCCCACCCCCTCAGGTGTAGTCCCCATAGAGTTTCCTTCTCCAAGGCACCCGTGCACCATCACCTCAGGCCCCTGTGCTCCCCCCTCCCTCCCTCTGGTCCTCCACACACTGGGGATCAGAGAGAGACTGAGACAGGGACACAGAGGAATGGGGCAGGGACAGAGGAGCCGAGAGGACAGGGACACCACAGAGAGTGAGATGAGGACAGACCAGGAGGGGTAGAGAGAACATCAGAGGGACATACAGAAAGAGAAAGGGAGAGTCAGCCAGTGAGGACAGGGAAGGAGACAGAAGAGGCTTCGCTGGCATCACTCACTGTTGGAGTGGACACCCCCTGCCTTGGGTGGCCTCGTCCCAGTCAGAACCCAGCCCCAAGTCGATACAACCTCCAGGCAAGTGGGCAGGTATGTGAGCAGGCAGGGGGTCCTGAGAAATCTGTGGCCGGCAGGTGCGCACTGTCTGTGGCCCTGACACCTTGACTGGGCCTGCAAGGCCCTGTAGGGCACAGCCAGAGAGGAGCAGGCCTGACAGGCACTCTGGGTGGGAGGACAGGCACCCCAGGTGGGAGATGACTCTGCCCCCAGCAGGGCTGGCCAGGCCTGGGTGAGGCGTGTGCAGGTGCCCTTCCCCGGGTGGGAACCTCCAAGTGCTGTGAGCCTGACACCAGCCTCCCCTTCAAGGGCAGCAGAGAGGAGTGACCCACTTCCCAGGACTGCCCTGGGAGAGGCTCCACACTCTGGAGCTCCTCTGGGCCCATGGGAGACAGGAGCCTGGAGTTGCCGATGCTGCAGGGCCTGCTCCCTGGCAGGGAGGATGAGCCAGGTCAGCAGCCAGAGACCAGAGTGCCCAGCAGGGGCCCTGGCTACGTCTCGCCATGTCTCGCCATCCAAGGGCTCAGGGAGGCTGTGCTGCTGTCAGTGTTGTGGGCTGGGCCTGGCATGGAGGGTGAACAGGAAGTGGCCCAGGCAGCCATGGGATGGGGGGGGCATCTGTCTGAGCAGGAAGTCCAGGGAAGGGGACCCAGGAAGTGACATCACCTCCGCGAGATGACAGGGCACACATGACCTCGGAACCCTGGTCCCCAGGCAGTTGGTTCTGAACCAAATCTGACCCAGCTCACTTGCCTGGTGGGCCTGGACCCGGCACCATGTTTTCTTGCTGTTTGCCCAGGTCTCCCTGCAGTGGACCCAAAAAATTTCCCTGAAACTCGTGTCGCACTCTGCTGAAAGGCATGAGGAGCCTGTGTCGACGTCTCTGGCCAGCACCAGCACTGCCCCTGAGGAAACTAGGGGGGCCCTCGGGACAGGTCAGGCCACGCCAGGGCTCTGATGCCCCCACCCTCCCTTCCCCCTGTGAATGTGGGTGTGCGAGCGGTGAGAGTGAGCGTGTGCGTGCTCAAGGAAGGAGGGTCTGGCCCACCCAGGAGGCGGGTCATGTCTACACCAGAACCAGCCTGGCTGGTGGTGGGACCCAGAGAGTCATGGCTGCTCCCTCTTGCCCCAGCTGGTTGCTACCCAGCAGGTGTGTCTGTTTGCTCCCAGAGGGTGTTCTGTGTCCAGGAAGGTGAAGAGATCCAGAGAGTGCAATTCCCCGACTGTCCTCCCACAGCCCAGTGTGGGATCTGTCCCAGCACAGAGCCCAGGTTGAAGTGCACCCGCAATTTGAGATTGGGGCACATGTCCAAAGGAACTGGCTGGAGTACACAAAGCCCCTGGAGGAGCTGTCCGAGGGTAAGTGGCACAGGATGGTGCATGGGCCCGACTGGGCGGGGTAGGGTCAGGTGCCCTTGGAGGAGACCACACGGGCTAGATTCAGACCACGAGCAGTATGACCTGGCATCTGTAGCTGCCGAATTTGGGGAACAGAATCCCAGGGGCCCCCTATCTTGGGCTGGTCTCTGCTCAGGGCTCTAGCATGTGGTCTGTTTGCAAAGGCAAGTGGCAATCTGGCATGTGGCTGATGGCCTGTCCTTTTGCATCCTTAGCCCCTTCTCAAGGAGCACAGCCAGGCTCCCCTGCTGCCCATGGGACAGGCCAGGAGACCAGCCAAGTTGCTGATTGGAGACAAGCAGACACTAGGGGTCCGGAAGGGCCAGGAGAAGCCGTTCCTGCATATGCTGTTCCAGAGCAACAGGAGAGCCCAGCAGGCCTGCTGGGTCAGACAGACAATGCCCAGGGTACTGTAGCTGTTCCTGGGCACTCTGAGCTCACTAAACCCCTGAATAGTCAGCCTGAAACTCCCCAGATTCCAGCAGGATGTCTCCAGGCTGCTGAGCTAATACCAGCCCTGCTGGGGAAACCAGGCCAGGACCTTAAACTGTGGGACAACCTGCTGGGCACAAGCACACACCACCTGTTTGCAGGGAGCCAGGCCCTAGCCAGGCCCCAGCAGGGCAGCTGGCAGTGGTGTGTTTACACCAGCCCCACTGTGGGAGACAGGTAGAGGCCAGGATGCTTCAGGAGCTGCCCAGTGTGGGCAGTTCACACCCACCCCTTCTGGGGAAGCCAAGACTGGAGCAGAATCCCGAACACTTCTTTGAGGATTCTGAGATAAGAGGAGTGCCGTGGGAGGAACCAGACAATGACCAGGATACTGAACCCTATAGGGACAGTGCTGAGCTCACTCCACCCCTGCGGGACAGCCAGGCCCTGGTCAGGAGAATGCAGCCTATGCAAGAGCGTCCTGAGCTCAAACCATGCCTGTGGGAGGAAGCCATTTCTGGCCAACATCCTGCAGGTTCAAGTGAGGGTGCTAAGCCACAGCAGCCCTGCCTGGGGAACCAGCCCCTGCAGGGATCCTGCAGCACAAGCAGAGGGTGCTCACCTGATGCCATTCCTCCAGGGTCCCATCCCTGACCCCTGTCCTGCCTGTCCACCTCTGGTACAGACTAAGCACCGCTGACCCCAAACCTCTCCTCACCCACCTCCATAGCCACATGTCCTCATTTAACTTCTACTAACCCTGCACCCACAGACACCTGGCCCTCCTCTTGTAGTTCAAATCTTTGTTTCCTAATTGATTTCAAGTTGTTTTCATTTTATTTCCTCCAAGGTTTCTTGTTCATTATGGAAGTACAAATAAAGTTTGTTTTGTATCACCCAAGTTTTTTTACTCCTTCTGAGTCCAGTTCTGTCATAGTGCTGGCCTCCTTCTCACTGTGGCCTTGCGGAAGATCTACAACCCAGTGTAAACCGTTTAATCAAACCACTCACTGCCCAGGCCCCTCAGTCCCCGATTCATTCACATGCCTGTTACCTCTATTCTGAATTCTACCTGGACGTTTTACAGAGAAGGAACCACATAAGTGGTGACCTGGGATCTTCCCAAGTACACAATAGAGGTAGCACACATGGTAGGTGTAATGCAAATTTGGTTTGTTGGGCCTCCCTGGTGTCCCAGGGGTGAAGTCTCAGCGCTGTTACCACTGAGGCCTGAGTCTAGCCCAGGCCAGGGAGCTGACCCTCCTAGGGCTCAGCAGACTTCTCCTATCTCACCAGATGCTCCCCTTAGCAGTGTCTTTCAGTAAATCTACCTGGTCTGCTTCCCACTCTGTCTCTGGTGAATCCTCTTATTCCCATGCTTCAAGCCTACACTCTAGTTCTTCTCTGCAGAAAGAAAAAAAAAAATGGGGATGCTCAATTTAAGTTAATCGGTAGGGTTTTGCAAATGAGCAATATCTATCAAATCAGCCATATGTCATTACATAAGTATAATCAAGAAATCATTATTAATGTCTACATCAGTCCATGTTAGGACATCCATTTATAAGAACATATGTTTTAGGAGGAAGATATTAAGATTAGAGATGTAATGGGATATCCAGGGCTACAATTTCATTAAATAGTCTCACCCAGGAGCGCCCAATGAGACAGCGAGGAGTGGCAAGAGCTGCAGGCAGTGCCCTGATGACTTAATTTGAATGGTGGCAATGTTGACCTCCCTCCGTTATGGCTATAAAATAGACTCCTGGCAGTGGTTTGTGACTTTCTGAATGATTCAGTGCTGAGAAGGAGCAAGATGAGAAGATGAACGTCAAAGGAAGTTAGGAAATGCGTTTTTGTCCATGGGAGTGGACACAGGGTGTAAGACCTTTGTGTCTCATCTTAGGTCTCACCTCAGAGAGCACCTACCACAGATAATGTCCCCTTTGTGTGGATAACACTCAGCCTCTCTCGTTGGTCACCCCAGGGCTGATTCAACAGTCCCTGAAAGTCATAAAAATTGAGATCAAGAGTGATTTGATCATACCTGTACCTGAGTCCAGTAGCATGAGTTTCTTCTCATCATGGGAGATTCATCAGTCACTGTCACTCATGAATGCCCAGATTTCCAGTCAAAGAAATCACAGCCAAGCTCTTGCTGTGATAACATCACTTAGTAGACCAGACAGCTACATGGTAACAGGTGCATTTCTTCATCCAGTTTACCCTGTTATGGACAGTGATTTGTTCTCAAGAATTGACATCCATTCTGGATGTAAGATTCCCTTCCCTGACTGCCAGCATCTCCATTCGAGAGCCAACAGATTGCCTAATTTAACAGCATAGAGCCTATATAACATTGCCTCTGATATATAACATGTGGGCACATTTTATGGTGAAATAAGTATGACATTAGCAGCATGTCTGCAGGAATCACTGATTCTACCATACAGCATGTCACCTGGAAGTTGACAGCATAATTGAAGGATGAGAGACATTAAAAACTTTTAACATTTTATCTTGGGCAAAACACTCTGTGATGGTGGAAGGCAGATTTCAACATGTGTTATACACATTGAAGTAATGGCCAATATATAATCTGTGTTCCAATATCGAGAAAGCATGGATCCTGGAACTAAGAGGTGAAGAAGGATCAGCCACTCTCACCATTACTCCTAATGATCCACTGGAGGAATTTATTCATCTCACCCCATGCCTTTCACCCTATTAGATTAGAGGCTTCCCAGGGATGTGAGGTGGGAGGTTGGGAGGCATATTTGTACCAGCAAGGTTCTGCTGGATTTGATGTTATATCTACTGCCTAAGCATTTATATTCCGTGAGCCAGTGAGCCACAATGAACTCTATTGTGATCGTTTTCAGGATAATTGACCCTGATTCCTATGAGGAGCTAGGGTTGCTGCTGCACAATGGAGTAAGAAAGGAGCACGTGTAGAAACTCTGGAGATCTGGGGCTTCTTGCCAAGTTGAAATACAAGCAGGCCATGCAGAAACCATGTCCTGATGGGGGTGAGGGACTCAGCCTCCAACTCCACAGGGATGAAGAATGTAGGTTTGCTCCAGGGGGAGGGGAATCTGGAATGGGTGTGGGGGAAAGAGACAAAGCACATTGATAATGGTGTTGTGACCACATGCATCTGTGGAGGCTTGGCTCCATTAACTGAGTCTTTTGTAGAGCTTGTCACTGACCACCACATCAAAGACCCTCTGACTGACTGGACTCCGCAGAGGGCATGAGAACATTTGAGTGGTGTAAGGAGTAGACCTTATGGAACATTTCTCAGGCCTCATGTCTTCTATCCCTTCAGTTCACCTTTTCACTGCTATGGTTTATTGCTTCATAGTGAGCAGTTCCATGCAGGAATAACCTTCCACCACCTTAGTCCAGCTGCACTTTATTTGTCACTTTCTGCCTCAGGTCCTTTCTGAAGCCATTCTGTGAGATGACTGCTGCACCGGTCTGGCACCTGCTCACTCATGTACAACCTAGGAGAGGGAATTAATAGCCCCTGTGGCGACCCTCGATCTATGGGAGATAGAAATCAGTGAGTAAATAGGTCCCTCCATCTTTCCTTCCATCGGTGGACAATTCTGAGGTGTATTCCACATAGCTCCTTAGAGGGCCCCAGGGAGATTGAACCCCAGTTGCCCATGGCAGTACCCAGGTCAGTAAAGCACCCTGTTATCAACTTTTCTTCCACTCCCTGCTTTATGCTTCCTTTTCCCATGGTAATGAACCCAAATAAACTATTTGCATGCAAAACCTCAAGTTTTTTTCTGGCTAAGATATGTGTGTTACTTGGGGAAAATGGAGATGGGGATAAAGCTGCTGATATGGGTGTGGAAAGGTATCCCAGGAAAATTATCATTTATGCTAAATGCTGTTTATGTAAAAACACATAGATATGTAAAGAGATGCATGCAAAAATGTCACCAAAATATTAATGCTAATTATTATGGTAAGATGACAAGATAATTTTTATTACATTTTTATATTTCAGAAGTTTCATATTTTATAAATGGTTTGAGTTGTTCACAATGAATGTGTGATATTTACATAATATAATTAGAGAAACGCAGTAAAAATGGGAGTATAAATAATGAGACAATAAATAGATCTTGGGGCCAAGGTGGTATTTCTCACTTTAGACATCTACACATAAAAATCTTTTTTTCCTGAAGCCAGAAAGCAAACCCTTCTCTATAGAAGTAAATTGAAGTTTTACCTTGTCAAAACAAGTGTCAAGGCATGAGCAGAGCCCACTAGTTGCATAGCAAGGGCTGGACTTCAGTCTGAGCTCCACTGGAACCTCTTGCTATCCTCACACTCCATCCTCCAACCTTGCTGAAATCACATAACTCCAACTCCCACTTGGAGAAAAAGAAAAAAAAAATATCCTAAACTCTTAGGCATTTGGTATTTCCTCAAAATTCTTAATTATGAGCGATAACAAGAGGCATTAAATTGACTTATGTGTTCCAAAGGCTGATTTGGGCCCTATGAGGAATGATGGCATCTATTTTCAATTTTCTTTCCTCCACTATCCCTCCTTCTGATCCACAGTTTCAAGTCTTTTATTTATAATTGTCCTTAATATAGCTTGGTTCAGTTCCTAACTAGAACGTGCACTGGGAAGGAATTGAGACAGTGTTTTTGAGTGGTGGGGAAAGTGATTGAACCCCTTTTATGAACTAGGTTGAATTTTGGAAAATATAGGCAACTTCCTATTTCTTTTTAAAGATTTTTTTATTTATATAAGAACTGGAGTATAGTCAGAGGCATGGGAGGGTGAAAGAAATCACCAGAGACAGAGTGGGGAGCAGAACAGGCAGACAGACAGAAGACACTGCTGAGGGGAGCAGCGGGAGAGGCAGGAGAGGTCTGCCGTGCCATGTGTGTTTCTCCCTGGGCGGCTGGGAATCAAACCCACACTGCAGAGGCTGCAGACAGCTTCACAGTGCAGTGCTCCACCTGCTGCACCACTAGGGAGGCCCTCAACTTTCTATTTCACACCCATCACAGAAGAAATCTTCTGGGTGAAGATTCTAAGTATGAAGGATTTTGAAATGTGTACTGGAATGAAGAAGGTTGGGGAAATCAGTTCCAAAATCATCAGGTGACAGCAGCTTCAAATATTATTAAATCCTGACTTGAGAATTGAAGAAAATTTCCCACGGGGGAAAAAAAAAATGGAATGAAAGTTGATACTTGGCACTTGATTCTACAATCCAGAAGAAAGAAAAGGCAAACTTCCTGTAAACATCAGTTTTGAGACTTAAACACACCAGAAGCATCTTTTTTTACTTTAAGATGGATGTTTCTACCACCCTGTGGTGATTAAACAAACTTATGAACACTCTTTTAAGTTCAATATTCTCTATTGAAAACCATAACTTATCCCTCCCCCACCCCTCAAGTCATCCACTCTTTGTGAGAATAAATGAAACCATTGTTATTATTATTATCAAATGTTTATTAAATAATTTTGACCACAAGATATTGCTAAAAAATACATATATAATATATATATATAAATGTGTATATAAAAATATATGTATATAAATATATACAAATATGTATGTGAGTGTGTGTGTATATACAGAAATTTCCTATTTCTCCTTCACACTGCTTTCCCCAATGACATCAATCTTTGTGGAACCATCATTTCATAACATGATTACCCCTTCCCCACTCTTTTTTTTTTTTTTTTTTTTTTTTTTTTTATAGAGGCATGCTTTATTTATTTGTTTGCTGTTTGTTTGTTTGTTTTGTTTATACATGCACTGGGTACAGTCAGAAGCGCGGGAGGGTGAGAGAATTCACCAGAGCCAGAGCGGGGAGCAGAGCAGGCAGAAGGACCGAAGTACACTGCTGAGGGGAGCAGCGGGCGGCAGGAGAGGTCTGCGCGCCATGTGGGACCCTCCTCTGGTGGCCGGGAGCAGCCGGGGATCGAACCGGCGCCGCAGAGGCCGCGGGCAGCTTCGCAACCCAGCGCTCAACCGCTGCGCCACCGGGGAGGCCCCCTTCCCCACTCTTATCCCCCAGCCATCAGTCTTGGATTCTGAAAAAATCCTACTCTCAAGTGGCAGCATATTTGCAGCACAAGAATGAGAATCTGAGAATAAGAAGCCTTTCCTGGTTCCTGATCCACAGCTTATTGTCTTTATGTGATATGGCTTCTCAAGGACATAAAAAAATTCCCTCAAACAAAAGCCAATGGTTTATTTATATAAAGTAGAGGCAATGAACTCATGAATGCATGCATTTGCTTATTATTCTTCCTCGCAGAGGAGATGGATGGATGGATCTATTTATCTCTCTGTCTACACATCTCTCTCTCTCTGTCTCCTCACTGCCTCATCCCCTTCCCCTCAGTCTTTTTCGCCGCACCTAGGCCGTCTTTTCCTTTCAAGGACTTCTGACCCAAGATTTTGCCGAAAGCTGGTCTGCGGCACTGATTCAAGTAGGCCATCTGTGACTGCTTGCACTGTTTTCATTTGGCATTACTGGGCGGATTGTCAATAATTCCTTACGTGGACCTGCTTTACCCTTGTTGGCTACCAGAACTTAGCAGGCCTAGAAAAGCAGTGGGAGTGGGGGGGACAGTGAGAAAGAAGGCGGGGAAGACAGGGGGTGGCTAATGAGTCTCCTCAGTGAGCACACAAAACAGTGAAGGAATGAAATATAAGCAGGAAGTGAATTTGCTTCCAAGGGAAAATTGGTGGAAAATTATTTTTCCTCTGCTTTGGATTTCATTTTTAAAAAATGCCTTTCTCTTGGGCCTCCCCTCGTGGCCCAGCAGTTGAGTGCTGGGCTGTGAAGCTGCCTGCAGGCTCTGCAGCACCAGTTTGATCCTCAGCCACCGGCGAAGGTCCCACATGGCACACAGACCTCTCCTGCCGCCCGCTGCGCCCCTCAGCCATGTATTTCGTCAGTCTGCCTGTTCTGTTCTCCACTCTGGCTCTCGTGAATTCTCTCACCCTCCCGCACTTCTGACTGTACCCAGTGCTTGTATAAATAAATAAATAAATCTTTTAAAAAAGTGCCTTTCTCTTTAGTGAAGAAAAAAAAATTTAAAGGTAAACCCACAATGAGGCACCACTTCATGCCCATGAGAAAAGCCCATCTTGAAATAAAAAAAGACATCCCCTGCTCATGGATTGGAAGAATTAGCATTATTAAAATGGCCATCCTACCAAAAGCAATTTACAGATTCAATGCTATTCCAATAAAAATTTCAATGACATTCTTCAAAGAAATAGAACAATTATTGATGAAATTCCTATGGAATCACCAAAAACCCCAAATAGCAAAAGCTCTCCTGAAAAAAAAAAAAAGAAGGGAATGGAGGCATCAGACTTCAATTTATGCCACAAAGCCATAATCATCAAAACTGCATGGTACTGGAATAAGAACAGACACACGGACCAATGGAACCTAATAGAAAATCCAAAAATAAACCCACAGATTTATGGTCAGCTAATCTTTGACAAAGGAGCAAAGAATATGCACTGGAGCAAAGAAAGTTTGTTCAATAAATGGTGTTGGGAAAACTGAGTCGCTACATGCAAGAGAATGAAGCTTGACTACTACCTCACACCATACACAAAAACCAACTCAAAATGGATTAAAGAACTAGACATAAGACCTGAAAATACATAGAAGGAAATACAGGTGAAACACTACATGACATGCAACTCAAAGACATCTTTACAGACACATCACCCAAAGCAGTGAGAGTGAAAGCAAAGATTAACAGCTGGGATGACATCAAATTAAAGAGCTTCTGCACAGCAAAAGAGACAATAACCAAAACAAAGAGAAATCCCACCGACTGGGAGAAAATTTTTGCACACAACACTAATGATAAAGGACTGATCACAAAAATCTGCAAAGAGCTGATGAGACTTAACAACAACAAAGAAAATAATCCAGTCAAAAAATGGGCAGAAAAGATAAAAAGAAACTTCTTCAAAGAGGATATGCAAATGGCCAACAGGCATATGAAAAAATGTTCAACATCACTTGTAATCAGGGAAATGCAAATCAAAACTACAATGAGATACCATCTTACACCAGTGAGAATGGCACATATTAAAAAAACTAGCAACAACAAATGTTGGCGAGGCTGTGGAGAAAAAGGAACTCTTCTGCACTGTTGGTGGGAGTGCATACTGGTCCAACCACTATGGAGAGCTGTGTGGAGATTTCTTGACCTACTAAACATAGAGCTTCCAAATGATCCAGCAATTCCACTCCTAGGTATTTACCCAAAGGACACAGAAACAGTAATTCCAAAGGGCATCTGCAGGCCTATGTTTATAGCAGCACTATTTACAATAGCTAAGCTATGGAAACAACACAAATGCCCAAAAATAGATGACTGGATCAAGAAGATGTGGTACATATACACTATGGAATATTACTCAGCAATCAAAAAAGATAAACACATGCAATTTGCAGTAACATGGATGGAGCTAGTAGGGATCATGCTCAGCGAAATAAGTCAGAAAGAAAAAGAAAAATACCAGATGGTCTCACTCAGAGCAGGAATTTAGAAAACCAAAATAAGGGACCAGGAAAAAGACTAATTAATATGAAATCAAAATCAAAATCAACAAGCAACTATAAACCAGAGACACACTATGGGGAGGGCAGGGAGAGGAAGAACTCGGGTCAAAATAAGGGGGGGTGCAATTGTATGGGGAATATAACCAAAATGAAAATGCATACATTATCCAAAAATGAAAAATGATATAAGAATTATATAAAATAAAATATTAATTAAAAAAAGAGAAAAAAAGAAATGCTTTTATTCTTTTGGTGCAGCAGGAACATTGCTCCTCAAATAGTTTTTGCCCGTGGGATGAGGAGATGAGTGTTCTAACCTCAGTGTCTCTGACACTTACATCCATGAGCTCCTGCAAAGATTCACTTCTAAGACATCGTGGTTGTTTGAATGATTGTACCCAAAAGGTATTGATTAATGGATCCATGTTCACCCCCAAAGAAATTTCTAATGGGCTGCAACAAGGTTCTATCTGTAACTCTGTACACTTTATCATTCACTCACGAAGATGTGAAAGTCAGACACTGGATAATTAGAATACTAAAGCAATGGATATAGGGTGCAAAGGTGTTCTGAAGTTCAGTTAGTAAAAATGATGTCATAATCACAAGAATAGAAGAGGACATGAGACTAAACTGAGGTTTAAATATAAATGTTAAAGTGGGTTAAACTAATTGCTATTCAAAAAAAAAAAGAAAACTAAAACAATGTGTTCTCCAGTGAACACTGGCAGGGCTGTCCTTCCAGCACATCTTTTCTAGAAATTAACTCTCTACCTATACAGAATGTTAGCCACATAAGCACTTAAGGTACAACATGACGTAGGTGATAAGACCAGAAGTGGACACTTGACCCAAGAAAGAGAATCTGTTTCTGAGGATTCAAAAATCAGATCTGAGAATGGTAAGACAGTCCCGTTTAGGAAGTCTGGGGTCTAAGAGGTAAAACCTTGGGTTGGCAGGTAGCCATGTCTCCACTATGGGGGCAACACAGAGATCTATCTGTATAGACAGGAACAGGAGAGGCTTCTTTCTAATTTTAGTTTCCTTGGGTCAGTTGCTTCTGTGGCTGAGGTGCATCTTTATCTCTTGGTGTCATTCTACTGTAATAACCTGACAGAATCTAGTAAATTCCCTTTTAACTCAAGCTAATTAAGTTTCTGTCACTTGCAACATAAAATGTCAGTAATAATATTTAAACTTGACCTCCAACATAGTGTCTGGAATAAGGGTAGACTAATAATAAAGTATTAAATCTCTAGATAGTACTAATAAAGTATTAAATCTAAGCTCTGCCCTGATTATACTACGGTGGACTACAGTGGGTCATTTCCAGGTTCAGTTTTCTAAAGATGACTGTCAAGGGATAGGTCTAAAGGAAGAGGATGTAGCTGTACAGAAATGTTTGAAGAGTTGTCATGTGGAAAACAGGGAAGCTGGTCTGTGTTATCCAATGAACAAAATTTACAGCAAAAGTTGAAGGCTGGAATATAATATAAAGTTTCCTTTCTCAGCATTAGAGCTATCCTGTAATGGATGGATTATCTAGTGGAAGATCAAGGCTATCATCAATGGGAAGATTGCATCATGATTTGGATATTTACTTATTTGGTAATTTGAAATAGGTAGCAATTAATTGTTAGTTTATAATTTATTGAAGATTTTCCATACGTGAACTGTTGTGTTTGACATATGCTTTATATGAATTTACTCATGTAAACTTCATAATGATCATATGAAATAAGGATTGCCATATCCATTAAAATTATTTATCAACTATTGTGACAAAGGGTAATACTGTGGCAATTTTTAAAATGCAAAAGCTAATTTATGGAATGATGCTACTGTTAGTTTCAATTGTCATAAGTACTTGTAATTTTACCATTACATGGAATATTTTAAGTTAATAGATAGTTCTCAATTTTGACTCAATTCTATAGCAAATTGTAACCTTTCAGATTTTTAATAAATATAAGCTATAGCACTTCCATTTCCATTATGATTAAGTTAGTTATAATTACTCAATTAACTCCCTGTTGTGCTTTCAGGAAGTGGTGAATAATGTGGTGATTAATGTCCTTTCATTGTTTTACATAGTAGGAAAACTGACTCTTGTCTTAATATTTCAGAGTTGTGAAATTCAATTATTTCATCTTTCACAGGTAGGTAAGACATGGAGTTATACTTACTTACTTTACTATGGATCAAATCCCCAAATCTTTAAATTTATCTGCTCCATAAAGATTCCAAAACAAACTACTAAGTGGTCTGCTTAACATCAGATTGAATGTGGAGGGAAGATAACCTAAAGTAGATAACTAGCCCAACTTACCATATTCTTTATAAAATAACAAAATATTATCTATCACACTAAATTCTAACATACATTTTTTTAGAGACTACAGAAATAAACCCTTATTTAAATGGACAATTAATCTATGACAAAGGAGCCAAAAGTATACATTAGAGAAAGGAAACTTTCTTCAACAAATGGTACTAGGAAAACTGGACAGTCACATGCAGAAAAATGTCTCATACCACATACAAAAGTTAATTCAAAATGGAATAGAGATGTGGATGTAAGATCTGAAGCCATAAAAAATACACAGAAGAAAACATAAGCAAAACACTCTACCACATTGACTTCAGGGATGTATTTGGGGAATTGACTCCAATGGCAAGGTAAACAGAAGCAAAAATAAACAAATGGGATGACACCCAACTGAAAAGTTTTTGCACAGTGAAATAAACTACCATTATAACAAAAAGATGTCCCACTGAGTGGAAGAAAATATTTGTATATCATATATCTGACAGGGGACTAATATCAAAGATCTACAAACTTCAACAACAAAAATTATCCAATAAAATCGACACTTCTCCAAACAAAACATATAGATGACCAGCAGGAACATGAAAAAATGTTCATCATCACTTTTCATCATCTGTAAATCAAAACCACATTGGGATACCACTTTACACTGTGAGAATGACCCATATTGAAAAGACTAGAACAAGTGTTGGGGAGGGTGTTGGTTGGA
This sequence comes from Talpa occidentalis, assembly GCF_014898055.3. Classification (NCBI taxonomy): domain Eukaryota; kingdom Metazoa; phylum Chordata; class Mammalia; order Eulipotyphla; family Talpidae; genus Talpa; species Talpa occidentalis. The sequence continues at coordinate 38,207,747 of NW_023602073.1, forward strand.
TTCAGACAGGGCTAGCCCTTATAGAAAAGAGTACAGAGCTTGCTCAAAATATTAAAAACAGATCTGATGGTTGATGCCACATTCCTAGGTATCTATCTGAAGTTACTTAGGCATGCACTAGAAGAATTACAAAAAGATTTATTCAAAGGAATATTTATACTCCTATGTTCGCTATACACGATTTGCATTGGTTATAGAAATAACCTCAATGAACTGGTCCAACCACTATGGAAAGCTGTGTGGAGATTCCTCAACCTACTAAAGATAGAATTTCCATATGATCCAGCAATTGCACTCCTATGTATTTACCCAAAGGACACAGAAACATTTATTCCAAAGAGTACCTGCACCCCTATGTTTATAGCAGCACTATTTTCAATAGCTAAGCTTTGGAAACAACCCAAATGCCCAAAAATAAATGACTGGTACATATACAGAAGATATGGTACATATACACCATGGAATATTACTCAGCATTCAAAAAAGAGAAACACATACAATTTGCAGCAACATGGATGGAGCTGGAAGGGATCATGCTCAGCGAAATAAGCCAGAAAGAAAAAGAACAATACTGGATGGTCTCACTCATAGCAGGAATCTAGAAAACCTAAATAAGGGACCAGGAAAAAGAATAACTATAAGAAAGAAAAAAATCAAAATCAACAAGCAACAATGAACCAGAGAAACACTATGGAGGGGAGGGCGGGGAAAGGAGGGATTGGGGTCAAAATCAGGGGGTTGCAATTGTATGGGGAATATAAAAATAAAAGAAATTAAAAAAAAAAGAAATAACCTCAGTGCTCAAGGATAGATGAGTGGGTAAAGAAGTTGTGGCCTATTTGTACAATGAATATTACTCAGTTTAAAAACAGATGAAAATTTGTCAGAACAGCATGCATAGAACTGGAGGGGATTATGCTAAGGAACTAAGAAGAAGAAAGACAAATACTGGATGATTTGATTCATATATGAAATACAGAGAAATAAATGAAAGGAACAGACAAAATTAAACCAAAACAAACTCTAGAAATATGACTGCAGAATAGAGGCTAGAGTGGGGATGAGTGGGAAGGAGGCCCCATTGTCTATGGTGGAGGATTCTAGGTATACATGTGTGGTAGGCCTGGTGTGGAAACATATAACTTATGAGGCATGAACCTATATCCCTTAATTGTATAAAGTGTTGCAAATCAATGTTCCCTCAAAAAGTTATAGAAACAGGGCCTCCCCTGGTGGCACAGGCAGTTGAGCGCAGCACTGTGAAGCTGTTCACAGCTTCTGCAGCGTCAGTTTGATCCTGACCGGCCGGCGAGGGTCCCACATGGCACGGCAGACCTCTCCTGTCTCGCCTGCTGCTCCCCTCAGCAGTGTGCTTCGTCTGTCTGCCTGTTCTGCTCCGGGCTCTGTCTCTGGTGAAGCCTCTCACCCTCCCACGCATCTGGCCTGTACCCCAGTTCTTGTATAAATCAATAAATAAATCTTTAAAAAAAAAAGTTATAGAAACATTAAAAATATATTTTACTTAAAGAAACTCTGCATTATCAATTTAATTTTAGACCCAATTTTTTTTACCAGACACTATAAAAATTCTGCTACAGTACATGATTTTTGCTTAATTTCCCTCATTCTCTTTTCCTAGTTTATCCTACATTTTTTTCTTTTGAAAATGTCTGCTTAAAAGACTATCCATAAATATACAAAGATCATAGCTAAACCAGATGCAGAGAGACTGTCAGTTAATGACAGATGCTGGAGATTCTTTTCAAATTAAATATTCAGGACCAGGTGGCTGAGTAGGCCTAACAAAAAAACACAAGCTTATGAGGGACAAAAAGATGGAGTCAGAAGAACTAGTTCTCATTTGGATAAATTTAAGTTATTTAATGAAAGCATGTAAGAAGGATTTGAAATCAAAGTCAAAGTGAAATTAAGTTAAATCATTTATTCACTTCTATACAAAAGGGAAATGTTATTGCAATTTGTAATATTTCTTTTCAAAATTAATACTTAGGACAAATGCTAGTATTTATAATATCAGCTAAAGGGAAAAAAAATCCCTTCATTATGCTTTAGTGAGAGCATAATATTCAGTCTGTTTCCGACTCCTACAGACTGGTAATAATTAAAATAATCAACTTTTCTTCATATGAGTTAAAGTAGAAATAGAATCTCATAAAATACATCATACTTCTTGTACTGAAAGATCTCATAGCTGAAATTCAGTTTGGTGCCTTACAGCTGCATGTAGTAAATGAACTATCCATGTAGTTTGACTTCACCCAGAAGCTAATGACCTCAGAAGCATTTTAAGATGTTTGTGAAACACAAATGAAGTGAGTCATCAGAGATATGCTGCAATATGTGTTTGAGATACATGCTCACACATGTGGATAATATTTGTTCCAAGCAGATGAATATTGCTGTTGCCAAAGTGGTCACTATTTTAGAAAGTAATCAAATGAAGACAACAGTGTGACCTAGGGAAGGTCACACTGTTGAGACTTAAATTTATTTCATAAAAAATTCCTTTTTTAGGGCCTCCCCGGTGGTGCAGCGGTTGAGCGCTGGGTTGCGAAGCTGCCTGCAGCCTCTGCAGCGCCGGTTCGATCCCCGCCTACTCCCTGGCCACAGGAGGAGGGTCTCACATGGCGAGCAGACCTCTTCTGCCGCCCGCTGCTCCCCTCAGCAGTGTACTTCAGTCCTTCTGCCTGCTCTGCTCCCCACTCTAGCTCTGGTGAATTCTCTCACACTCCCGTGCTTCTGACTATACCCAGTGCTTGCACTGTTGGTGGGAGTGCAAACTGGTCCAACCACTATGGAGAGCTGTGTAGAGATTTCTTGACCTACTAAACATAGAGCTTCCATATGATCCAGCAATTCCACTCCTAGGTATTTACCCAAAGGACACAGAAACATCAATTCTAAAGAGCACCTGCACCCCTATATTCATAGCAGCACTGTTTACAATAGCTAAGCTTTGGAAACAACGCAAATGCCCAAAAATAAATGACTGGATCAAGAAGATGTGGTACATATATACCATGGAATATTACTCAGCATTCAAAAAAGATAAACACATGCAATTTGCAGCAACATGGATGGCACTGGAAGGGATCATGCTCAGCGAAATAAGCCAGAAAAAAAAAAGAAAAATACCGGATGGTCTCACTCATAGCAGGAATCTAGAAAACTTAAATAAGGGACCAGGAAAATGAATAACTATAAGAAAAAAAAATCAAAATCAACAAACAACTATGAACCAGAGACACTTGGTGGGGGATGGGGCGCGGGGAGGGGAGGGATTGGGGGCAAAATAAGGGGGTTGTAATTGTATAAATAAATCTTTAAAAAAATTCCTTTTTAAAGTATACAATAGAAGATACTGAGAAAATAGTCTTTTAAAAATATTTTGGAAATATTTATAGACTCAAATTATTTAGATGTGCTCTAGAACTTTGTTAGTGGGTATGATGAGGCATCTTCATATCAAGGTGTGGAAAATTGTTCCAAAAATCTATATGGTATTGTAATCCAATGATAATTCCAAGAACTTTTTATTACAGTTTTGATTTGCATTTTTCTGATGATAAGTGACAATGAATATTCTTTTCCTTTGATGTCTTCTTCTGCTATCTCATTTTTGTATTTTCACTGAATGGGAACAAAAACCAATGTTTAGTTTTCCACTGAAATAACATTGGCTCACAACACTGTCTATGATTCAGAGGTATAGGTTTACACCTCTTTAGGTATATTTTACCACACCACACCCACCACCAGGCACCCTCACTCCTCCACATTTTCCCCCTGTGTCTGTTCGCCATCTGTATGTCTTAATTGGAGAAGTGTCTATTTTGTTCTTCTGCCCATTTTTTGATTAGATTATTTGCTTTTTTTTTGTTAAGTTGTATGAGTTCTCTGTAGAGTTTGTGTAGATTTTGGTAATCAATCTTTTGTAGAATGTATGATGTACAAATACTTTCTCCCTCTCAGTAGATATCTTTTATTTTAATGATAGTTTATTTTAATGATATTTATTTCACTGTGGAGAAGCTTTTAGTTTGATATAAAGCCATTTGTTTATTTTGTTTTTGTTTACCTTGCCTTTGAAGTCAAGTCCCCCAAAACATCTTTGAAGCCAATGTTGTGGAGTGTTTTGTCTATGTTTTTCTTCTATATATTTTATGACTTAAGGTCTTACATTCATGTCTTTAATATATTTTGAGTTTATTTTGGTGTATGGTGTGAAACAGTGGTCTAGTTTAGTTTCTCTGCATTTGGTTGTCCACTTTTCCCAGTGTCATTTATTGAAGGGACTTTCCTTTTCCCAATGTATACTCTTGGCTCTTTTGTCAAATATTACTTGTCTGTATAAGCATGGGTTTATTTCTGGGTGTTTAATTGTATTCCAGTGGTCTACTTGTCTGTTTTATTCAATTACCATACTGTTTTTATTACTATAGCTTTGTGGTATAGTCTGAAGTCTAGTACTGTAATTCTTCCATTCTTTTTGGTTTGGATTGCTTTAGCAAGATATCACCCACCTCACACCTGTGAGAATGGCCCATAACAAAAATATCAGAAACAACAATATTGGTGAGGAGAAAAAGAAACCATCACATACTGTTCATGGGACTGTACACTGGTTCAGCCTTTATGGGAACAGTATGGAGGTTTCTCAAAAAAGTAAAATATATCTTCCATATGGTCTGGCAATTCCATTCCTAAATATCTATTTCCCAAAATACAAAAACACTAACTTAAAGAGATAGATGAATTCCTATCCTAATTGCGGCACTCTTTATAACAGCTGAGCTGTGGAAGTAGTCTAAGTTCCCAAGGACTGATGGGTGAATAAAGAATTTATGGTAAATTTACACAATGAAACACTGTTCACCTACCACAAAAAAATGCAGTCATGCCATTTGCAACAACATGGAGGGAACTGATGGAACTGGAGGGGATTACACTAAGTGAGGTAAGTTGGAGAAAGACAAATACTGGATGATTATACTCATATACGGAACATCAAAACAAAGGAACGGACACAATTAAATCAAACCCTAGAAATCCTACCATAGAATTGAGGTTACCAGAGGGGGCGTTGCGGGAGAAAAAGGGGGGAACCACAATGGACTGATGGACGGTTGTGGGTGCTTTGGTGGTTGGTGTGGAATGACAACATGCAAATGAAGGGGTGTGGGGGTAAGTAGGGGGGAAGCTTCAGGCTTTGCCGCCCTCCCATTGCACATGTGCACTCGGCCAAACGGCGTGGCGTGGCGTGCGTGGCGTCGTGCGTGGCATGCGTGGCGTGGCATGCGTGCGTGCCATGTGTGGCGTACGAGGTGTGGCGTAGTGTGCGTGGCGTGGCGTGCGAGGCGTGGCGTGGCGTGCGTGGCGTGCGTGGCGTGGCGCAGCGCAGCGCAGTGTGGTGCGGTGCCGAGGCCGGAGGAGGGGCTGGAGTGGCCCAGCTGACGGAGCGCGATGGCTGAGCGCGGAGAGCGTGACGACACCAACGGGGCTGCTGGAGCCGGTAATGAACCTCCCCGGGGTGGCGGGTTGCCCAGTTCTTGCGTGTGTAAATAAATAAATCTTTAGAAAGAAAACATTTGCCCAACAGAAGGTGTCCTTGGGGGACGTCACACGTTCTCTCAGAGAAAACCCCTGTTCCCGTCTCTGTGTGACGCGCCCGCGCTGGTGCTCGTGACCGTCTTCGCGGTCACCCGGCGGCGGGTCGCGGCTCCTCGTGGTTCTCGCGTCCCCGCCCCGCCCAGCGCGAGTCCCCGGGCCTGGGCCCGAGACAGACGGGGACGCGCGAGGCCCGGACACTCCCCGCGGGGATGCGGGTGACTGGACGGGCGTGTCCACTTCTGGTGCAGAGACTCCCTGGGTCCTGCTCCCTGGTGAGCTTGGCGGGTCCTCGAGGTCACTTTCGAGGGTGAATATGAAGTTAGAGAGATTGGGGGGGGGGTAAATTTGAGAACTGCCCCTTCTTGTGTAACTGTGCAGACTTAGGCAAATCATTTTATTTCTCTGAACCTCAGATTCTTCAGTAACACTTTTCTTAAAATACCAGCCCCCCAGGAGGAGTGTGAGGAGGAAATGGAATGATGCGTGTGAAGAAGTGAGTGCAGTGTTTGTCAGGAGATGGTTCCACCATTCTCCTTCCTGATCCCACAGGAAAGAAGGTAATCCTGGTGATAATAATGCAGTGCACTTTGTAGTCATGTAGACATTACAAAGGAAATGTCACACTTTCGCAGTTCTTAAAAATTAGAGTTTGAAAATAACTTTAAAATTGCATTGCTTTTGTTTTTATCTTTTTTTTTAAACGGAGGTCAAGTGACTTTATGCAAAGTATCCACAGTCACCCAGCTAGGTAATGGCGAGATAATTCAAACATGGGTGATATTTTGTTCCTAAATATGCTTTTTTGGATATCTTCTCTTTATTAAGTATGTCTTAAAGTAATTGCACTTTATAATCACAAACCAATGCAAGATTTTCTCATCTAATTCCTACAAAAATATCTAGGTAGGTAGCATTATTTTCCCCATTAAGAAATCAGAATGGGGCCTCCCCGGTGGCGCAGCGGTTGAGCGCTGGGTTGCGAAGCTAACTGGCCTCTGCAGCGCCAGTTCGATCCCCGGCTGCTCCCCGGCCACTGGAGGAGGGTCCCACATGGCGCGCAGACCTCTCCTGCCGCCCGCTGCTCCCCTCAGCAGTGTACTTCAGTCCTTCTGCCTGCTCTGCTCCCCGCTCTGGCTCTGGTGAATTCTCTCACCCTCCCGCGCTTCTGACTGTACCCAGTGCATGTATAAACAAAACAAACAAACAAACAAACAAATAAATAAATAACATGCCTCTATTAAAAAAAAAAAAAAAAAAAAAGAAATCAGAATGGAGCTTCAGAGAAGTTAGGTAATATCTGCAAGTCTTCAAATTATGAAGTACCCTCTGAGAACTGCTTTATATATATTCCATGAAATTTGGCATTGTGTGTTTTATTATGAGTTTGTTCAAAATATTTTCTAGTTTTGCTTGTGATTTGTTTGACCCAAGAAAATGTGGTTTTGTGTATTAAGTGTATTAAAAATGTGTCTTAAATTTCTGAATATGTGGAGATTTAATGGATTTGAACTGTCCAATATGATATTCATTGGTCAATTGTGGATATTTAATTTATTTAAATGAATTCAAATTAAAATTCAGGACCTCCCGGGTGGCGCAGTGGTTGAGCGCTGAGTTGCGAAGCTGCCCTCAGCCTCTGAGGCGCTGGTTCGATCCCCGGCTGCTCCCCGGCCACCGGAGGAGGGTCTCACATGGTGTGCAGGCCTCTGCTGCCGCCCGCTGCTCCCCTCAGCAGTGTACTTCGATCCTTCTGCCTGCTCTGCTCCCCCCCTGGCTCTGGTGAATTCTCTCACCCTCCCACGCTTCTGACTGTACCCAGTGCATGTATAAATAAATAAATAAATCTTTAAAACAAAAAAAGAGCAATTATAAAAAAAAAGACTGAAGTGTCTTTTAGAAAAAAAATTAAAATTCAGTGGCTAAACCATTCTAGCCAAATTTTAATTGCTTAAAAGTCATATATGGATAATGGGTACCATATTTGGGTGGTACAGATATAGAACCTTTTCATCATTACAGAAAATTCTATTGTAATATTTTGTTAATGATTTCTAATCTAATACTGTTACAGTATTAGATTTTGTTTGTATGCTTTGTTTGTATGATTTTGACTTTTGACATTTATTGAGACTTGTTTTATGTCTCAGAGTATAGTCTACCTTGGTGAATTTTTCAAGTGCACATGAGAAGATTACAATTCTTTTCTGTTCTTGGGTGTAGTGTTCTATAGCTTTCAACTAAGTTGATTTATATCTCTGATGTCGTTGTTAAATTTTTGTCTTGTCAATTGCTGAGGTACAGGTGCTAAAATCTGCAACAATAATTTGGATCTGTCTATACTTTTTATTAGTTCATGACAGAACTAATAATATGACAGCTTTAAAATTTTTAAGTTTTCTTGATGACTTAACCCTTTTATCATTATGAAATGCCTATCTTGGGAATACTCTTTGAAGTCTACTTCTATTATAAAATATGGTAATGGAAGATGTTTTATGATTAGTATTTCAATTCTATATATTTTCCATTCTTTCATTTTCAGTTTTTCTGTTGTCTTTTTTTTTTTTTTTAAAGATTTATTTATTTATTTATACAAGCACTGGGTACAGTCAGAAGCGCGGGAGGGTGAGAGAATTCACCAGAGCCAGAGCGAGGAGCAGAGCAGGCAGAAGGACCGAAGTACACTGCTGAGGGGAGCAGCGGGCAGCTGGAGAGGTCTGCCGCCATGTGGGACCCTCCTCCAGTGGCCTGGGAGCAGCTGGGTATCGAACTGGCGTTGCAGAGGCTGAGGGCAGCTTCGCAACACAGCGCTCAACCACTGTGCCACCGGGGAGGCTCTGTTGTCTTTTTTTTTAAGATTTATTTATTTATGCACACAAGAACTGGGGTGTAGACCAGAGGTGCAGGGATTGGGGGGGTGAGAGGATTCACCAGAGAGAGTGGGGAGCAGAACAGGAAGATCTACTGAAATATACTGATGAGGGGAGAAGTGAGCGAGACAGGAGAGGTCTGCTGTGCCATGTGGGTTGCGCCCTGGCTGGCTGAGGGTAGAACTCATGCTGCAGTGGTTGGGGAGAGCTTGATAGTGCGTGTCTTTAACCCCTGCGCCACCAGGGAGGCCCCCTTTTCTGTTGTCGCGATGTTTAAAGAGTGTTACTTGTCAAAAACATCTACTTTGATGTTGCATTCTTTAGCCAGTCTGAGTCTGAATCTTTTAATTTCTTTTTTTAGTTATTATTAGTATATGTGGGTTTTAAACTACAATGCTGATATTTGATTTTTATTGTTGCATTTGCTCTTTCTTTGTTCCTCTCTTTTTATTGTTAATTAAGTATTTTTAGGTCTTCATTTTTTATTTTCTATGTTTGGTATTATCTTTAGTTATATCATTTTATGTTATGTTCTTAGTGGTTGATTTAAAAATTACATTATACATCTCTAACTTGTCATATGTATATAATAACAAAATTCTGTTACTTTACAATGTAAGGATATTAAAATAGCATATTTTAATTAATCACTCTCTCTTCCCCTGTGCTCTGTCTTGCCACACATTTTTTTATTTCTAAATATGGTACAACCTAACATTACCTTGTTACTATTTTTACCTTATAAGAGTAATAGTCTTTAAAATGTATGTATTTGTGTGTGTATGTGTTTGTCACTTATATCTACTGATATGTCTTTTCTTTTTCCAGTGTTCTTCACACCTTCCCAAATAACGGGGTCTCTACTTGTTATTTTTCTTTTTGAACTAAACATTTTAGTGTTCCTTTTGTATTCTTTGAACTAATACATTTTAGTATTCCTTATCGAAGTCTATTTAAGACAATTTCTTTCACCTTTTCTTTGGGGAAATATCTTTATTTTTGAAAGATAATTTAACTAGTTCTAGAATTCTAGACTAATATGTTTTTCTGTTTAACACTTTAAGGTTGTCATGGCCGTGTCTTCTGGTCTCTATTGATTCCAATGAGGAGATATAACTTCTATTGTTTTTCTCCTTTCTGGAATGTGTTTTCTTTTCTCTTGTGGCTTTTAAGATTCTTCTCTTCGTGTTTGATTTTAAGCAGTTAGACAGTGATGTATAATTTTGGCATTTCTTTGTATTTATTCTTCTTTAGGTTTCTGAGTCTATTGAATCTTGGGTCAATGGCTTTCATATGTTCTAGGCCATTACAGTATTTCTCCTGGAAATCAAGTTATGTATTTATTAGCATGTTTGTCTTGAACGCAAATATGTTTTAAAATCACATTGTCTGTTTTCAATGACACTGATTCCTCTGCTGTATACAACATAATAAACTCATTGACAGTATTATTTATCTGTAATATATCTTTGATTTCTAGCACTTGCATTTGACTCTGAAATTGTCCAAACATGTTCACTTATTCTATTTCTTTCATCTTAAATATTTATAAACATTATTTTAAAGTGTCTGCCTTATAATTCCAACAACAATTTCATTCTTTAGGGAAGGTTTCATTTACTGTTTTCTCTTTGAGGAAATATTAGTTTTCTTTTTCTATGTGTTTTATAATTTGATTTTGATTAAGATTAAATTCAGACATCATCAATTGTAAAGGAATAGTAGAGTCTGAAGAAAACAGCAATCATCTCTAGAGAAAGGGCAGACTTTTGTTATCTGGCACACCATTAGTGAGAAGATTTGAGACAATCTAGTCAGTAGTGGAGCTAGACCTGTAAGGTTTTGTGGCTTTAGTTATTCAGTTCACTATAGGTTTCAGGTTACGTGGTAGAGGAATCACAACTTTGTGTAGGGGAAGAGAGGAAGTTTCTCCCTACCCCTTTGGGTTCTTTTAGACTGACTGAACAACAAAGTAATGTCAGATACATCAGTAGGAAAAAAAACAATATTGAGTTACATACATATGGAGAATTTTTTTTAATAAAGATTTATTATTTATTTATACAAGTACTGGGTACAGTCAGAAGCGCGGGAGGGTGAGAGAATTCACCAGAGCCAGAGGAGAGAGCAGAGCAGGCAGTCTGACGAAATACACTGCTGAGGGGAGCAGCGGGCGGCAGGAGAGGTCTGCGCGCCATGTGGGACCCTCGCCATGCAGCCAGGAATCAAACTGGTGCTGCAGAGGCTGAGGGCAGCTTCACAACCCAGCACTCAGCCGCTGTGCCACTGGGGAGGCCCACATATGGAGAATTTAAGTGGATGTGAATTCCAGGGTCAGTTGGGGCAAATGAAGGTCTACGTCCTTAGCTAAGGAATAAGATAGAGGCCAGGGCCTTCAAGGAGAGAGGAAGGGAACTCACATTATGAGGACTGGGTGACTCACATGACAAAGACCAGATTTTTTAATTAGGTGTTTGCCCTGCCTCTTAGATAGGTTTCTACCATCGAAGGGTTCTTTCTGGTAAAAAGCCTAATTCTGAATAATAGTCTCAATTTTCATTTTTCTTTTTTTTTATATATTTTTTTATAGAGGCATGTTTTATTTATTTATTTATTTGTTTGTTTGTTTTGTTTATACATGCACTAGGTACAGTCAGAAGGCCGGAGGGTGAGAGAATTCACCAGAGCCAGAGCAGGGAGCAGAGCAGGCAGAAGGACCGAAGTACACTGCTGAGGGGAGCAGCGGGCGGCAGGAGAGGTCTGCGCGCCATGTGGGACCCTCCGCAGGTGGTGTGGGAGCAGCCGGGGATCGAACCCAGCCCTGCAGAGGCTGTCGGCTGCTTCGCAACCCAGCGCTCAACCCCTGTGCCACCGGGGAGGCCCAATTTTCATTTTTCAAGATAGTTAAGGGAGTGGTAAAGTTTTCTCCTATGAGAACCTGCAGGGTCTTTATTAACCTTAGTTTGAAATAATCCACATGCCAAATTGACACATCTCCATCAAGCCTCTTCTAAAACACTTAGAGAGGCCTATCCTCCACTTCCCTTTAGCAGAAACTGGGATATGAACACCTGGGAGTATTTAATCACTTCTTTTTTTTTTAAAAGATTTATTTATTTATGCATACAAGAACTGGGGTACAGGCCAGAGTTGTGGGGGTGTGAGGATTCACCAGAGACAGAGCCTGGCACAGAACAGGCAGACTGACTGAAATACATTGCTGAGGGGAACAGCAGGCGAGTCAGGAGAGGTCTGCTGTGCCATGTAGGTTGCTCCCTGGCTATGGATCATACTCATGGTGCAGTGGCTGTGGGTATCGTCATAGGTTACATCTTTTTTTTTTTTTAAATAAATTTTATTTTTATATTCCCCATACAATTGCAACCCCCCATTTTGACCCCAATCCCTCCCCTCCCACTCCTCACCCCCCAAAAAGTGTCTCTGGTTCATAGTTGTTTGTTGATTTTGATTTTCACTTTCTTATAGTTATTCAATTTCCTGGTCCCTTATTTAAGTTTTCTAGATTCCTGCTATGAGTGAGACCACCGGTATTTTTCTTTTTCTTTCTGGCTTATTTCGCTGAGCATGATCCCTTCCAGCGCCATCCATGTTGCTGCAAATTGCATGTGTTTATCTTTTTTGAATGCTGAGTAATATTCCATGGTATATATGTACCACATCCTCTTGATCCAGTCATCTATTTTTGGGCATTTAGGCTGTTTCCAAAGCTTAGCTATTGTAAATAGTGCTGCTTAGCTATTGTAAATAGCTATTGTAAATAGGGTGCAGGTGTTCTTTGGAATTGATGTTTCTGTGTCCTTTGGGTAAATACCTAGGAGTGGAATTGCTGGATCATATGGAAGCTCTATGTTTAGTAGGTCCAGAAATCTCCACACAGCTCTCCATAGTGGTTGGACCAGTTTGCACTCCCACCAGCAGTGCAGGAGAGTTCCTTTTTCTCCACAACCTCGCCAACATTTGTGTTGCTAGTTTTTTTAATATGTGCCATTCTCACTGGTGTAAGATGGTATCTCATGGTAGTTTTGATTTGCATTTCCCTGATTACAAGTGATGTTGAACATTTTTTCATATGCCTGTTGGCCCATAGGTTACATCTTAACCCCTGCGCCACCAGGGAGGCCAATCACTTCTTTCTTACCTTCATGTTTAACAGGATCTGTTTGCTTTTGCTTTATTCCTCTGTGGTGGTAGTCTCCTGAAAAAGGTTCACATAGACTTTTTCTAAGATATCTAGATTCCCCCCCATATATGTTATCTTGATATGTAGAACTAGGATCAATTGAGATCCTCAACTGAAACTGTTACTACTTCTTCAAGAATGATTATCTAGATTTACTAAATTAAGGATATTTCCAGAAACAACCCCTTTTTTTTCCCCTTTTTAAAATCAGAGGAACCTACCTTAAGGCAGGACAAACATCCAGAGGGAAGATTTTGTCATATGAAATTGTTCCCTCCTCATCACGTGAAATGACCCCCAACCACCTTATACTTTAGATCCCTTCACACAGAATATAAACCGCAGACGTGCATCATTTATTTTAGAATTTATAATGTAAATTCTCCATATATCTGTTATTAAATTTGATATTTTCTCCTACTTATCTGTTTGATATAAATGTATTTGTCTAGTGTCGGAAGAACCCAGGGGGGTGGGGAAAAATTCCCCCCTGTCTCCTAAGAGAGGTATCCACGCTCCTGCCCTCTACCACTGTACATGGTCCCTTCCTAGTACTCAGTGCAAAGTCTGGGGTTTCTCTCCATATCCCTGTTCTGCCCTTAGTCTTCAGGGGGTCTTTTGTAGTTGTGTTTGGGGTGGGCTGTCTACCTCCATTTCCTGGTCCTTCCCTCAGTGGGGAGAAGAACCTAACCCAAGGGAAGGCCCATGTGTATCTCTGGGGTGACTCTGAGTTCTCCTGGAATTACTCTCAGTTCTCCTCAGACTCCCATCTGTACCTGGGGACAGAGAGTAGCTGTTTTTCTCAGTTCTGCAGCTCCTCACCCAGAGGTACATGCTGCTCATCAGCAGCACCATGACGTGGGTGTTCGGGACTTCCCCTAGTTCTTCCTCTCTGACTTCAGCAGGATTTCCATGCCTGAGTTCAGGGTCTCTCAGTTATCTCCCTGCCCCCTCAAGCTGTCCTGTGAAGGTCCATGGAAAAGGGCCAAAGGATAGGTGCAGGCCCCTGTGTCTGAGCTCTTGGGGATTCTAAACCCTTTAAAATCGCCTTGAAGGCTCAGCTGCTTTTTTTTTCAGCTTCCTTTTCCATTGGATTTGCTGCTCAGGAAAAAAGCCGCTCTCCTAGGAGGTTGTTGTCACTTTTTGGATCCGGTTCATTAGGCTTTTTTTACAACCTGAATTCTCTTCAGGCTTAAAAAAACATGATTTTTGTAGATTATCTGGGTCGCTCTTCTTAAGGTAGGAGCAGTGTTCTCTTGTGGATGTGAAAGTCAGGATAGCTTTTTCTATCATGTTTAATGTTGAAATGGTTACAAGTGAACGCTAATTGACTTTTTAATGCATTCTCTTGAAATTCTCATCATCACCATTACAGTTTTGCACATAGGTGATAACACCTTGAAACCATTTTTTCACAGCCTATTCAAACACTTGCAAGAGTAAATTTATGTTTAAAGATTTTAATAGTTTTTCCTTTTCCTTTATTGACAAATGATGTTAAATTTTAGCTTGCAATAATGCAGAGTTCAAAAACTATATTTTACGTATCAAATATTTGAAAGTAGCAATGAAACTCTATTTACAGAATATGAATACAGTCATCTGAGAAGCTAGCTAGATTGCCAGTAAGAGCACATCAGCCACAAAGCAACATTTATCCAATTTATGTGAAAGAGATTTGGAGTTATATTGTGTGGGCTCATACCTGAAAGGTGTCCTGACCACCTTCACCCCGACAACTTGCACCTTTGGGCATTTGGAATACAAACTTGTGGTTGCATGGGTTTCCTTGTCCATGATGGGTAGTGGCATGCTTTGCAGCTGGCTGCCGATGTAGATGGAACTATTCTGAAAGCCATCCGAGAGAACAGTGGGCCTGTTCTGAATTTGGCTTCTCTTAGGTATACATGTGTAGATCCCAATAGAGATGAATTCTTGTCTATTAAAACTCAGCTCAGAAATCAACTCCTTTCTGAACCCCATTTTCTCCCCTACTTCCTCGGACACTTTTACACATAATTGCTCTTAAATTTACATACACACCTTTGTGCCTACACCTCCTAGGTTGAACTACAATCTGTGTAACAGTCTATACCCATTCTACTTACTAAAGAATTCCTCCCAGGCCTCCCCTGGTGGCGCAGCGGTTGAGTGCTGGGTTGCGAGGTTGCCCGCAGCCTCTGCGGCACCGGTTCAATCCCCAGCTGCTCCCTGGCCCCGGAGGAGGGTCCCACATGGCGTGCAGACCTCTCCTGCCGCCTGCTGCTCCCCTCAGCAGTGTACTTGGGCCCTTCTGCCTGCTCTGCTCCCCGCTCTGGCTCTGGTGAATTCTCTCACCCTCCGGTGCTTCTGACTGTACCCAGTGCTTGCATAAACAAACAAACAAACAAACAAACAAGTAAATAAATAAAAAGAATTCCTCCCCTTTAGACCTCATCATGCTTGGGTCACCCTTCAGGGAGTCCTGAAAAGAACTTGTGTTTCTACCACTTCTGACTTCCTTAATTGTGCAGGGGGCTGAGGGAACCAGTACCTCCCCATCTTGTTAAACCATCAGCACACACCACTTGAGAAGCTCAGAGACAGAGCTTAATGTCACACTGCTCCAGGTCACTTAGCCTCCCATCTCTACTTTTACTCAATCCTGTGTTCTGAGCTCTGTTTCCAGTTATCAAGTTGGCAGATAAAATGCATATAAAAATTTTAGATTAACAATGCAAGTGAAATCTTACTCTAAGCATGTCTCAAGTAGTGTACTAGACCTATACACTATTCATTCTTTATTTGACATTCTTTTTCGTTCTAGCATTCAACTAGCCTAGAGTTAATCAAACCTGATAATTTAGACTATTCAAAGATTTTTATTCTTATTTTTAATTTTTTAAATTGTAGATTCCTGTATTTTTATTCATTAAATTTGGACACTCTTCTCACTAGGATAAAGTTAGTAATAAGGTAAACCCCTGACTATTTTAGTCCTTGATGAGTGATGTTGAGTTAGCCAGCACATTCAAACTTTTGTGTCCTTCTCAGTCCACTGACAGGGTTGGGTGAGACTCAAGGAGATAATAAATGTAAATGATGTTGGTGTAATATAAGTTGCTCTACAGAGGTAAAAGTCAGCATGATGATTACAGAAAATGACAGAATCTAATTAAAGTGCCTGGGTCTTTAAACAGTCCTTTTGCACTGCTTTCATTTTAGGCAGTTTAGCTGTCATTGGGGGAGGCAGAAGAGTGTCCTGGGGGATTTTTAAACCTGAGTCCTGGATTTGAATCATGACTGCCACTTAATGTGGTGGGACACTGTCCAAAGTATTTGCCGTTTCTATACCTCAGCCTCTCTCTTTGTAAAATTGAGGTACTGTTAGTATTAGGGGGAAATGATGTCCTGAGCTAATCCCATACAGGCTTTGTGGACCCCACCCCCACTCCAGACTAAAGCCATCAAGACATTGGGAAGACAAATCCCGTCACCACCAAAGGGAGGGTGGCTGGGACCTGAGGGTGGAGTTGGGCAGCCAGGTTGGATATAAAAACCAAACATGTGGGCCTTGGGCTGGCTAGCTGTCGCTCGCCTCCTGGCTACACAGCTCCTGGCTTGCAGCCAGCTCTCAGAGCGCCATTTTGGGATTCCTGATCGGCGGATCGGGTAGGACTCATTTAAAACTTTGTCTCCCACTTTTCTCCCTGAGCTGTACATTTCCTCATTTCCCTTCCCTTGTAAATAAACCTTTTATTAACCTTTCGCATGTGCCTGCAGTAGAGCATTGATAAGTCCTTTAAAGCGCGTGGGTGAGGACCCACAGTCAGGCACCCCGTTTTGTATCGGGGTTGCTCTACACAGTTGCACAGCTAGCACTCAGTATAGCACCCACAGGTATCCAGTTCTCAAAGCCCTAGCATATCACTACTGTTTCACTAAAAGGTAACTTTGTGTTCCTGCTATCACATCACATAGGAGATTGCCTCCTGGACCTTTTTATAAGCATTTCCTTAAGATATCACTGGATGTGCTGTGAAAAAGTTTCTATCATCAGAAGTTTGGAAAATGTTGCATATCACATGCTCTTTGGAAGCTTTACAGCACATATTTGCTCATCAAAGCTTCTGATATGCTCCATTATAAACAACTTCTACTTATTTACCCAGAATTTCTTAAACTCATTTACACATGAAACACCTTTTTTTATGACCCATCTATTAATATTCTGTGTAACTATTTTCACCTGTCATCATTCCTATTAAGTCCTTTTAAGGCAAGAGAGAAAGTCAAGAGGTACTATTGTACAGATAATCCAACACTATATAAAAGGGGGATATCATTTACCATTGCAAAATTAATCAAGAGAGGAAGTACAAATAGTGATAAAAAGCTACTGGCGTCAGGAAATATTTCTAAAATAAGCTCACAAAGCAAGAGTGACATAACTACGTTATTTGTAGGTAGCATAGAATATATCCAAAATACTGAAAATGGTCAGGGGAGAGCACAAGACAGGCTGCTGTTTTTCATTGTTTGATTAACTGTAGGCTAGCTGAATACTAGAACAAAAAAGAATGGCAGATAAAAAATGAATAGTGTTTTTAGTATACCTCTAGTACACTACTTGAGACATGAGAATTCATGTCTACTTGAGAATTCCTCTACAAAGCCTGATTTAAAAAAAATGTTAATATACTAGCTGGATTAAAAAATTGCAAATACAAAAAAAAAAAAACAACCTTTGAATACGGAAAAGTGTTCAGACTAGGTGAACACTAGATTCAACCAACCCTAGAACCATTGAAAAAGGAATGTCTGGGGACATTCCTTTACCCTCCAATCCTCCACAGTGGAGCAGTGATGAATTGCTGCTAGCCAGCTGGAACTTCATGCACTGCTTTTACTTGCTCCCTTTCTATTTTGTGTTTGTTAATAGTCTTCTCCCCCTTTTTCCTTCTCACATTTCATACCACCCTGCAATTCTTCATTGCAGTGTAAGATTTCAAAGAAATTAGTAAGCCCAAGGCAACTGGCTGATTATTGAATTCAACTGCTGTGCCATCTAGACAATAGTATGACTACTTTTCCTCCCAGCAACTCCACATATGCTTGCTCTTTTATGGCATTTTTTAGCAAAAAGGTCCTGAAAATCACTAGTAATCCTAAGATAACAAGAATTTCAGATTCAGTAAGCTTTCGAAATGGAATCCAGATGTATTCTCTAAGCCCTTTTAAGTCACAAAGCAAGGCAAGGTGGCCTGACTGACTGATTAAATGATTATTTCTGCCTGGATTTAATTTCTGGCTCTGTTGGGAATTTTCTGTGGTCTAGAGTAAAGGATTAGTCTTTTACTCAGAAATCTGAATGTGTAGCTCCATTAGAGATGAATTCTTGTCTATTAAAACTCAGCTCAGAAATCACCTCCTTTCTGAACCCTATTTTCTCTCCTCCTTCCTCGGACACTTTTACACATAATTGCTCTTAAATTCACATACACCTCCTAGGTTGTACTACAATCTGTGTACCAATCTATACCCATTCTACATACTAAAGGGTACATTTTTAGACGCACAAAGGGTGGGTATAATCCTCTTCCTTTGCATATAGGCAGGACTTGTGCTTAAGGTGAGTTATTGCCCCATGGATCAGGTTACTTTATATGACAAAGATGAGGGAATAATCCTGCTGTGATTACCATATGTTCTATAAGATTCTCAGAGCAGGTGGCAGGGACACTGCACTACCAAGGTCTTGATTTTGGTCCACTGAGATTGATTTTGAACTTCTGATCTCCAGAACAATGAAATAACAGATTTGTGTTATTTTAAGCCACTGGCTGTGTGGTAATTTATTTCCATAGCAATAGAGATTTTAACCCCTGCCCCATTCTACATGAACTTTGGTGACTATTAATCATGTACTTTTCCACTCCTTCTTCTTCAAAGAAAAGACAAAACCCAGATTTTCTAGACCAAGCTCAGAATGGAAGACAGTTGGATCAAAATCATCCCAGTGCATCCCCCAGGATATCTTAAATGAATTTCAACACTTGAGACCCCTGTATGTCCATCCTTCCCAATGTTGACTGGTGACCTCTGAGCCAGTTAGAACACTAGTAAATTCCATTTGGTGTGGGCTTGAGGGTTTAAACCAGTAAATGCAATTTATTTTGCCTACAATCAAAATACCCTACCAGCTATCATTTGGTTAGAACTTATTTTCTTCTCCCCCAAATATTCTCTTCAGTTTGACTTTGCATTTGCGATTTTATGCTTTGTCTTTAATTAGGTTTTAACTCTATGATAATCAACTCTTTATATTTCAACTCTTTACAACAACTCTTACAGCAATTCTAGAATTATTTATTTTTAGTACCATTTCACTATAGGGAAACAGACACAAAGTGTTAGTGTGCCCAATGTCACATGGCTATTTTGTGGATCTTGTTCTTACAAGTCCACCCACCCAGCCACCAAGTTACATTGTTTTCAAATAGGTGATGTCTGCCAAAGAAAAATGGAAGAGGCGTTTCTCACAGAGGGAAGGAAGACCCCAAAGTTAAGGGCAAGGAGGAGGCTATGCATATAACTGTTAAAGATAGAAAAGCTAAAGGAGGAGAGTATTTTCTGAGGGGAGGAAAATCGCTGACTAGAGGAACTAATCAATCAACCAGTGTTGGCAGTTCCTCCCAGTACTGTGTATTGTGCTATGATGTTTGGACAAAATATCAAGCAAAAGAATTAAGAGAAACAAAAGACCTGGTTCCTGTTCCCATGGTCTTAGTAATCTAGCTCTGATGATAAGACCAGTGACCAATGGTAGTAAAGGAAAGGGCTCTTTACAGGATTACAAGAGATAATGCAGGGCCTCCCTGGTGGCGCAACGGTTGAGCACCGGGTTGGGAACCTGCCCGCAGCCTCTGCAGCGCCGGTTCTATCCCCGGCTGCTCCCTGGCCACCGGAGGCGGGTCCCACATGGCGCGCAGACCTCTCCTGCCGCCCGCTGCTCCCCTCAGCAGTGTACTTCGGTCTTTCTGCCTGCTCTGCTCCCCGCTCTGGCTCTGGTGAATTCTCTCACCCTCCCGTGCTTCTGACTGTACCCAGTGCTTGTATAAATAAATAAATAAATATTAAAAAAAAAAGAGAGCTAATGCAAGGAAATCTCTTAGTAAGGTGTTTGGAAGTAATGAGGCTAAGTAAATATTTAGTCTAATTCCAGTTTTGATCAGGCCTTCATCAGGGATAAATTCTTCGCTTAGACATGGCAATGCCTCCACTTGAGATTTACCTTCCTCCTCTGCTTCCAGCACTGGTGCGTTTCCTGTACACCTGTCTCAAGGTAATCTTACTTTCCTCCTCCTTCAGTTTCTTGGAGGGCTTTTTTCACTTTGGGTTCCAACATATCACCAATAATGCTTGTCGGATAATGTGGCAGGATGGAGTTTTCTCCTCCTACCTCATCCTCGTTCCCTGGTCAGAAGTCCATTTTTGATAAGAAGGGGCAACTATGGGCATAATAATGCATGAGCTGTGTATTTAGCAGTATTAGCCTGTGAAAGGTTGACTATTCTGTGTTTCCTTTTGAGGATGGATTATCTCAGCCTAGTGTCCTCCAGATGGAAGGAAGGGTCTAAAACCCTCCCCTCCAGGATCATCTAGAAGAAGTTGTTAGTCTGGGTCAAGAGCGTAAGGGAAGAGATGAGGTCTGGGGGAGGGACAGAGATAGAAAAATCAAGAGATACAGGGGAGAACTGATAGTGGAATAGGATGTGAACCAAGAGGTAATGAGAGAGGGGCCAGTACATTTCTTCATTACTTTAACGGATATTTCTAGCCAATCTCTACATTTGAGGAAATGTGTTCATGGGACAAGAAAACTCCTGCCTTCAGGGATCTCAAATGACAGTGAAAACATGGACAATACACTAGTGAACGGTGGAACACCTAGAAAATGTTGGAGAGTAGTAAGTCATAAAAGAGAGAGAAAAGAGGGTGATACACTGGAGAGCACCTGGGGGTGAATGAGACAGAAACTCATCACAGGACACGAACACAACCTGCAACCTTCCGTTTAATTATTACGGCTGTCCTAGACACTGGAATCCAGGTTTAGCTGGGCCTTTATTAAGAATCAGATATCGGGCCTCCCTGGTGGCGCAGCGGTTGAGTGCTGGGTTGCGAAGCTGCCCGCAGCCTCTGCAGCGCCGGTTCGATCCCCGCCTGCTCCCGGGCCACCAGACGAGGGTCCCACATGGCGCGCAGACCTCTCCTGCCGCCCGCTGCTCCCTCAGCAGTGTACTTCGGTCCTTCTGCCTGCTCTGCTCCCCGCTCTGGCTCTGGTGAATTCTCTCACCCTCCCATGCTTCTGACTGTACCCAGTGCTTGTATAAATAAATAAATAAATAAATAAATAAATAAATAAATAAATAAATAAATAAATAAATAAATCTTAAAAAAAAAAAAGAATCAGATATCACTCTCCAATGTGTCCCTTAAAAAAAGAATTTTTGGTGCATTGCCTTAACCTCCCCCCTCCTCCAGTGATCCGTTAAGGATCTTATTAAGGCTAAACACCTTGTATGGACCAGTGATGACACTATAGCTCAGGTCATGACCTGTACTTCTAGACCCTATTTTTTAAAAAGATTTATTTATTCATGCATACAAGAACCGGGGCGCAGGCCAGATGTGCAGGAGGGTGAGAGGATTCACCAGAGACAGAGCGGGGAACAGAACAGGTGGACTGATGAAATACACTGCTGAGGGGAGCAGCGGGCGAGACAGGAGACCTTCATCATGTTAGCGTGTATTAGGAAACAGGTCAGACTGAGAACCTGAAGCTGTATTCTCCCCTTCCTGTGCACAGCCCTGTCCTTCTGGGAACTCTAGGAGAATATGGGGAGACCTAAGGGTTCTCACCCTCTGCCCTCAGCCCTGTGGCCACACGGGGGCGCTGCGGCGCTGTCCTAGTCTGGCAGCCAGGGGAGAGGCTGGGTGTGTGTGCCTCAGGCTGAGAGGGTGAGCTGGGGCTGAGCATCACTGGGGGAGGGGGTGAGATGCCCTGTGAGCAGCCCTGGCACCAGGCTGGGGTGGGGGGAGTGGGGGAGAGGAGAGGAGGCTCTGGAGCTGCCTGTGTCCGAGGCGCCATCTTCTCTCCCCACAGCCTCTCTCTGCAGCCCCTTGGTGACCACACCCTGGAGACTGCAAAGCAGATGCTTTTCCCTTCAGCTCCCTGTGCCTTTCCTGAGGCCTATTTTATTTTATTTTTTTTTAATTGAAGCAACACTGATTTACAGTACTGTGTGTGATTTAGGGGAATAATTTCACATCTTTTCGATGTGAAATTACCAAAGCAGATACTTTTCTCTTCCACTCCCTGTCCCTTTGCTGTGGGCTGTTTTTCAAATTGCACTCACGGTGATTTACAATTCATGTAGGGAACAGGCTCCCATCTCTTCAGAGGTAGTGACCACACCACCACCCCCACCCCCCCAGCACCCAGAGTCCTTCCCCAGATCCACTGTGCCTCCCACACTCTGCTCTCACCCTCCCTCCTGGACAGAGAGGCAGGGACCTGCTGTCTGGGTACCTCAGGCCTCGCTCCTGCCACCTCCTGCAATGACAGTAAAGGTTTGTGGTTCTACTTTCTATTTCCTTGGTAAGTCCTTTCACCCTTTCACTTTTAACCTATATTTGTTTGTATAGAAAGTCTTTCTAACACACATAGAATACAAATCTCCTTGATATTATACAATCTGAGAATCGCAGGCTTTTTAAAAATTTTATATAATACATCATTTTTCATTTTTGCATAATGTATGCATTTTCATTTTGGTTATATTCCCCATACAATTCCCACCCCCTTATTCTGACCCTAATCCCTCTTCTCCTCCCCCTGCCCCCCGCTGTAGTGTATCTCTGGTCTGTAGTTGCTTGTTGATTTTGATTTTTACTTTATTGCAGTTAGTCTTCTTCCTGGTCCCTTATTTAGGTTTTCTAAATTCCTGCTATGAATGAGACCATCCGGTATTTTTCTTTTTCTTTCTGGCTTTCTTTGCTGAGCATGATCCCTTCTGGCTCCATCCATGTTGCTGCAAATGGCATGGGTTTATCTTTTCTGATGGCTGAGTAATATTCCATGGTGTATATGTACCACATCTTCTTGATCCAGTCATCTATTTTTGGGCATTTGGGTTGTTTCCATAGCTTAGCTATTGTAAATAATGTTGCTATAAACATAGGGGTGCAGGTGACCTTTGGAATTAATGTTTCTGTGTCATTTGGGAAAATACCTAGGAGTGGAATTGCTGGATCCTATGGAAGTTCTATCTTTAGTAGGTTGAGGAATCTCCACACAGCTCGCCATAGTGGTTGGACCATTTTGCACTCCCACCAGCAGTGCAGGAGAGTTCCTTTTTCTCCACAGCCTCGCCAGCATTTGTTGTTGCTAGTTTTTCTAATATGTGCCAGAGAATCGCAGGCTTTTGATTGGGGTTTAGTTAATTTTTTTCCCCAGTATAATAACAACTTTACTGAGGACAGGTGGTGGGAGCTTGGTCTGTTGGAAGCTGCCCCGGCTGCGGGATCAGGCACTGGGGGCTCTGTTCGGTGCTAGGTCCTGGGAGCAGGACAAACGCAGGGCTGGGTTGACACCCCGAAGGAACAGCCCAACCCCAGCACCTGGATCACTACGAGGCCAGCTGCGAAGGTCCCTGAACCCAGCCGCATTGCGCGCCCTCCTGGAGGGGTCTGGATTCGGCCTGACCCAAGCCTCTCAGGCCACAAAGCTGCTTGCTCAGGGGGCCGCCTCTCAGGGCACCAGCAGTGCCTGATTTATTTATTTTTTTATTATTTTATTTTATCTATTTTTTACATCATTTTTCATTTTCATTTTTGCACATTGTATGCATTTTCATCTTGGTTATATTCCCCTTACAATTCCCGCCCCACTTATTTTTATCCTAATCCCTCCTCTCCTCCCCGCCGCCACGTGTGTCTCTGGTCTATATTTGCTTGTTGACTTTGATTTTTACTTTATTGTAATTAGTCTTTTTCCTGGTCCCTTATTTAGGTTTTCTAAATTCCTGCTATGAGTGAGACCATCCGGTATTTGATATGGTTAGATTTGAGTCTATCATTTTGATATTTATTTTTTCGTTGTCTCGCATCTTTTTCATTCCATGTCATCATTTTCTACCTTTCTTTATTCAAACAAGTATTTTTCTGTGAAATTAATTCTTCATGTGGCTTTAGATATATTTATTTCAGTACTTTTTATTGTTGTAAATACTTAAATCTGTCTTTCATTTTTCAATATCTACTTAATTGAACTACATTTCGTAACATATAGGACATTTACAGCAATATAGTTCTGTTTAACCACCTTAATGTTATTCATGTAATATATATATATTGAACCAAAATAAACAAGCCAAATAAAACTGTAAAACAAAAAATAAAGCAGTCATATCTGTTCAATAAGTTAAGACAAGCTACAAAAAAAGAGTATTCTGTGTGTCTCTATTGCTAGTTACTGCTGTAATGTGTGAGTTATTATCTACTGTCACTTCCCGAGGCCTGGAAGAAATCCTTTAACATTCCTTCGGACAGAACTTCTAGCAATGAATTCTCTGTTTTTAATTAACTCTAGTGTATTAACTTTGTCTTTTTTCTCCCCACTTTTATTTCTTAAGATTTCTTTACATGAAATAAAATTTGCCAATTTTAGATGGACAGTTACGTAAATATAAATAATAGAGTAAATAGATAGATAAATAAACATTCTAAATAAATAGAATCCTGGAACTGCCATAGAGCACAGACAGCACAGCCCCCTCATCCTAGAATATCTCCTGCTTCTTTATATTGTTTTTTTGAAATTTGTTTATTTATATATTTTACATTGTTCTTCATTTTTGTACAGTATTTGATTTCTCCTCTCAGGTGTTGTCCCCATGAAAGTGCCTCCACCAGGACACCTGAGAACATCATCACAGACTCTGCTGCTCTTCCCTCCCATTTTGATCCATTTCCCTCTTTATCCCCAGATGAATGTCTCCAATGTTTAGTTTGCTGCTAGTTTTGTCTTTTTTCCCCCAATGCCTTGTATGGTTTCCCTGTGTTCCTCCTCTAAGTGAAACCATCCGATATTTTTTCCTTTTCCTTCTGACTTATTTTTCACTGAGCATAATCCCTTCCAGCTCCATCTATGTTACTGCAAATGGCATGTTTATCTTTTTTGATTACTGAGTAGTATTCCCTTGTGTATATATAGCACATCTTCTTGATCCAGACATCTGGTTTTGGGCATTCAGGTTGTTTCCATATCTTAGCTATTGTCAATAGCTGCACCTTTATATTTGATCCTCTCTCCATACCCCAGCCAGGCAACTGTGTCTCCTTTCTATCTGTACTCTGAAGTTTCTCACTCTATTAGATTTTATCATCATGAGGGAGTTCTCTATATATGCCCATGAATTCTATTTTGAAATCTTTTATGGCTGATTTTAATAGAACCACTCCAATCTCCTTATGATTTCTATCTTCATAGCTTATCTTTTTTCCATCAATTTACCTTCAATGTGTCTTTATATTGAAACTTCATCTCTTGTAAGCAATATATAGTTCACTTCTACAGTACTGTAAGTTTAAGCTTAATCATTTTATCACCTGTGTGAGGCAGACAACCTAGACTCTATTA
This sequence comes from Talpa occidentalis, assembly GCF_014898055.3. Lineage (NCBI taxonomy): Eukaryota > Metazoa > Chordata > Mammalia > Eulipotyphla > Talpidae > Talpa > Talpa occidentalis. The sequence goes on from NW_023602073.1 coordinate 38,233,134, forward strand.
GCCTCATTTTACAGGAAAGAGTGGAAACATTCCCATATTTAGCATGACACAGATCTAGGATCCAAGCCCAGGGCTTCCACACTCATGACTTCTTTCTCCAAGACTTCTTTTTTTGTTGTTTAAGATTTATTTATTTATGGGTCTCCCTGGTGGCACAAGGGATTAAGACAACCTATGAAGCTGTCCACAGCCTCTGCAGCACAAGTTCGATCCCCGGCCAGGGAGCTAACCACATGGCACAGCGGACCTCTCCTGACTCGCCCACTGCTCCTCTAAGCAGTGTATTTCAGTCAATCTGCCTGTTCTGTTTCCCACTCTGTCTCTGATGAATCCTCTCACCCTCCACACCTCTGGCCTCTACCCCAGTGATGGTTCCATCTCGGGGTCTCATGAGGCTGCAATCACAATGTCAGGCTGAAGAAAAGGCTTGGTGGACATGGGAGGATCAACATAAAGGCTCATGTACGTGGCTGCTGGAAAAAAGCTTCAGTTCCTCACCGTGTGAGCATCTCCTCATCTGAGTGTCCACCCAGCACAGCAAATGTCTTCCCCCAGAGAGGAGCAAAGAGATCAAGCAGGAGATCCCGATACCTTCTGAGCCTCGCTGTGAAGTGGCGCACGTGCCTCAGTCTCCTCTATGAGCAGGGAGCCAGCAAGTCCAGGGACTCACAGAAGGGGAATAGGTCTTGACCTCTTGAGTGTATAAAAAAAACCTGTGGACATTTGAAAAACTTCTACTGTCCATCATCTGGCCACTAAATATTTATATCCTTTTGTCAAAGAAAGAAAATTATGCCGATACCTTGTAGAGAGTAGTCAGGCTTTATTCAAACAAGCACCATGGAGAAAGCAGGTTTAATTCTAAATACATGAAAGATATAAGATTGAGCACATCTGGACCCTTATTTTTCTGGGGATTCCCTCTCTTCCCCACTGAAGTTGGACATTTTGCCAGAACCAGGCAAAATCTGCCCCTGCAATGTGCACAGCTGGGCCCCTGCTCTGTTGCTTCAGTCTCCACTTGCTGCATTTTCATTCTGGGTCTTAAAGGGTTTGACTTGTCTCCATGTGATTCAATGGTGTTGGACAGCGTCTACCCAGATGTTGGCATTCACCCACTTGTTGGTTACTTTGTGCCGGCATACCCAAATACTCAAATGCAGCCACCAAATCTGATGTTTTATTCCTCGAGTCAGTAAGATTTTTCTTCTGGTTCTCTGAGCTTGTGTGGATTGGGGAAGTCATCAGTCATAGGTGCAGACTCACAGATTGCATCAGGATGTGTCTGTCACTCAAGGGTAGAACGCCCTTTAAGTTCCTTCTCGTTTTCCAACAATTTCTTTTGAGTGTCCCACACATCGGCATAGTTTAGCCATCAGCCATGGATTTGACAGAGTTTGTATTCAGATTTGGGATCTCACCTCTCCATCTGTTGTTAAAATACATGTTAATTAAACTATTTGGACATGCCATATTTTAAGGATATACCTAAAACCCATGATTTCCACATGAAGGTAATTTTATTGTACATTATATTTTACTATTTTATTATACAACAATGTATTGGGGGGCAGATACTGAAAGTTAGGAACATTCTAGATATGTACTGTCAATGTGGTAGCTACTAGCCACATATGGCTTTTTAATTTTAAATGATATATAGTAAAATGTGCAACATCTCAGCTTAAGAGCCACATTTCAACAGTTAGAGGCACCATATTGGTCAGTGCATATGTAGAACATTTCTTTCTTCCTGAACATTCTATTGGACCACACACCTCTTCATGCTTTGGGAGCATCAACTCAGATGCACTACACACATGTAAAATCAAGGGGCCAATATTATCTCTCTTAAAGATGAGGTTCCTGGATGGAAATACATATTAAGCAGGTGAAAAACAAAATCAAAAAAGATTATCAGTGGGTCTCATGCCTCTAGACACTAACTCTCCCAGTTCCAAAGAGAAGTACCTGTCTCTCCACCTCCCTTGTCAGATTGAGCACTCTCTCATCATCTCTGAGGACTGAGTTCTCTTCCAGGGAGTCCAGGGACAAAGCTCTAAGAAAAACTTTGAAAATTGGAAATCCAAACCAAGAAGGTGGATTCTGAGAGCTCAATAAGAGACAGAGGCAGAGACTATCCCTGGTTCACTGAGAAAAGCATTTCCAAAGTCGATCTGTGGAACCGTTGAGGTCACCCAGAACTTTTCACGGGATCCAGGAGTTCAAAACTATTTTTATAACATCACTTAGACACCATTTGCCTTTCACTATTTTGACATTTGCTAAGGTAAAACTTAGTAAGAGTGGAAATTATAGTACCAACTGCAGTAGTAGTTGTTTTTCACCACTACTTTCTTGCAGAAAAAAAAAAAAAATCCGGACCAGTTTCACTTCAAAATGTCCTGGGTAAATCACGAAAGCATCTTTTCTATTTATCATCCTGAAATCCACATATTTTTAAAGGTCTGAAGCGATGACAAGGAAGTGCACATAAGGCATGTCTACTACAGTCCAAAGGGCCGTGTCCCAGGGGGAAAAATGTATGATGTGAATTTGCCTCTTCTTTTAGGCAATATCATTTTTAATTGAAGGAATGAATGGCTAAAACCATGGTTCCTTAGACTAGTTGAATTGGCAGACACTTCCCTGAAAATGAATGTGAGTCTGTCCCTTTTAAAAATCAACTGAGGGCACTTGCTGCCTTGATAAAATGTAAACTCCCAGAGAAAACCAGAATTATGGAAAATTGAGTCCTAAACTATAAACTTGACAACTTACAGTATAGACTAATTTTTCTTTAGGGATCTGTGGTAAAAAGTAAAACGTGATTTTTGATAACTTGATCCCAGTGTAACCAACACTGTATCTATTTAACATGTAGTTGAAAGGTTTGGAGCGGTAAAGAAAAGGAGAGCCAGGCTATATTTCGCAAAAGAAGGGAAAATTTATTGCACCTTGGGCAGATCTCAGGGACCCAAGGTGGGGGGTCCGTGAAGCCGCGCACATTGTCAGGGGGACGCGGGCTTTTATAGGGTGAGGTCAGGTGGGAGACTGGGTTTTGTAGGGCCCAGAAAAGATTTGGGGGGGCAGATTTCCTTGTCTGAGAAAAGATTTGGGGGGGGGTAGTTCATTGTCTGAATCCTCTAGTCAGGCTTCCACATTCCTGTTCCCAGGTGGGCTTCCTGGTGGGTTTTTGCATTCAGGCCTCCTGCATGGACCTTTCATACCAGCCTTTAGTTGATTGGAAAAAGGATGAAGTTTCTTTCTTTGGCTACTTCCTGCTGGAAGAGGGCAAAAACCAAGGGGGTGGCTCAGGCCTGGTTATGAGGGTCTTCTGCAGGGATGGGAGAATGTGGGTGGAGGAGTTGATTAAAGGTGGTAGGAGACATTTCCCGAATGCGAGCCTGTGTGAATTTTAGGAGGCAAGGAGCAAAAAGAAAAAACAAGGTTATTGTTAGTATTGGCCCCAAGAGAGGGAGGAGCCATGACACTATAGGATTTTGAAACCATGTCAGTGAAGAGTTGGAGCCCCTGCTTTCCCTTTCCGTGTCTTTGCGTAGTTTCATGAAGGCTTCCACATTTTGTTCTACAATCCCTGACTCACTGATATAGTAATAACATTCTTCCCTGAGGAACAGGCAGGTACCCCCCTTATCAGCCGTTGACAGGTCGAGAGCCCACCGGTTTTGGAGAGTGGCCTGTGCCAGGGAGGGGAGCTGTCTTTGTGATGATGCTAAAGACACAGGTTTTTCTAAGGAGGTGTCTATCCTTTCACCGAAATGTTAGAAGTGCAGGAATGAAAGCCGACAAGGGCGTCAGTTTGCTAGCAGGGGTAGCTGTGACTGGAGTCCCATAGGGGGACTGAGAATTGAGTTGAGGAGTCTGGCAAGCAGTGTCCGTTGTCTTGGCCGTAGTGGTATTGAAATTAATTGGAGCTGCCGCCAGTAGAGGCCTCTGAAAGGAAGCACAGAGGAAACATGAGAAGGTATTCGTCCCAAAAGAGTTATTTAGGAAGGCTTTAACATTTTGGATTATATGAATCCAGGTTGAGGGTGTCTCTGTCTTTTCTGATGATGTTAGCTGATTTTATAGGACTTGTTCTGAATGGAGGATGTCCTGGGAGACTTGGACTATGGCATTTTGTGTCAGGACATATTCCCTTGAGACGGGACAATGTTGCCACTGGGTAGAAATGCCAGCCAGTAGAAATACACTGCGGCTTGGACTCCCTGTACCCAACGTTGGTCTCAAGGATCTGAAACAGCAGAGTTAACTTGATTCCCATTGAAACCCGTATTTTGACGGACCGGAGAGAGCATTCATCCTTTGTCTGGAAGGTGCACTGTACATGACGGGTAAGGGCACCCCTCATATTATTTGTAGGTATTTTTGCAGTGATTTAAGGTTTGATGGTAAAAGAAACCAAACAAGGTATTCATAGGGATAGTAATCAACGAAAGAGTTAGGGTGAGAGTGATGGGTGCTGTGCATCCGGCCTGTGGGCATCCGCAGTACCCACCAAGTGGGTAGTCTCAGTGGACCCTGAGACAAAGGTTTCCCTAACTTTGAATTTCCATACACAGGACACTGGGCTAGGGGAGATCCTGACAAGAAATGCGCATCCTAGTAGGACCCAGGTTACGGGGGCGCATTTGACCTGAGAGAGATGGTGCCAGGAGGGGTGTCCCAGAAGTGTTACCGCTGCAGGCATGGTGAGAATGACCATGTGTGGACCGGTCCATGGAGGCTGCAGTGGCCTTGGCTGAAGCGATTTGAGCAGGACTCGGTCTCCCAGACGCAGTGGTGGGGAAGGTCAGCTGAGGTCAGGATCCGAGGCAGGACTGGGTAAGTACCGGTCTGCGTGTTCCCGGAGCAGCTGCGGAGCTCTAACGAGAGTTTAGTCAGGTGATCCTTGATTAGCCCATTGGCGCGCCCCACTTTCCCTGAGGATTGTGGGTGGTGGAGAATGTGAAGCTTCCAGGTGATACCCAGAGCCGCGGAGACCTGCTGAGTAATCTTTGAGATAAAAAGCTGGACCATTGTGAGATTGGAGAGAGGTGGGGAGGCCAAAGCATGGGATAATGTGGTTAAGAAGGGCCTCGGTTACCACCTGAGCCATTTTTCTAGCTGCAGGAAGACCTCGACCCAACCTGTTACTGTATTAATAACCATTGTTAGCAGATATTTAACCTTTTTGTGAGTAGGGAGGTGAGTAAAATCAACCTGCCAGTCCTGTCCGGGTAAGTGTCCACGCAGCTGGTGAGCTGCAAGGCTGCTAAAAGCTTAAGTATAAGTTTAGCATTCATGATGGGGGACCCCTTGCTAGAGAGGAACGCTTTTACCTGCCAAATCGCAGCATGACTGTGAGCCATAAGGAAGGCATATTTTGAATCCGTATAGATGGTGACTTTCTTATGGTTGCTGAGGGTCAGGGCCCTGGTTAAATGCTATGAGTTCTGCCTTTTGGAAGGTGGTTTCTCTGGGCAGCTTTTCTGCCTCAATTACCAGATTGACGGTAACAATGGCCATGGCAGCCCTCCAATTTGAGGACATGAATGGGGACCAGAGACAGGCAGAAGACTGGCTGGGTTGAGAGAATTAGACTGAGTGAGACTCGCCAGAGGGTTTTCGATAAAGAGCACGTGGAAGTCCTGTGAGCGGGCAGGAGTGAGAGTGGAGAGCGGGCGGGGAGACAGGAGGGCCTGAAGGCGGTGCGGGGAATGTGCTTGGACAGGTCTTCCCAGAGTAAGTTTGAGGGGTTCCCGGGTGAGCAGAGCTGCCGCTGCCAGGGCTCTAAGGCGAGGTTGCCAGCCCCTGACGGTGGGATCCATCTGCTTGGAGAGATAAGTGACAGGACGCCGGGCTGGGCCCAGAGGCTTGGAAAGGCCGCCTGCCGCAATGCCCCGACGTGCGTCTGAACAAGAGCAAAGGCTTTTCTGGATGAGGAAGGGCAAGGGCAGGTGCCTTAAGATGGATGTATGTGAGTAAAAGGAAGGCCCTGCGGACCTCCCTGGGGGATTGGAGACGTCCTTTGGGGGAGGCTTTTGCTGTGTCATACAGTGGCTTGGCTGGGAAAGCAAAATTAGGGATCCATGATGGAAAATCCGACCAAACCTAGGAAGGAAAGGGTTTGTTCTGCCGATTCAGGGGAGGGAAGGTCCCGGATGGCCTGTTTGTGGTCCACCGTCAGCTGTTTGGAGGAAGGAGTTAGTGGAAGACCCAGATAGACGGCTGTGGGAACTGAAAGTTGGGCTTTGGATGGGGAGACACGGTATCCTTTTGAGCCCAGGAAGGTGAGGAGTTGTGCCATGTGTTGCTGAGATTGTGGCGGAGAAGGACTGCAGAGGAGGAGGTCAGCGACATCCTGGAGGAGAGTGATGGGTGGAGTATGACATGACGAGAGATCACTAGCTCATGCCTGACCAAACAGATGAGGGCTGTCCTGGAACCCCTGAGGCAGGACTGTCCAGGCCAGTTGCTGGGAGGTGTGTGTGTCCGGATCTTCCCAAGTAAAAGCAAATAGGAAGTAACCTTGAGGATCCAGAGGGATGGTAAAAAAAAGGCATTTTTGAGGTCAAGTACAGAGAAGCGTGTGGTAGAAGACAGTATATGAGTTAGAAGGGTGTAGGGGTTGGCACTACGGCATGGATAGGCACTACCACCTCATTAATGAGGTGAAGGTCTCGCACTAGGCAATAAGAACCGTCAAGCTTTTTTAACTGGGAGGATGGGAGTATTACAGGGTGAGCTGGTAGGAGTAAGGAGTCCCTTTCCCAGGAGTCATTGGATGATGGTTTGAGACCCTGATGGTGAGTGAGGGAGATTGGAAACTGTGGGCGAGAGGGAAAAGAAGAGGGATCCTTAAGGCGAATGAGGACTGGGGTATGATGGCTGCAACAATCAATTGCAGACCAGGGGGTTGACAGTGGGAGGAGACAGCGGGGAGCCCTGAGGAGGATGAGGAGATGTTTGGAGCAGTGGGAGGATGAGAGCAGCGCTAGGGTCTTGGAACCATGAGCCGCCCCGAGTTTGGTCAGGAAGTCACAACCCAGGGGTGGTGTGGGGCAAGAAGGCATGACTAGGAAAGAGCGGACCAGTGGTCCTGGGCTGAGAAGGAAGGCTGTCAGCACCCGTAACTGAGACCTGAGAAGGATAAACTTGACCGGATTAGGAGGGGAGGACAGAGAGGGTAGCCCCTGTGCCAACCAGAAAGGATACGGACTTACCTGCTACCTTGACCATTACCCTGGGCTCCTCAAAGGTTATCAGAGTCAATGAGTCTGGGCCTCTTCAGTCCTCAGACGCCAAACCCAAGACCGCTGGTGGAAGAGTAGCCGGGGCTGGAAGGACTGGCCCACCACAGCCAGGCGTGGAGGGACAGTCACTTCTCCAGTGTTGCAGATGGGGCACGGTCCTGGCGGAGGGTGGGGGTTGGGGCACTGTCTGGACCAGTGGCCTTTTCCACCACATTTGAAGCAGGATCCTGGCGGTGGTTGTTGGGGCCCATTGTCGTCTTCTGTCAGGCGGCAGGTGCTGAGGTGGTTGGAGGAGCAGGGCCTGGCGGTCTTAAGGCGGCTACTAGGGCCTGAGCTTGAAGCTCAGCCTTCTGGCGACTACGGAGTTCCCTCTCTGCCCTGTCCTTTTCCTTCCGGTTGTTAAATACTGTAAAGGCCATATTCAGTAGATCCTGGATAGAGGTCGTCAGCCTTCTTAAGCTGTTTATTAATGTCTGGGGCTGACTGAGATATAAAATGCATAGCCAGAACTGTGGCGCCTCCAGGCAAGTCAGGGGCAAGCCTGATATGGTGCTGGAGCGCCTCCATCAGGCAGCGGCTAAGGAGGGCAGCAGGGTTTTTTGAGGCCCGACTGGGTAATCTTTGTGAGCTTAGTAAAGCTTATAGGTTTAGGTGCTGCCCATTGCAGACCAGCTAGGAGACAGGTAATGAAATGGTCTAGGTGAGCCCAGCCCCGGGGGTCCTGCCTGTATCAGTCTGGAAGTCCCACCTCCTGCAAAGAGGGTGCCTGGGTTGTGCAGCGGCCATTAAGCCTTAGTGAGCTTGGAGGGGTTCTTGGCTTCCAGTTCCACGGGGAGAGGTAGAAAGAGGGAGTGAACAAGAGGGAGAGTGGAGGGTTCGGGACGGGGCAGGGTCCCCACGCAGGATAGAACCCCGTTCCCGGCCAACGCACCAGATGAAAGATTTGGCGTGGTAAAGAAAAGGAGAGCCAGGCTAAATTTCTCAAAGGAAGGGAAAATTTATTGCGCCCCGGGCGGACCTTGGGACCCAAGGTGGGAGTCTGTGAAGCCACACACATTGTCAGGGGGATGCAGGCTTTTATAGGGTGAGGAGGTCAGATGGGGGGACTGGGTTTGTAGGGCACAAAAAGAATTTGTAGGGCGGGGGAAGTTTCTTTGTCTGAGAAATGATTGTAGGGCAGGGGGAGGTTCATTGTCTGAATCCTCTAGGCAGGCTTCCGCATTCCTGTTCCCAGGTGGGCTTCCTGGTGGGTTTTTGCATTCAGGCCTCCTGCATGGACCTATCAGTGAAACAATAGGTAACTTTTTTTAAAAAAAAAAATCATACAATTGTATGATTATCCTTACATTTACAGAAAGTAATTTTCTTAAAAATGCTTTGTTAGCATATGTTGGTTATTAATATTCTAAAGTAAAGAAGTAATAATGCCAGGGACCAGCCTTGGCAAACTGTCCTGTCAGGGATTCCTGTAAGGATGAGAGGACATGGGACAAATCTGGGTTAGGGAGGGTTAGGGACAAAACTGAGAGGGTTAGGGACAAATCTGAGGGATTAGGGGGAGGGGGAGTAAGGAGATGCAAACACTTGATCAGGGTGCAGACATCATCCTGCTGAGGGTCTCAGCAGCCCTTTATATATTACAAGCAAACCCAGTGTTAGGGGGAAAAGGATGTCCTAAAGCTAATTCCATACAGGCTTTGTGGACTCCACCCCCACCCTAGGCCAAAGCCAAAGACACTGGGAACTCCAAATCCCATCACCACCAAAGGGAAGGTGGCTGGGACCTAAGGGTGCGGTTAAGCAGCCAAGTTGGTAGAAACTAGCCATAAACAAATGAGACTCTAGCAGGAGTCAGCTAAAGAGATTCCTGACTTTTCAGGAATCTGCCCCATGCCTGGACCTTTGTAAGACGACAGGAGTAGCATGGCTCCCAGCATCATAATATCTTTTTGAAAGGTTTTATTCTAGTAAAGTAAATATTTAAAGCTATAACCCATGTAAAAAAAAAATATACATGGGATCTGTAACATTTTGTGAGACTGTAGAGACATCTTGAAAGAAAAATGTTTGAGAATCACTGACCCAATTCCTGGGCCTGGATTCAGGGAGGCAACAGTGTGACAAAGGTCTTGGTGCAGGAGAGCAGGGGTCTCGGGTTGTGGCTCTCAAGGTATCAGTCCCCAGCTGTAAGGTGACTGTCAGGGCTTCCTCATCTCTCCAGTTTCACTTCTTCCCACAGCCTGTGTGGGGTCCTCCTGCCTGGATACTGGTGAGTCACCCCAGGGCTCACTCCCCATTGCCTGGAGGTCTCCAGAGCAGCCAATCAGCAGCCCCGCGGCGCCCGTTCCAAAGCCCCCACCCGCCCGCCTGGACTCCGTGGAGGCGCGTCCTGGGGGATGGGGGGCGCAGCCCTCCTGCTCCTGCTCGCGGGGGCCGCGGCCCCGAGGGAGACCCGGGCGGGTGAGTGCGGGTCGGGAGGGGACAGGGCGCTCCCAGAGGCGGGAGCGAGGGCGCGGGCGGGCGTGGGAAAGGCGCGACCTCGCCGCCACCCTAGTTGTCCCCCCACCTCGGCCCCGCCCCGTCCTGGGCCCTTTCCGTCCCCCGAGACCCCAGCCTCCTCTGGCCCCCGAGTCCCGGCCATTTTCGTCCTGCAGCCGCTTTTCACTCTCACTCGTCTTTCACCCACTTTCTGTCTCGTGGGCGCCCCCCGGGACTCGAGCCCCCGAAGGGGAGAAGAATAGCCCGGGTCTCCCCTCCCGCCCCCAGGCCCCCACTCCATGAGGTTTTTTTACACCGCGATGTCCCGGCCCGGCCTCAGGGAGCCCCGCTTCATCGCCGTGGGCTACGTGGACGACACGCAGTTCAAACGCTTCGACAGCGACTCTCCGGGAGAGAACTTGGAGCCGAGGGCGCCCTGGGCGGAGCAGGTGCAGCAGGCGGGGCAGGAGGAGTGGGACGAGAGGACTCAGATGCTAAGGGGCCGCGCACTGTGGTACCGAGCGCAGCTGGACTCCCTGCGTGGCCTCTACAACCAGAGCGAGACCGGTGAGCTGGCGTGGGTCCGGGCCGGGTCAGCACCCCCATCCCCACGGACGGGGGTCGCTCAGGGTCTCCCCCTCCAGGCTTCTCTGCAACCTGCCCGGGAACAGCCCGCGGGACTTTCACCCCGTTTCATTCTGTTTAGTTTATTCCTGGCGGGAGGGGGGGCGGGCGGGGAGATCGCGGGCTGACTGGGGGTCGGGGACAGACTCTCACACCTTCCAGAGGATGTCTGGCTGCGACATGGGGCCCGACGGGCGCCTGCTCCGCGCATACAGTCAGTTCGCCTACGACGGTGTCGATTACCTGACCTTGAACGAGGACCTGCGCTCCTGGACCGCTGCGGACACGCCCGCGCAGATCACCCGGCTCCAGTGGGAGGCCGAGGGTTTGGCAGAGGGATTCAGGAACTACTTGGAGGGCAGTAACTTGAGGTGGCTGCGCACATTCCTGGAGTACGGGAAGAAGACTCTGCAGCGCACGGGTAAGAGGGGCCTGGAGGCCTCCCGGTCCCCCCCTGCCTGGAGTCACTGCGGGAAATGAGTCCTCTCTCCAGTCCCGAGAGGGGGGCTCCCCTGGGTTTCATGTTCTGCACTAGAGAGACTCCCAGAGACTCCTGCTTCTCCTGAAGGACAGTGAAGGGATCCCGTCTCTCCTGAGAAAGACAGACAGTCCCTGACATCACGCGTCACCGGGTCCTTTTGACCAGGGGCCTGTTTGAGAACCACGAGTTTCTCTCTCAGTCTTGTTTCTGGTCTGAGAACATTTTCAGTTATGTGATTCCTGCTTTTCTGTGTCATTCACCTCTCCCCTACCCCCTCGTCGGAAATAAAGTCTGTGTTCCACTCCTTAGAGACCTGCATCATCCTAGCCTGGGCTTTTATCCTGGTTCTAGAACTTTCTAAGGAATAAGGGAATCTCATAGATTCCCCCCACCACTACCACCCTGCTTTTTACATTTTATGTTTCTTCCTTCCAAACCAGTTGTCTTGTCCATTCCGAGGATGGTCACATGAGGATACTTCAGTGTCCATGGAGGAAACCCAAGATGTGAATTTTCTGATTTACCCCCTCAGATCCCCCAAAGACACATGTGACCCACCACCCCACCTCTGAGCATGAGGTCACCCTGAGATGCTGGGCCCTGGACTTCTACCCTGCGGACATCACCCTGACCTGGCAGCAAGATGGGGAGGACCTGACCCAGGAGATGGAGCTGGTGGAGACCAGGCCTGGGGGAGATGGAACCTTCCAGAAATGGACGGCTGTGGTGGTGCCTTCTGGAGAGGAGCAGAGATACACATGCCATGTGCAGCATGAGGGGCTGCTGGAGCCCCGAGTCCTGAGATGGGGTAAGGAGGGAACATGGCACTGAGCTTCTGCTTGGAGGAATCAGGACCCTTTCTGGAACAACTCTAGTGGCTCAGGATGGGGGACCTGGGGCTCAGGGTCTCACTCTCCCTTCCCTTCCAGTGCCCCCTCCTCAGTTCTCCATCCCCACTGCGGGCATCATTGCTGGCCTGGTTCTCCTTGGAGCTGTGGTCACTGGAGCTGCGGTGGCTGCAGCTGTGAAGTGGAGGAAGAAGCGCTCAGGTGGGTAAAGGAGTGGGGGATCTTGTCCACTGAGGGCTTTTAAGTCCCAGGGAGAACTTACCCTGCCTGGTTAATGGGAAGTACCATCCACACACACGTGTGTTGCCCAGAGGGCATTTGGTCCAGTCCCCCCTCACCTCCTTTCTTCATTTTTCCCAGTCCTGACCTGGGTCTTTACTCACAGTTCTGGAAACTTCCTTGTGGTGCAGGATTAGAAGATTCCTTTAGGCTTCTGACCTGACTCCTCCCTGGTCTCACGTGATGTCTCTTCCCACAGGTGGAAAGGAGGAACCTTCACTCAGGTTGCAGGTAAGTGTGGTCAGGGGTTGGATCCCTGAGCCCCTGGGGACAGTATAGGTGGATTCAATGGGAGAGTCACCCCCATCAGTCCCACCTGTGATCTCTTCTCTGACCGGGTTCTGTTTTGTTCTCCCCAGGCAATGACAGTACCCAAGGCTCTGATGTGTCTCTCAGCCCCTAAAGTGACCTTCAAAATAAATCTGATTGAATAAAATTATTCCTATTGTTTTCAGATTCCATTTAATTTTGCTGTTTGCTTTTATTTTATTCACACTATCTCCAGAGCAGTGTCTGCAGGGTCACAGCACAGAGGGGCTGTGAGCAGGGCTGACTCTGACATGCCTACAGGGAGTGGGGCCCTGGAGCCCCAGAATCAGCCCTCAGGGCTGGTCCTCCAGGGCAGCACAGGCCTTGCTCTGCCCTCCTCTTGGCTCCTAGCATTGGTGGAGTTGAGGATGATGTTCTGGCTCAGGAAATGGGGGCCTCCTCCAAACATCTGTCTTCTCTTCATCTCTCTCCTTCATCAGCCTGAGTATGTGTGTTTGAGTCACACCAGCCCTGCATGGACAGGAAAAGGCCCAAAACTAGTAATTTACTGGTCAGTTATAGAGTCAACCCCTTTGCAGTTCTACCAGGAGAAAACAGAGACTCTCCCAGCCCCCAGCCAGAGCCCATGTCACCCATACAGACCTTCTCCCAGCAGTGTCCCCGATGCTGCCCATCCTGGCCCTATCCTCTCTGGTGCCCCCACCACTCCTTTTGGGCCCATCCCCTAGTCTCCATTTTCATCCTCTGCTCCATTTCCAGGAGCCTCCCCATCTTCCAAGTCATGCCCTGGGAACTCTCCTCTGTCCGCCCCTCATTCAAGGATGGTGAACTTTAAAAAATATATATTTATTCATTTTCTTACAATGTGGGTCATCTTTCTATGGTTATTGTTACCCTTAGGTGTGGTGCTCCCACCAATAATCAACCCACATACCACCTCCAGCTCTTCTCCAGTTGGATCATTTCTGCTGCCCCCTGCTGCAAGACATGGCTCAATGGTCAGCTCACGGGCCTTGTCTTTTTCTAGAAAACTTGTCCTTTACCTGGGTGAGGTCCTGGGCTCCTGGGGAAATTGAAGTTTGATTCCCAGGAGGGGGTACTTTCACCCTTGGATGCAGAAACAAATTACAGAGACTCTGGAGTCAAAGGATCCACTCCAACATTTAAGGAATATTTGGAGGATCTGTCCATAATCTGGGAATTAGCTGTTAAAACCTGGAAATCTCATTCTATCCTTAGTCCATAGGACTCACTAGGAAGAAAATTTGAGGACTTCTGACCTGACACTGGACTTGGGCGTCCCCTTGTGTGCAGATCCCTGTCCTGCCGCTGGGGGCCCAGGGAGCCTGGGGAGGGCCTGGCTGAGCAGGAGAAAGGGCGGCTCTGGGCTCCTGTGCTCAGCTCTGTGGCCACACGGGGGCGCTGCCGCGCTGCTCCGGATTCTGGTGGCGCCGCCAGGACGGTGGGGGGGTGCTGAGGTGGGCACAGCTGTGGATGCTGGAGGGTGGCGACCTGGGGGTGAGATGCTCTGTGAGGAGTCAGAGAAGCAGGGCTCAGAGGAGAGGAGACTCTGGAGCCTGCCCTGGGTGTGAGGTTTCCAATCCCCCCCCCCCGCCCCCAGAATCCCTACTCTAGTCCCAGGATAACAATACCTGGGAAAACTGGAAAGTAGGAAAAAATTTTCCTTCTCCAACCTATTAAATATTGAGGGCATTTAAAAAATAACATTTAAAGGATACTGTTAGACTTACAGAAAAGTTGCATAGGTCATACAAGTCTTGCTTATCCCACACAGGTCTTATTTATCCCATTTTCAGTGTTAACATCCTACATGAGTAAAATTTTTATTTTTACAACTAAGGGAGCAATGTTGACATAATTACTAAACACCATGCTTTCATTAGTTTTTGCTAATGTGCATTTTATGCTCCATAATCCCATCCAGTTTGCCTAGAAGGCGATTTCTCAGGCTTTCCTTGTTTTTATAACATTGACACTGCTTAAGAGTGATGTTTTGGAGAGGTGCTGGGGTCACAGATGGGGGTTCTTGGGTCACCTCTGAAAAAAGTTTCTCTAGAGTCCCCCTTTAAGTGGCTCGCATGTGCGTACATACACACACACACACACACACACACACACACACACACACACACACACTGAAAGAAGATGCTTGTGCAGACACAAGCAGGCAGGAAGAGCTGCCCCTGGAGAGGGCGGGTGTGTTAGCAGAAGCCTGCAGGTCCCAGGCGGCTGCCTTGGGAGCAGAGCTGAGTCTTCCCACAGTGCACTGGTTTAGTGTTCTAGTTGGGAGGGCTTCATTCCCCTGTGCAATTGTTATCTGTTTTTAATTACTTCTATGGTGTGACTAGGCTGATTTGTCAGGAGCAGTGAGTCTCTGCAATGGCTCCATCCCCATATCCCAGCTCTGGTCTGAGCCTCCTTATACTTCCTATAGTGTCTGATACTTGCCATAGCAGTTGGCCCAAAGTGTTTTTCATTTCTGTAGTGGGTTTAATGACGATGTTAATCACTTCTCTCCCCTCCTCGTTTCTGGTCATGTGACCCCTCCATCCTGCTTTTTCTACTCTTAGCCTCCATCATAGAGTCCTGCTCAGGAATATTGTCCCTTAATTTAGTTTTTTTTTTTCTTTCTTTCTTTCTTAGTGAGACTGTTGGTTTGGGGACGTAGACCACAGGGATGCAGGGTCATTCTCCACTCAACACAAAAAGGACACATCATGTCCATCTGACTCATCACTGCTGGTGTTAACCTTCAACACCAGGCTGAGGCAGTTTCCCAGCTTTCTTCCTGCAAAACTTCTCTTTTTTCCATTTCTTTAGATATTGTAGTCTTTGGAGGGGTCTCAGTGTGGCCCTCAAGCATACGTGTCATTTCCAATGGGAATTTTTTTGCACATTTCCTAATTATTAGATTCTGGTTCACAGAAGACCCTGTGGGATGAGAAGTCACATCTACTTTGGTGTGATAATTGGTATTGTTTAGGATTTGATAACAGCAATGCAGGTACATTTTTGGGAATTATTTTCTAGAATTTAGATTTGTATCATTTTCTGCTATATCTTAAGGAACCGGAGGGAACGTGTCAGAGGAAGGCGGTGGTGTCCATGCAGGCCCTTCCCTCACAGCCCGGCCCAAGCAGAGACCCCGAGTGTCTCCTCAGGGGCCTCTGCTGCCTCCTCAAGTGAGCAGAGGACTCATGTCATGGAGGAAGGAGACCTGCCCTGCCATGTCTTCCCTCCTGGGTATGAATGTGGGGAGTGGGCCCCCAAGCATGTGCGCATGTGTGCAGAGCCCCCAAGCATGTGTGAAGGGGGTTCCCAGGACCCTTTTTGGCGGAAAGGACTTGCTGAATAGCTAGAAGAGCACCAGAGCAGTACCTGCTCCTCTGCTGTGAGTCCAATGTCTAAGCTCCAGGGACAGCTGTGGGGTCTCTCTCAGACGGGGCTGGTTCTAAGTGACTCACCCGGTGGCTTCCTTCGCCCAGCCTGGGCCTGCCTTAGGCCTTGTCCCTCGCTCAAGATTTTCACCTATTGGATCTACGAGCAGGAAAGGCCCCTGTAAGGAAAGTGATTATCAGGCTTTTCTCTCCTCCAACCACTAGGACTGATGATGGATCCTGCGGTCCTGAATTGCATGCCTGATGGCGGCCCCTGGAGTGGGGGGTGGGCACAGTAGGGACACCTGGGCTGAGACTGGCTTATAAGGGTGGTGTCACGGGGACACCAGCAGAACAGCAAAGGAGAAAAGAATAGAAAGGAAATGAGAACGAGTAGAAGAACAAGAGCAGAAGAGAGAAAGAGAAACAGAAGAGAGAGAACGAGACCACGACAGAACGCCGGAAAGTCCAGGAAAAGTGAAGATTCACCAGGGGCTGGGAGGCCTGCCAGCTCCCTGCCCCCCACCACACCTGCCTGTCGTGTACCTGGCAGATCCCAATAAAATCCTGAGAAAGTCACTGAGGGCTCCAGGACTCTCCTTTACCCATCTGCACAGGGTCTTAGAGATCCTGCTCTGTGCCTTCCTGCCTCTGCAGCCCCTTTCCCTGCACAACATGCGCACACGCCCATTTTCACTTGGGAGTTCGGGTGCCCATAGAACCTCTCAGCACCGGGCTCCTTCTGTGAGGACATCCTGCACCATCAGGATCTGGGCTGTGGCTGGAAATGGGAGATGATTAGGACCTGGAGCACCTGCCGGGGTTCCTACTGACAGATCTGGGGACATGTGGAGAACACAGACCTCCCACACTGCCTGTGCCATCCTCCCGTCCCTGCACCCTGACTCTGGGCCACCTCCCCACATCCGTAACCCACTTCTAAGCAGACATGCCCCTTATTTACTGCCACAGTCTCCAGTCTCCCCTTCCCATCAGGACACGAGCTCCACAAGCCAGCAAGTTGGGCTGTATTTAGTTCATTGAGGTTTCCTAGATGCAAAAACAGCCTGTC